>NW_027185573.1:7292646-7308463 GCF_028583685.1 Petaurus breviceps papuanus | reverse complement strand
GAGAGAGAGAGAGAGAGAGAGAGATAACCAAGCCAAACTTAACATTGTTCTGGCATCTCCAGCCTCCATCCTTGTACTCAGGCTGTTCCCTACAACAGGAATATAGAGAGGAAGGTCCTTCTTTGTTGGTTGAATTTTTACCCAGCCTTTGAAGCTCAGGGGGAAGTCTGCCTCTTCTAGGAAGGCTTCCTTGAATTCCAACCCATCCCAACATGATTACCTACCCCCTCAAACTGTTCAATGCTTTCCTTTCCTCAATGCACTTATCACGGAGTATTGGATATTATAATGATCTGTGTTCGTTCCTTATTTCCCTTCCAGACTGTAAGCACTTTGAGGACAAGTACTGGGTCTTATCTAAATTTTGCATTTGCCCAGTGCCAAGCAGAGAGCTTTGGGTATTTCCACTCTCAGAATCCATGACTTCTTCAAAATTTAGCTCACTTAAGCTTCTGCCAGAGGCCCTTTTCCTGGTTTATACCCACTCTCCCTTCTGTCACTTGTGTCTTCTCCTCTAAGGTTACACTGTCTTCTAGCTATGTCTGCATGTATCTTGCATATACCTATGTATATATTTACCATCTCCCCCATGAAGATACAAGTCCTTTGAAGACATGAGTTGAATTTTTTCCCCTTCCTATCCCAAGAACTTAGCACATATTAGATACTTCATAAAGGCTTGTTGATTGATTGTCCAACTAACATGATCTAAGGTCTCAAAGGAATTCTCCAAGGTACCTGTGATGGAGAGCATCTCCATCATAGATCCCTTGGAGAGCATACCAACAAGACTACTTCTAATTCTGGGGACCTTGATGATAACAGTTGACATTTCTATAATGCTTTAAAGTTTATAAACCACTTTATGAATATTATGTTTCTTGATTGTCATAACAGAGGCAGGTGCTTCGGGTACTATTGTCCCTATTTCTACAGATGAGAAAACCAAAGCTCCAAAAAATTGACTTGCCATGGTTGTATATAGCAAGTGAGAGGCAGGATTTGAACCCAAATCTTCCTGAATCCAAATCCTGCCTAGAATCTAATTCTTCTACCATACCTCTATTATTACCAATAGGTTTATTAGGAGAGGCAGTCAAATTTGCTCATGATAAACCTGGACTCATTGGGTGATCCTTTCTCTCTGACTAAAGTTGGGATGCTTCAAGGAGTGGCCATTGTCTTTTTTTCAGAGGGCTATCTCTGGCTCAGCCTTCACTGTGTGACTGGGTGAGCCACTGGACCTTCCTGAGACTTGGTTTGCCCATCTCTAAAATGTGTTCACTCTGGGCCTTTTGATTAAAGAACAGCTAAGTATTATGCTATACCAGTGTAATGGGTTACAATGATACCAAAGCAATTAAGAAAAATAAGGAATTCAGAGAAATGTAAGATAACTTGTATGAATAAGTACTAATGTATATAGTGAAGTAAGTGTGGTGGGGGAGGAAATATATGCTATAGAAATAATTTTTTTCAAGATTGGGGGGAAGAGTCTAGATTGTAATGTCAATAGTAAAAGGGGGATACAATAAACATTTATATAGCACTTACTATATGCCAGGGATTGTTTTAAGTGATTTTTACAAATGCCATCTCATTGGACACTTCCAACCCTATATGGTATTGTCATTATCCCCATTTTACAGTTGAGGAAACTGAAGCAAACTGAGATTAAATGACTTGACCAGGGTCATAGAGCTGGTAATCATCAGAAGCCAGATCTTTCTGATTGTAGACTTAAACCTCTCTCCACTGCAACACCTAACTGCCTCACAAAGAATTCCCGATATGCAAACTTTTCTAGCAGTGCAAATCAGCAACTCATAGGTAACCCGTAGAGTTAGAGAGATGATCCAGGAGCGTGGAAGTGAAGTCACTTGTTCAGGGTCACACAGCTAATGTGTCAGAGGCAGGAATTATATACCCAGGGCTTCCTAACTTTGAGGCTGACTGGCTTTGTACTATGCTCTCCTGCCTTTTCCAAAATGACTGTAATAATGTCAATGAAAACAACACCAAAAAGCATGCAGACTGTGATTAAATGTCATGACCATTTTCTGACTTGGAGAAGAGATGATGAAATGCATTTCCCTCTTCCTGATACAGAGCAGGGGGACTGCAGGTGCTAGACTGGGTTTATACTTATTAGTCCTACCCTTGCATCAGCTGTTTTGGTTCAACTGTTTTTCTCTGTTATGAAATAGGGTTAAAGGGGTTGAAGGGATGGTTTAAATATGGAAATGACTGTGATGCAAAACCAAGAAATATCAGAAAAGCATAATCTTAAAAAAAATGTTGTCACTCCCATGTACCCCCAACTGGAAATCACATACCATGATGACAAACAGGGCTGGGGCCACAAAGGCCCAGATGGCTCCATTCCCCAAGGACAGCCAGCAACTGCAAGAAGAGAAAAGATGAGTTACTCTCTAGCCCTGAGCTGCAAATTGGAGAACAAGGTCATTCAATTAGTGGTGCAGTTAATTAGCAAGCCAGCGGAAGTTCTCTTGCATGGGTGTTCAATTTTGCAACCAGAGACATTGCAGAATTGATGGCACACTTACCTTCCTTTCTGGAGACCATCAAAGTCTAAAAAATGATTGAGAGGGAGGCCCTTCAGCTGTGCAACCTGCTCAAGGTGGATATTGGAGGGGGGTACAGGGGAGGGCAGGAGGTGAGAGAAGTGGGAAGAGGGAACTTAGCCAGAGTCTTTCATTACTAGAAGCCACAAGCAGGCAGAAATGAGAATGATGAAATCTATGACCAGCTGTTCATTTACAGAATATTTTCAAAAATATTGTTCACTCATGTGTTTTGCATTACTAAACATGTATAACCTATATCAAATTGCTTGCCTTCTCAATGAGGAAGGGAGGGGAGAAAAGGAGAGAATTTGGAACTTAAAATTTGAAAAAAAGGTTAAAATTGTTTTTACATGTGATTGGGAAAATATTAAACTAATAAAACAACAAAAATATTGTTCATGTTTGCATTCAAAAAACATACTGAACATCCCTTACCAATGAAGGTCTAATGCTGGACATCTCTGTCCATCCTACACACACACACACACACCACAATGGAGCAGGATTACCCCTCAAGTGTGATTCGGTTTTTGTACTGAAATCACATTCAACTTCTTTATTTGACTTTGAAAACCTTATTCCCAGAACAGTATTAGGGCCAGGCATTGTAGGTACTGGAGAGCATCATCAGAAACCTACAAACAGTGATTCATGGGAATCTCAGGGTATGACCCCAGGTAACTGCAAGTGGACTCTTTTAAAGAATTAAGTTTTTAAAAAGAACATCATAGAGTAAAGTGTTATCCTTCTGATACTTAATAGTTATCTGTACTTGGGCAGTTCAGGTCACCTCTCTAAACCTCATTCGCCTTGTCTAGAAAATAAGAATGATCAGACCTACAATGAAGAGTCAGTATCATAGGAAATAGAGATCTAAACTTCCTGTCAGAAAGACTCAGGCTCAGGGGTCTAGCTCTAGCCCACTCAGGCTGTACGTCCCAGCATAGGACCCTCAATCTCTCAGTGCCCCAAACAATTCTCAAAAATGTCACAGTTCAGAAGAGTTGATGATCTGTACTCATGGATGCATACACACACACACACACACACACATACGCACATCGGAAGTTCCCTGTATCAACAACATCACAAATCTAGAGCAAAAGCCAAGAACAAAAAAGCCCTGAACTACCTACCTCAAGAGTTGCATTTAAACTCTTCATAACCTGGGCTCTCCCTAACTTTCCAGTGTTCTAATACTTGATTCTCCACCATATACTCTATAACTCAGTTTCAAAAGCCTGCTTGCATTTCCTTGAAAATAACAATATTGCATCTCAAGTCCTTGAACTGGATGCCCTCCATGCTAAGAATGTTGTGTGCCCCCCACTCTGGCTTTGGTTCTCTTGGATCACTTGGAAAACCAGTTCAAATACTACCTTGGACAAGAGTTCTTTCTAGGCACTATTCCCACTCCCACCCCCTTCTCTTTGAGAGGTTGTTTTTCAGTCCTGTCCTACTTTTTGTGATGCTTTTTTGGGTTTTCTTGGCAATTATACTGTAGTGGTTTGCCATTTCCTCCTCCAGTTTATTTTACAGATGAGGAACCTGAGGCAAACAGGGTTAAGTGATTTGTCCAGGATCACTCAGTTCCGAGCTTGGATTTGAATTTAGGAAGAGGAATGTTTCTGATTCCAGGCCCGGTCTTCTATCCATTGTGGAGCCTTTTGAAATTAACTCTATCTGCCCTTTGAAATTACCTTCCATTTAATCTCTCCACTCTTTCTCTCTGTCTCTGTGTTTCTCTCTTTCTGTCTCTCTCTTTTTGCTCTCTCCTCTGTCTCTTTCATTCTTCTCTCCATAGTGTGGACAGCAATGGCAGACTAGACATTTCATTCATTCTCTACAACCTTTCAAGACTCTCCAAAACAGATATTATGTGTCAAAGATAAAGCCATTTCCATGGTCTAGGATGCTTACAATCCAAAAAGTTAAAAACTAAAACAAAAACAGGAGGTGACTCTCACTGACCCTAAGAGCTTATTTTCTCTCTCTCTCTCTCTCTCTCTCTCTCTCTCTCTCTCTCTCTCTCTTTCTCTCTCTCTCTCTCTCTGTCTCTCTTTCTCTCTCTCTGTCTCCCTCCCTTTCTCTCTCTCCATATATATGTATATATGTATGTATAATGTATGTGCATATATACATATACATACTATATATGTGTGTAAATATGAATATCTGTGTATATGTGCAAATATGCATGTGTAGATAGAGGACGGATGGATAGATGGATGGATGAGTAAAGAGATAGATGAATGGATAGATAGATAGATAGATGATAGATGGATAGATAGATAGATAGATAGATAGATATTTGCTTTACTTAGTTATTTACATGTTATCTCTCCCATTAGAATGTGAGCTCCTTAAGAGTAGTGATTATGGTTTGGGATTTCTTTGTATCTTCAATACTTAACACATGATAAAGTTGGCACATACAGTAAGCACTTAATACATGTTTGTGGCTTTATTAACTGAAGCCTTAAAGTACTGCATAAATACATTGTTGATTTCACCATTATTAATCTCATTATTCCTCACTTTGTTCTGGGGGTTCTTTCTCTATCTACTCAATTATTTCAGTTACTTCCCAGTAAAATACCCTGCAAGGACCATTGAGGAGATTATTTTTTAACCCTGAGTTGGGGCCATCCCTGGAATGTTATTATTTCTGTTGCTGTTTTGATTTATTTTCTGAAAGAAACTCCATGCTGAACTGGAGAGAGTGGCATCCTAAGAAACCTTGGTTTAAACTCAGCCCCTCATCCTTCCTGGTTGTATAACCTTGGGCAAATCACTTAAGGTCAGGCACTCAAAGTCTCAGATTCTCAGCTTCCTCACTGTCAAGTGTGATACCTACCTCAAAAATCCATTATGAGACTCAAATGGAATAATGCACCTAGTCCCTCCCAAAAAAGGAATTGCAAATTTTAAAATTATATAAATGCAAATTATTCCTACTATTTCTATATCTAGGAGACTCCCAAATAGAAATTTCCAGAGTCCACACTACCTAAGGATGGCTTAGCATCTGGAAGCAGGTTTTAACCTCCTCCAGACTCCCAAATACCTCCCACAAACATATGCATCTAAAAAAAAGACAATGAATACGAAATAGAATGTCTGAAATCAATTCTCTCAGTTTCTAGAAGAGGGGCCAGGACAGAGGAGCAGAGAATCTGTTATATCATGTTTTCAATCAATCTATCACTGAAAAGCTATTCACATAGATAGGTATAGACATGTGTGAAATCATTAAGAGGAGTTTTAATTTGCATGGGTACTGAGACATTCAACACAGGAAAGAAGAGAATGGGGAGAAGTGGCTTCTAGAGTTGAAAAGGTCCCTGGCTATCATCTAGTCCAACCCAACAATTTATGACATTCGTCTAGTAAAGTGTGCAAGGAGTAAATAGAGAGGAAGGATTCTGGTTAGCAGGGAACAGATGACTGACTGGCCTAAGGATTTAATGCAATTTTAGCCTGTATCAAGAGACATTAGAGACAGCATTGGCATGGCAGATAGAGTAGCCTTGGAATCAGGTAGACCCAGCTTCAAGCCCTGTCTCAGATATATGCTGAGTGTGCAATCCCAAACAAATCACTTAACCTCTCAATGCCCCAGGCAACTAAGACTCTAAATTGAAGGAATATGCATTTATCAAACACCTTTCAGATTCTGGGCTAAGCGTAACAAATATTACTTCATTCAACACTCACAACAATCCCTGGGAGGTAGGTACTGTTATTATTCCCATTTTATAGTTGAAAAAACTGAAACCAACAGAGGTGAAGTGACTTGCCCAGGGTCACACAGCTAGTGAGTGCCTGAGGCCACATTTGAACCCCCAAGGTACTCAAATGCAGCTCTTTAACTAAATTGGTTCTGTGAAGTTTGGATTCAGTCAAAGGGCCATACTTGAGGACCCAGAGGGTCACATGTGTCCTCAACGCTGCAGGATTCCCATCCCTGATCTAGAGCAATGGTCTTCAAAATGAAGGCCATGGATGGCTTGAGTCCAAGGGGTGGGTGATTAACCAACCAGAGGATGTAATGATGGATTACAACATACCCTAGACTCCACCATAGTCAACTCTGAGCTTTTCTCAAACACAACTCAACTTCAGCAACATGCTCTCACTCTGCCTTCCCACAGCTGGTCCTAAATGGTCCAACAACCTTCAGCCCCTTGGGGCAGTTATAATGGAAGCTCACTCAGAAACTCAGCATCCATGTAAGCAAATTTCCATACCCAACCCACGACTTCATGTCCTGTCCCCCAGATTACCACAATATGTACTCTGCTCACTAGGGCAGCAGACAATGACTATTATACCCCAACATATTCACATTTACCTCATTTTTCAGTGGAAAAGAGAAAGAACAAGATAAACAGGTATGATGGGTAGGGATTACATTACATTTTCACCCAAACCCATCCATCCTCTGAATTTCCTTAATTCTATCCACTGCAGCACAATTCTTCTAGACTCCCAGGTTCTTAACCTCCTCCTTTATCCTGCACTCGTTATTGAGCTGCAATTGCTCTCTTAAGTATTACCAAACTGCCAAATCTGATGGTGTTTTCTCAGTCCTCATCCTTCTTGATGTTAGTACTAACCTTGGCACTGCTGACCACCTTTGCATGTGGATACTTATTGCCTCCTTCCTGAATTTTCATGACACTACTCTTGCCTGGTTCTCTTCTTACCCATCTGATCACTCCTCGGTTTCTTCTGCTGGTTCATTAACCCACCTCACACCCCTAACTGCAGGTATCCCCCCAAGGCTCTATCTTAAGCCATCTTCTTCTCTCCTTTTGCACTCCCTCATTTGGTGATTTTATCAACTCCCATAATTCAATTATAACTTCCATGTAGATGACTCCTAAAGCCCTCATGTCCTACATAATGAACCTACCTGTTGGATATTTTGAACTCTATGTCCCAGAAGCCTCTCAAACTCTAATATTTAAAGCAGAACTCACTCAAAATTTCATCAACAAAAAGTTATTAATCACTTACTACTGGCCAGGCATTGTACTAAGCAAAGAGGATACAAAAGAAGGCAGAAAATACTTATAATTTTTCCTCCAAATCAACCCCTTTTCAGATCTTTCTTTTTTTTTTTTTGCTGTGTACACCATCCTTCTAGTCTCCTAGGTATTCAACTTTCACTCCTCATTCTTCCTCAGCTAACAGAGCTGATCAGTTGCTAAATATTGCCATTTCTATCTCAATACCACCTCTCACATCAGTTTCCTTCTCCATACTCATACAGTTACCATCAAACTCAGGTCCAGGGCATCACCTCTCCCAGACTAATGAAGTAGCCTTTTAATTGTTCTCCTACCTCAAATTGCTCCATTTCTAATCCATCCTCTACACATCTGCCAACTGTCTCCATCTGTCTGCCTATCTCTCTATCTGCCTTTACATCTATCGGTCTGTCTCTTTGTCTCTGCCCCCTCCCTCCCTCTCTCCCTCTTCTCTCTCTATTGCTGTCTTTCTCTCTCTGTCTCTGTCTCTCTCCTTTCTGTCTCTGTTTCTCTGTCTCTCTTCTCTATCTTTTTCTCTATGTCTCTCCTCTTGTGTCTCTGTGTCTGTCTGTCTCTCTCTCCTCTCCCTCTCCTCTCTCTGTCTCCTCTGTCCCCTTCACTCTTTCTCTTTCTCCTATCTATCTACCTCTCTGTCTCTTTGAATGGCTATCATACTATCATAAGGATAAAGGGCTAGACTCATTTTACTTTCCCCAGGGGGTGACAGGCAAACATTACCAAAAAAAGATTATGATTCTTGGTAAAGAAAAACTTTCTATTAGAGCTGTCCAAAAGTGAAACAGCACTTTAGAAGGTAGTGAGGTGACCATCCCTAGAGGTCTTCAAATCAGGCTCAGAAGACCCTACGTGGGGATCATGAGGATAGGCTGCAGATGGAATTTTTGTTCTAGTATTAGGCAGAGGAAGGTTCCTTTAAGGTCCCCTCTTGGATTCTTTGTTGGCCCAGTCTTCCTTCAAGGCTCCTGTGCTTCATGAAATCCTGAGGAATGAAATGCTGAGAACTCATCTTGCTCTTTAAAGAATCAGTTCATGTGCTGTTCCTATATCAACAGGACACTCTTTCCTGAAAACTCTGATTTGAAAACATGGAGATTACATTTTAAGGACTAATTATAATGAGATGGGGTCAGGGCAAATGTATTCCAAACTTCATCCCAGGCTAACCTCCAGGGCACTGCCACTCTTTCCTAATGAGTCACTGCAGGGCAAGGGTAGAATAATATGCCTATTCCTAATGTATATATTTACACTGATCCCACATCTGTCATTCCTAGAAATTATTTAAACTGCTTGCAGAAGTCTCACTGAGGTGAGAGCTTTCAGAATGCTCCTTAATTGGTGAGGGAAATTAATATCACTGAAGACCACAAGCCAGAGTTTTAAAACAACACCCAAAAAAAGCCCAACTTGTTGAT
This sequence comes from Petaurus breviceps papuanus, assembly GCF_028583685.1. Lineage (NCBI taxonomy): Eukaryota > Metazoa > Chordata > Mammalia > Diprotodontia > Petauridae > Petaurus > Petaurus breviceps. The sequence goes on along the minus strand of NW_027185573.1, from coordinate 7,299,403 downwards.
TTTGTTATTTAAAAGTCCCAATTAAAATTCCTCCTCTGAAGGCTCAGCATGATGGAGAATTGAGCCCAGGTTCACCAAAATCAATGGTGAAGAGTAGATCCTGTCAAATTAGAAATCTAGTTCAGTTCAATTCAATTCAATATACATTCATTAGAAGCACCTTTGGAATCATGGATAGAGAGCATTGGACTCAGGAAAACCCGAGTTCAAATCCTACCATGGAAACATAATAGCTATGTGATCCTGAGAAAGTCACAGTTTCTCAGTGATTCCCAGTAAATCTTGCAAGGCAGTTATTAAGATGGTATCTATGAGCTAAGATATAGAAACATAGATAGATAGATAGATAGATATAAATATGCATATATATACACATATACACACATAAACACAGCTATGTGAATACAAGTATATGCACATATGTATGCATACATATATGTATGTATGAGTATGCATGTATATACATACACGTTTATATATATAAGTATGTTTATAATCCTACATATTTAATTTCATACATTTAAAAGCATGCATTAAAAAATTTAAAAATTATTCTGAAGAAGGGTCCATAGGCTTCACCAGAATCATTGTCAAAAGGTCCAGGACAACAAAAGTGGTTGTGAGGAAATAACCAGCAATAAACAAGATCTTATGAAGTACCTACTATGCTCTAGTCACTGTACTAGGCACTGAATATAGGAATACAAGGATGAAGAAACAAACCTTAATTTCAAGGAGGTTTTATTCAAATAAAAAAGACAAATATGTAATTATTTTATAAAGAGACAAAATATAAATAAATACAAAATAATATAATATAGTCTAGTCTGGGAAGGAGAGTATTATTAACACTTGGAGGGAATGTTTCATGTACCATTTTAGTTTGATGTTGAAGGAAGAAAAGAGATTCTTTGAGGACAAAAATGCAAAAACATTTTGGGTTTGGGGGATGGTCATGTATATGGCTCAGGGACCAGAGGATGAAGAACCAATGGTAAAGAGCAAAGAGAAGGCCAGTTTTCTTGAATGACAGAGCATAAATCAGAGAAATATCCAATAAAACCAAAAAGATATGGTGGGACCAGGTAGGTGAAGGACTTCATAAAGGTTCAGTGAAAGTGTGTTTTATCCCAGAGGCATTAAGAAACCATGGAACTCTACTGAGTAGGGGAGTCACATGGTCAAATCTACCCTTGAGGAAAGCTTTGTGGTGATGTAATGGGAATAGGAATTTGAAGCTTTCCCTGCCCCTTTATAAATTTAAGTGAATTTGAGAACCTTTCCTGATTTGAAAATATACTCTGCCCCCTAATAAACTGTAAGTGCTCACATATAGCCTGTGGTAGGAGGCTTGTTTTTCAAGAATGCCCACACCTTTTTATTTTGTGATTGGGTAGTGAGTCACCAGGGTTGTAATGTTCTCTGATCTTGGAGAAAGCTATATATTACCAGGATGTGAGGTTTTGCTTTGGGGCTCACTTTGGGAAGAGTTGTGTAATTTGGTCAGATGAGACTCTGGGCAGCTGTTGAGCCCCCCAGCTTTGAAAACCCAGAAGTTGGTGCTTTTCTCTCTGGTGACTAATTGTATGTATGTGATAGTCAGACAGTTAGAAGCCCTGTCTGTTGGTCTGCTGAATTGTGTTGTTTTCTCTGTGTTCTTTTGCCTGCTTGTAATGTGTTTGTATTCTCTGAAATTCAAAGTGCTGATTTTTCCCCCTGAAATAGGTAAATGATATATGTTTGATTAAACTAAGATTGTTAACCCCTTTTTGAGATCTTTTCCTTTAGAAAAGCAGATCAAAGAATTTTTGCTAGCAGCCATCCTGGGTATGCTAGGGTGCTTGCTGCCATAGGTGAATAGATTGGAGTGGGATGCTGCTTAAGGCAGGTAGTCCAATTAGGGGGCTCTTACAATTATCTTTCATCTTTAAAAAGTTGAGGTAACCATATGTATTATATGTGGTCACAGTAATTAACAGTTTCTTTTTATCCCTCTCACCATATAATAAGGTTCAAAAGGCTGTGTTGGACTCACAATTTATTCTTTAATGTATAATTTACTTAGATTTTTAACAGACTCATTTTAAATAATGGACACTATCCCAAATTTTTCTTTCCTTTTTTCAGTATGGGGTAAGGAAATAGATCGTATCAAACATTCCAGGTCGATTGCTATAGCTCAGGAGGGAAAAATCATTTTTATTAATATGCAACCTGCTGGTTTTATGTTCTTTGTTTTATAATGATAATATAGAGCCTCAAGCTACAGCCATAGGAAATAAAAATATCTTTAAAGAAAAGTTTGGCAAACCTATACCTAATTTTGTCTCTTACTGACAAAGGCCCCTTGTAATGAGTTAATTCTCCCTAGTATGACTCATTCAATTCAAGCTAGAATCATTTATTACTAGAAGAGTCTGGCTAGTTTCCACCTTTATATTTTCATAACTATACATCAAGGTGATTAGTAATGAGGATAGAATGTAGCATAACATATATAAAGTGCATATTATTTATGATATAATAGAGCACACACGTATGCAGTATATAACAACTCCATCTCAGGTACTTTCGAGCAAGTTAAACAATGAAAAATTTACAAAGTTAAATTTCTGTGGTCTAAAGTCTCTGAGATAGCTCTACATATTAATATACAAGTAAACATTAGTCAGATTCATTTCTTCTCAGAATACTATCTCCTCTGATAATCAGAACCTGAACTAAGATGGTAGCTATGTGAGCAGAAAGAAGATATTGAAACATAAGAGATGTATGTGTCAGGCAAGTCCATCTACCACCACCTCTTTGACCATCATTTCCCCTAAGACCCTGATAGAGACATTCCAGGAGTCTTGGGAGAAGCAATATTTCTAGTTCAATGCTCATAACCACTGTTAAATTATATGTTGTCTTCCTCCATTAGATTGTAAGCTCCTGGAGGGCAGGGACTATCTTTAGGTTTCTTTTTTGTGTCCTAAGAACTTTATATGGTGTCTGGTTCATAGTAAATATTTAATAAATGTTTATTGAATTGAATTGTGGAGATGCAGCCTGGCAAATGCTCGTAAAAGTGTTTCAGCCATAGCTAGTGAAGACACGGAAAAGAAAGTTCTTATTATCAAAGCATTTGGCATTGTCAAAGGATTAGACATCAGAAATTTGTATGATTTTATCAGTGGAAAATATGCTAAAGAAGCACCCTTACCATCTGCTTTGCCTCTGCACCCTAAGGACCAAAAATCCTCTCCATCCCTCTGCTCCCTTCAGAATTTGAGCCCCTTGCTACTGTCTTGATTTTCTATTTATATCCCCAGCACTTAGCACAGTGATTTGCACATAGTGGGTATTTAATAAACATTACATTCATTCAGTTTAGTTTGTTTCATTCATTCATGTTGTGGAAGTAGGAACAAGATTCCTCAACTTAATATCTATGTGGGATGATGGACAACGAATCAAGGATAAGGTCAAGGGCACAAAGCAGAATGGCCGGAAATATGGCACCACCTTCAACAGTAAAAGGAAAATTTGGAAGAGTGATAGAGATAATGATGTAAGTTTGGGATAGGTTGAGTTTGAGATCTCTCCATGGCATTCCATTGGAAATGTGTAATAAACAGTTGGCTATGTGGGATAGAAGGTTAGAGAAGAGACTGGGGATCATTATGTAGATCTTTGAGTTACCTACAAAAAGAGCTTTATTAAACCCATGGGAGTTCATAAAGTGACAAGAAAGAAAGCAATTATCCCTTCCACATCACAGGGGTTAGAGACACAGCACCCCCCCATATCTAGAAAATCAACATAAAATTTTTTTGGTATTCTTTTTGTACCGGAGAAGAAGTCTGAATTATTATGGTATTAAAAAATAAAATATGTTGAGATTATATAATACTATGCATATATTTTATGCATTTCTGAGTTTCTAAACTTTTTCTGTGTCATCTGCCGGCATTCACATGTTGTCTATGGCTTCTGCAAAACTCCCCCAAAATTCCAGTTTAATTTCTTATGCCAACCAATGATGTATCAAAACTGTGATGAGAAAAATTGTGATGTGGAAAGGATATCTGTATAAAGAGAAATGGGGAGGGGAGAGGAGACAAGAGAGAGAGGGGAGAGAAGATGGAAGGGGAGGGGGAGAAGAAGAGAAGGGGAGGAGAGAAGAACAGGGAAAAGTAGAGAAGGGGAGGGGAGAGGAGAAAGGAAGAGAGGAAAGGAGAAAAAAGAGAGGAGAGGAGAAGAGAGGTCCCAGAAGAGAATCTTGGAAGATATTCACAGTTAGGAAATACAACATGAATGATGATTCAGCAAAGCAGAATGAGAAGAATCAGACAGAGAAGAAGAGAACCAGTTGCACAGCGGGTATGGAACTTATTGATTGAGGTCAGTTCCTAAACAGAAGTTTCCTACACCAATTAAAATGAGAAAGACCCTATTCTAGGCGCTGGAAAGACAAAAAAACAAAACCACTCCTGCCCTTAAAGAACTTAGAATCTGCAAGGGGATACCATAAATGGGCAAGGAAATACAAAATAATTTGAAGAGGGAAAAGAACGAACCAAGGGGATTGTGAAAGGCTTTCTGGAAATAGAACCTGAGCTTAGTCTTGTGGTAAAGAAGGTTTATATACCAAGGTACAATGTACCAAGGCAAGAGACAAAATGCAAAGCTCAGGGAATTGCAAGTAGGTCAGTTTAGCTGGCATATAAATTGAGTGCAGGAGAGTAATAAGAAATGTCTGGAAAGGTAGGCTGTATTCAAAGGGTCCATCAATGGAACTTAATATCTAGCCAAGAAATAGGTATTTTAACAAAGAGGCAATAGGAAGTCACTAGATACAATTGGTAGATAGATAGATAGATAGATAGATAGATAGATAGATAGATAGATAGATAGATAGATAGCATTTATCAGGCACTTACTACAGTAAGTTCTAAGGATGAAAATACAAGCCAGTAAGATAGTCCTTGCCCTAAGGAGCTTACATTCTAATGGGTAAAGATAACATGTAAAGAGGTATGTGGAAAGAAAAGGATGTGGGGCAAATTTATTTTGGCATGGCATACAGACTACCTGGACATGGTGTATAAGATTGAGCCTGGGCAAGATAAGGCAACATCTCCCTTATCAGAGCTAGGGGACCCAGAGGCAGAGTCCAAAGTGTTCAGTAGGGCAGAAATAAGGATGATGGGCAAAGGGCATGATATAGAAACCATTTGGAAGTGATGTAAAGGCCTTGGCCATGTCAAGATCAAGCTTCTTGAGCAGGGAAGTAACGTGGTCAGACTACATTTTTTGATTATTTTGGCAGGTGCATGGAAGATAGATTGGTGAGGAAAAAGACTGGAAACAAGGAGACTGATTTGGAGGTTATATTATAGTAGTCCACATGAGACGTGATGAGGGTTTCCTCATGCAACTCAATTATCCAGACCAGACTTACAAATCCCCATCAGCTGGTATACCCTTAAAAAAACAAAAGGCCTTAACTTTTTCTACTTAGCCACAGATAACCTGATTTCTCTTGTAATAAGGAACTCACCCAAGAGAGGGGTGTTTAAGATATGAGTGGAGAAGTGAAATTTCCCAAACCAGAGATCTGATACAGGTGGGGTACCAACAGGCCCCATACTGGTACCTAACCCTGAATCTGAAGCCCTGGGCCAGTCTGAGTCACTTTCTCTCATCATAGCCCAGCTCTGCCACCATTTATTGTGAACCAAAAACAATACTGCAAGTCCATGAGATAGTATGTGGCAACTAGATTTATTACAAGAGAAATGAGCATGCATAAGAAAGAGCAGAGTTCACAACGCAAACAGAAACTTGCATATTTATGAAATTTCCAGAGAGGAGAAGAAATAGAAACCACCTAAATGGGAGTGGCAGGGGAGGAGAAATCATGAATAATTGAGGTGGCAAAAGCTCCTTCTCTTCCCTTGGGAACAGCTAGACTATGAAGATAGGATGATCTGCTTATCTACAAGGGTCTCAGATGCACAAGCACTTACTCAGTCTGGTGCAAACTGACTGCCACCTGTCTTGACTCCCAAGGAGATACAGGGAGCCCAGTTTGGGGTGCAAACAATAAATTATGTCAGCTAGGGGACAGGGATTCATCCTTGACACCTTCAGGGCTGCTTGCATATTCTGGGGCCAGTATTTCTGGAAAATATGGCAACTCACAAAGACAAGTTCAGGGGATCACTTAAGTTCCTTAACTAGGAAAAGGATTGATCTACATATCCCTGGAAAGGTTTGTTTCTAGCAACCCAGCCACCGGTTCCATATTCTACCCCAACAACTCATGAAGACCATGTGATCAGGTGGACCTGGAGGACTCAAGGTTGATGAATCATAGATCTCTTGTGGCATTAATGAAAGAGAGAGAGAGACAGACAGACAGACAGACAGAGACAGAGAGAGAGACAGAGAGACACAGAGAGACAGAGAGACATAGAGAGAGACAGAGAAACAGAGAGAGAGAGACAGAGACAGACAGAGAGACAGAGAGACAGAGACAGAGAGACAGAGAGAGACAGAGAGAGAGACACAGAGAGAGACAGAGAGAGAGAGAGAGACAGAAACAGAGAAACAGACAGAGAGAGAAACAGAGACAAAGAGAGAGACAGAAAGAGAGGAGAGAAGGAAAGAAGGAAGGAAGGGATGAATACAGGAAGGAAGGAAGGAAGGAAGGAAGGAAGGAAGGAAGGAAGGAAGGAAGGAAGGAAGGAAGGAAGGAAGGAAGGAAGGA
>NW_027185573.1:7292450-7292636 GCF_028583685.1 Petaurus breviceps papuanus | reverse complement strand
GGAAGGAAGGAAGGAAGGAAGGAAGGAAGGAAGGAAGGAAGGAAGGAGGGAGGGAGGGAGAGAAGAAGGAAATGAAGGAAGGAAGGAAAAGAAAGAAAGAAGGAAAGAAAGAAAGACAGAGAGAGAGAGACAGAGACAGACAGAGAGACAGAGAGACAGAGACAGAGAGACAGAGAGAGACAGAGA
>NW_027185573.1:7265942-7292350 GCF_028583685.1 Petaurus breviceps papuanus | reverse complement strand
AAGAAAGAAAGAAAGAAAGAAAGAAAGAAAGAAAGAAAGAAAGAAAGAAAGAAAGAAAGAAAGAAAGAAAGAAAGAAAGAACACTGAAGTACTCAACCCTTTCATGAAATTCCTCCCAACTCTAATCAACAAGCAATTCCTGGCACCATGTGTTATTGCTACCTAAATTTCTGGGTGAAATGGTTACAGTGGAGAAGGGCCCAGGCTGAGGATTATGGAACTTTTTGCCACACCAGGGGCTAGGGCAAGAAACACTGCCCATAGCACAGAGAGGTAACATGGAAAGTAAGCTATTATTTGAAATGGAAATATTTGGGTTCGAATTTTGACATATGCTAGCTGTAGTTCCTAGGCACCTCACTGATTCTCAATGTTCTCATCAGTAAAATTGAGATAATAATATTAGATCTCTCATAGGATTATTATGAGGTTCAAATGGTACACTATATGTAAATTGTTTTACCATCCTCCTTAAAATCCCATCTGAATGAAAGCTATCATTATTTTTCAGAGGAGCAAAATCCCAATGTCTTACATCTTATAGGGGTGGCCTGTTGGCCAGTATACAACTAACTTCAGAAAACTGTAATGTCCCATTCAAATCTTCCCACTGATGTGACTTTAAGTAAATCTCAACCATTCTGGGTCTCAGTTTCTTCATCTGTCAGAGGAGGGGGTTGAACTAGACAGATTCAGTGGGCCCTTCTGGCTCTAGATCTGTGATCCAATGAAGCCCAGAGAAGGGGCTGACATGCCCATAGAGACAGAGGATTACTGTGAGATTTGGGTCCAGAATTCAGAACTTCTGGCACCCAGATCATTGTTCTTTCCATAAACTGGGGAGACACACAAGATGGTTTCTGGGGTCTCATCCATTTTAAAATTGATTCAGCCTCTGGTAATATGCAAATGGCACTAATATAAAGTTAGAGTTAAAATGTGTGTTGTCATTAGTGGAAAGAACCATGGATTGGTATTTTAACCAAAAGCCTGGGTACTACTAGTGAATTCCTGTTCTGCTTACTAGCTATGTGACACTGGACAAGGTTCTGTCCTTTCTTAGGCAGGTTTCTTCACCTGTAAGGGAAAGGATTTAGATGAGCTGATTTCTTAGTTCCCTTCCATCTCAAACATTTTAATATCCCACATCAATATGTCTTTTTCTGCTTCCAAAATGTTGTTGGATCCATGATCCTAAGAAACACCACTCAAAGGAAGGTAGGAGTTGTAATGGAAATGCAAACTTAAAGATCTTCCCTGCCCCTAGGCTAAAGTGCACCTGGAGCCTGGGGTGGGAGGCTTGTTTTTCAGTTGATACTTCTTGATTGGCCAGTGAGTCAATAAGGTTGTTACATTCTCTGAGCCAGGAGAAGGCTATATAAGCCCTGATGTGTAGCTTTGTTTCGGGACTCACTTTGAGAAGTGTTCTGTGATTTGATCTGAATTCTGGGAAGCCGTTGTTGAGAGTCCCCCGGCTTTGAAAAACCCAGATGTGGAAACCCAGATGTTGACTGGGTATGGATGTAATGGTTGGACAGTTTGGAAAGCTGTCTACTTGATCTGTTAATGTCTTGATAATTCTGTCTGTATATTTTGAAGTTTGGGGTGCTGACCTTTTTCCCCTGAACAAGGTAAACGATATATGTCTGACTGATTAAAGTAAGCTTGTTAACCCATTTTGAGTTGCTTTCCTTTAACAAAGCAGATCCAAGAACCTGTGTGAGCAGGCACCTTGGGGACACTGGGGTGCTTGCTGCTACAGGAGTATATCCAAAATGGAGGGCAGGCATCGGGGGAAGGAAGGGAGTTTAGCCTACTTGGGATAATCTCTCTTGAAGCCACAATTTCTGAACAATTAACAGGCTGGTTACAAAGGACTCTTATTTATTCATTAAAGCAGATGTGTGTCAAGGCCTTCACTTGGACGTAGCTTGTTCAGCATTTAGTTTATGTTAATGAAGACAAAATGTACTTAATTCTTATAATTTCTTTTCACTACTTTAGGCTGTTTGCCCACCCTATTTTCTGCTTCTTTCCAAAGCTGTGAAGTCTGATGATTGAGTATATTCTGTGCCCTTTTAACTTACTGCTGACTCCTCTAGGCCAACATCAAAAATAAGAATCTGAGATTGATCAGGGAATGGAAATCCCAGTGTGAGAATTCCTTCCACTAACTTAGATCTTAACTTGACACTAAGCAGATAAGCCCTAAGGAGTTATGTGAGGTACATAAAGGTGAAAAAACTGCCCAGGGGCACATAGCTAAGTGTCAGGAGAATTGAAAGGAGCTCTTCCTTACTCCAAGTTCAGGGTCCTATATATTCTACATCACTATGAGGAGGAGGAAAAAAGGAGATGAAGAGAGGTATCACAGGAGAGAAAAAGCAACAAAAGGAAGAAGAAATAAAGGCAGCCTACCTGAGTGGAAGAGTATTGGCTTTGCCATCAGAGACCATGATGCTGCTACATGATCTGTGTTACCCCGGGCAAGCTCTCTGGAACTCAGTTTCCTCATTTGTAAAATGAAGAACTAGATGATGTCTGAGGCCCCATTTATCTCTAAGTATATGCCACTATTATTCTAGGAATGGTAAACAGAAACCCAGCCTCAGTTTCAGGGGCACCTGGGTTCAAGTTTACACTCTAGCACATATTGGATATATGACACTGAATGGGTCCCTTAACTCCTCAGCATGGCCAGGCAACTCGCTAAGATTATAAATTGCTGAGAGTTTCTTCAGTGTCTGTTGTCAAAACAGATGAAATCATAGGTCTGGGAAAAGTGGATAAATTTAATTATACCTTTTCAGTGCTTTGAAGCCCAGTTGGGATTCATGTACATCAACACATACCCTCTGAGATATTCTCCCCAACTTGCACTGGCACTTACAGAGTATGGCTACAGCTCTGATGGGTTCCAGGGGATACTCTGTAGGTATCCATTTCCAATCTTATAGCTCACAAGTCCCCACCAATGCATTTTCTACTAATAGTCATGCCAGTTGTGACAACTGCATTCTATCAAAGGGATTTACTAAGGTGGCATAGTATGATTAATAGGTACAAAATATTTTTCACATAAACCCGGGGTGCACTCTCATAAATACACACATCAGGGCACTGTGGGTGGCAGAGCCAAGATGGTGGATTAGAGGCAACCCAGCTAAATTCTTTCAACATTCCCCTCCAGACAACTTTAAAATAATGCCTGGATTCAATTTAGAGTGGCAGAACTGACAGAAAAATCAGGTTGAGACATTTTTCCAGGTTAAGAAAACTTAAGAGGCCAGCAAGTGAAATTTGTGAGACTGAAATAGAGGCCCATTCTGAGCCCACACACATAGTAGCAGCAACAGCAGCCACAGCAGCAATAGCAGCTTTGGGATCTCTCAACCCAGAGACAGTAAGGAGGTCAAACAACTGGTCAGAAAGAGATTATAGGAGACCCTTTGCTGGTAGCAGCTGGTACTGATCGACAATTCTATTGCTTATGGCAGAACTGGGTTGTAGTAGCAGAGAGGAGAGGAGCACTGGGGGTTGGTAACTAAGGAGAAAAGGCCTTGGTCACAGTTCCAATGCAAAGATGAGTGCTAGCATTTGTGGCTTCAGGGAACCAGGAGTCCTTCCTAGGTAAAAACCAGAGCATAGACCAGGAGAGCAGTGACCACGGTTCTCCCAAGATCATACTGCCTTGAAAGCACCAAAAATTTACAGACACTCAGACCTAAGTCTGAAAATAGCAACACACACACACAAACACACACACGCACACACACTGCAGCCTTGGACAGGGACTTCCCAGCAAAGTGAGCAAAGGCAAATTTTAAAATAAAATTCAAAATCAAGAAATAGGTTGGAAAATGAGCAAACAACAAAAAAAGAATTTGAACATAAAAAACTTTTATGGTGACAAGGAAGACCAAGATATAAACTCAAGACAACAATATAGAAACAACAACAACAAAAATAAAAGGGGGCGGCCAGGTGGCTCAGTGAGTAAGAGCACCAGCCCCACAGTTGGGAGACCTGAGATCGAATCCGGGCTCAGATACTTAGCACCACACCCAGAAATAACTGGCCGTGTAACCTTGAGCAAGTTACTTAACCTCAATTGCTTTAAAAAAAAATTTATATATATATATAAACAGCTTTGAAGAGATCCTCAAAGTAAAATGCTAATTGGAGCCAAAAAAAAAAATTCCTAGAAGTATTAAAGAGATGAGTGGTAGAGGAAAAATTTGGAAGAAATGAAAGTGATATAAGAAAACTACGAAAAGGAAATTAACAGCTTGGTAAAAGAGGCACAAAAAATATTGAAGAAAATAACATCTGATAAAGCAGAATAGGGGGAGCAGAATCCTGGAAGATGACAGGAGTCAGCACAGAAGCCTGGATGCCAGGACGTGGAGAGGCTCAGATGAGGCCTGATCAATGTGGTGGCAAGTTGACTCACCAACCACAAGGGCCACTGCCAGGCCTATCACTGCAGGGCTGGGAATGGACAGAGCTGGGTAAGAGTCAAATGCAGGGCCCCTGGCAGTGGCAGCAACTACTCCTGGGACTACCAACCCACAGCCTGGAAATTTAAAAAACCCTTTCTGGACTTCCAGGGACCAGGATGGCAGAGTGAACTTTGGCTGCTCCAATCACCCCCACCTCTGACCCTGAAAATGTAGTAATTATAACTTTAAACAGTAAAGGCTTGGGAACCCTAGAAGAAGGGCGTGGCTAGGGCCCTGCCTCAAAATGGGTAAAAAGCAGATTGCAAAGACAAAGACTCTGGAGTCCTACTATTGTGAGAGGGAGGAACCAAATTCAGAGGGAGACAGTGTTGACTTCACACCCACATTTGAAGCCTCAACAGGGAACTGGTCTCAAGCACAGAAAGCATTCTTAGATGAGCTCAAAAAGAACTTTGAAAACCAAATTAGAGAGATAGAATATAAAATGAATACTTCTCTTAAAATCAAAATTGCAAAATTAGAAAATCATTACAATGAAGAAAACAACTCCTTAAAAAGAAAAATGTGGGGGCAGGGCCTGGCCCCGACAGTGATCCACCGCCCTCTCCTCACCCTCTCCCCTCATCTTCCTCTCCCACTGCTCACCCTTCCCCTTTGCCCCCTTCCTTGTCCCCTTTCCCTTCCCTCTCACCCTCCCCCTACCCCTCCCCATCCTTTATTCTTCCTCCATTCCCCAGCCTAGACAATGCTATGGTGGAGAAGGCCAAGGAGGCCACGGAGCCTGCAGAGACAGACAACATGGGGCTGTGCCAGGATATGTTCTCCAAAATGGCCATGTACCTGATGGGCGAGATGACAGCCACCAGTGAAGATTATAAACTTCTGGAAAATATGAACAAACTGCCTAGCTTGAAGTACCTAGAAATGAAAGATATTGCAATAAACGTAAGTAGAAACCTAAAGGACTTAAACCAGAAATATGCCGCCCTTCAGCCTTATCTAGATCAGATCACTTTAATTGAGGAGCAGGTAGCCGCTCTTGAGTAGGCAGCTTATGAATTGGATGCATATTCAGAGAAACTAGAAGCAAAGTACAAGAAGTTAGAAAGGCGATGAAAGAATTCTTTAACACAAAGACTTAAACTACAAGAATGTTTTATAAGAAATATGTGGGATGGGACTTTATCAATAGGCTTCAGTTCCCAAAAGGAAGTGGTGTTGCTGATCCAAGGAAAATCCCAGGCCCGCCTCTGGCTGGATGTGTAACTCTGGCCACCCCCGCTGTTTTCCTCAACCTGTACCCCTGAAACCTCATCTTAGCGTGTGCTTCCTTGTGTGCCCTGGACCAAGGCTAAGAAATCAGGATCAACCCTGTCTGGAGCAGACACAGACAAGAGGCTCTCGGCTCCCTGGCTCCTCCCTTGCCCCACCCCACTCATAACCTGTTCTTCAGCTTAAATAATAAATGCCAACATATGAAAAAAATTAAAAAAGAGAAATGTGTGATATGGAAAAGAAGCTTCAAAAACTAACTGAGGAAAATAATTTGCTAAAAACTAGACTCAACCAAATTGAAGCAAATAACTCTATGAGAAACCAAGAATCAGTCAAACAAAAAGCAGAATAGGCCAAATAGAAAAGAAGGTATAAAAATTCATTTAAGAAGACAACTCTTCAAAAAAATGACCAAATGGAAAAACAGGTACAAAGTCTCATTGAAGAAAATAATTCCTTAAACATTAGAATTGGGCATGTGGAAGCTAATGACTCCATGAGACATAACAAAACAATAAAACAAAGTCAAAAGAATGAAAAAATAGAAGAAAATGTGAAATATCTCATCAGGAAAACAACTGACCTGGAAAAGAGATTGAAGAGAGATTATTTAAGATATTTTGGACTAACTAAGTCATGATCAAAAAAAGAGCCTAGGAATATTTCAAAAAATTATCAGGGAAAACTGCTTTAATATCTTATATCCAGAGGGCAAAATAGAAAATTCAAAAAATTCACTGATTATCTCCTGAAAGAGATCTCAAAATGAAAACTCCCAGGAATATTATAGCCAAATTCCAGAGGTTCAAGGTCAAAGAGGAAATTCTTCAAGCAGTCAGAAAAAAAATTCAAATAATACCTAGCCACAGTTAGGATCACACAAGATTTAGCAGCTTCTATGTTAAACTAGCAGAGGGCTTGGAACATGATACTCTGCAAAACAAAGGGGCTAGGATTCCAAGCAAAAATTACCTACCCAGCAAAACTGAATATAATTCATGGGAAGGGGAGAGGGGAGGATAGATATTTAATGAAATTAAGAACTTTCAAACATTGCTGTTGAAAAGACCAGAGATGAATAGAAAATTTGATATTCAACCATGAGACTCAAGATTAGTATAAAAAGGTTAACATGAAAGAGAAATCATAAGAGACTCAATAAAATTAAACTGCTTACATTCCTATATGGGAAGATGACACATGCAACTCTTAGGAATTTTATCATTATTAGGGCAGTTAAAAGGAGTTTATATAGGTAGATGGTATGGATGTGAGTTAATTTTGTTGGAATGATCTAAAAAAATGAAGGCATGAGAAAGAAAAATCCAGTAGGAGAAGGAAGAAAGGAGAGGTGAAATGGGGAGATTTTTCTTCCATAAAAGAGAAGCACAAGAAAGAACTTTTTTAAAGTAAAGGTGGAAATGGGAAGATATCAGGAAATGCTCGAATCTCACATTGGAATTGGTTGAAAGAGAGAAGAATATGTATACACACTTGTGTATAGAAATGTAACTTAGTCAAGAGATATATAGGTGGGGAAGGGGACCAGAGAAAGTTGGGGAGATGATAATGGGACATGGATTAAGACAGGCAGCACTTAGAAGTAAAATAAGACTTTTAAGGAGGTACAAGATAAAAAGAAAAAAGAATAAATGGAAGAAAATGGGATTGAGAGGAATACATAGTTAGTAATCATCAGTTAATGTGAATAGATTGAGCTCACCCATAAAGCAGAAGCTGATAACCGAATGGATTAAAAATCAGAATCCAACAATATGTTGTTTACAAAAGATACACTTGAAACAGAAAGACACACACAAAGTTAAAATAAAGGAATGTAACAGAGTCTATTATGCTTCAGCTGAAGTAAAAAGAACAGAAGTAGCAATAATGATCTTAGACAAAGCAAAAATAGACCTAATTAAAAGGGATAATCAGGGAAACTACATTTTTGCTAAAAGGTACCATAGACAATGAAGTAATTACAAAAAAATTTGATGCAAGTTTCTCTGATAAAGACCTCATTTCTCAAATATATGAGTATAGAACTTAGTTAAATTTATAAATTTATAAAAATAAATAATTGCCCAATTGATAAATGGTCACAGTTTTCCAAAGAAGAAATCATATGGAAAAAATGTTCAAAATCACTATTGATTAGAGAAAGGCAAATTAAAACTCTGAAGTATGATCTTACATCTATCATAAGTGGCAAATGCTGCAGGAGAAGAGGGAAAAAATAGGTACACTAATGAATTGTTGGTGGTATAATGAACTGGTCCAACCATTCTGGAGAACAGTTTGGAACTAAACCCAAAGGGCTATAAAACCATGCATGCCCTTTGATCCAGCAATACAATTACTAGGTCTGTATCCCAAAAAGATAAGAGAAAAAGGAAAGGGACATACATGTGGAAAATATTTATGACAACTTTTTGTGTGTGTGTGGTGGTAAAAAAACTGGAAAATGCGAAGATGCCCATCAAACGAGAAATGGATAACTCAATTATGGCATATGATCATGATGGAATACTATTGTGCTATAAGAAATGGTGAGAGTGGTGGTTTCAGGAAAACAGGGCAAAACCTATATGAACTGATGCAAAGTGAAGTGAGAACTTGGAGATCATTGTGCACAGTAACAACAATGCCATAATGATGATCAACTGTGAAAGACTTATCTACTCTAATCAATACAATGATCCAAGATGATTCCAAAAGACTCATGCTGAAAAAATGTTATCCATCTCCAGAGAGAAAACTAATGAACTCTGAATGCAAATTGAAGTATAATTTTCTCACTTGCTTTATTTTTTTTGCTTTTATAAAAATATGGCTAATATGAAAATGTTTTACATTACTTCACATGTATAATTGATATCATATCATTTGCCTTCTCAGTGAGTGGGAGAGGGTATGGGAGGGAGGAAGAAAATTTGGAACTCAAAATTTAAAAAGAAAAGAATGCCAAAACTAAACAAATAATAAATATGAAAAACAAAAAAGAGAAAGCTTGGTATAGTGGAGAAAAGTCAGTGAAATTAGAGTTAAGAGACTGGACATAAATATAGCCTCTGACATTTACTAGTCACTTAACACCTCTAAGCCTCTATTTTCTTTCTTATAAAATGGTAGTCATAATAAATACTTTACAAGGTAGTTTTGAGCTTCAGATTCTAACTCTAGTACTTATTGTCTACATGACCTTGGACAAGTAACTTAATCTCACTGGGTCTCAGTTTCTTCATCTATAAAAGCAAAGGAATGTATTGTGTGACTTCTAAAGTCCCTTAAGTGACAAATCTGTGATTTACTAGCTTTCGAGAAAAAGGACATATTTTATAAAGTACTTTGTAAATCCTAAAGTGTTCAATAAATGTCACTCATCAACCCACCCTTATCTTTCCTGCTTTCCTGCCTCTATGCATTCACTCAAACAATCCCCCAAGCTTGGGATGCCCTCCCTCTGCATCTCTTCCTTTTGAAATCCTCATCATTCAAGGTTCAGTTCAGAGGCCATTGCTTCCACAAAGACTTCCCTTATCTCCACAACTGAAAGTGATCTTTCCTCCAGTCTTCTCATATTACATTTTTTGATGCCTGTATTTCACCCCTATCATACTATCTCTATGATGTTGATTTGAGCACACACCATTTATAGCTCAAGTTGGCGGTTAGCTTCTTGAAAGTCATGGTTGCTTCTTTTTCACTCTTTTATTCCCAGCTTCAAGCACAGGGCTTTGCAATGGAAAATACTTAAGAAATGTTTATCAAAACAAATGGAATTTAACTGAACAGGAATGGAATGAAACAGAATGGAACTGAAAGGAATAGAATGGAATGGAACCAAAAAGAATGGAATAGAGTGGAATGGGATGGGATAAGATGGGATGGGATGGAATGGAAAAGGGTAGAATAGAACAGAATGGAATGGGACAGAATGGAGTAAAATGGAATGACATCATTTAACCTCTCTCATCTTCAGTTTCCCTATCTAAAATGTGGATGATAATAGCACCTAATGTGAAGATCAAATGAAATAATGTATGAAAAGTGTTTGCCAACTTTAAAGCACTATATAAAATGTTGGTTATTAGCTAAGGAATCCATTCATTGGACAAGATCAAAAAAATTCAAGGATCTTGGATTTGAATTCCAATACCCCAAAGTTAACTAGCAGTGTGATCAGAAACCTAAGAGGAAAAAAAATGAGCTGAGAGGGGCCTGGGGCTTGTCTGAACTGTATGAAGTCTTTTAATTTACAAAGGGGGTGATTTGCTTGGAAAAAACTGAATTTCCATCAAATAGCACCAAAGGAGGTCCAATTTAGGAAGGGAATTTATGTTGCTTCACTGCAGGTCTTGTTTTGTGGTTTCTTAATGAGTTTTCAGGGAAGGTAAGCAGTTGGTCACACAGGCCAGTTGGTTCTGGACTCTCCTACAGTCAAGATGCTGTTAGCATTATTCAGAAGATGTTTGACTAAGAGCATGGTGGAAAGGACCATGGATCCATTATCATGCCAGCTGCTTCTGGAGCACTCCTGAAATATTAAAAGCCTAGACTTCTCCAGGATATCATGGCTCCCTGAAAACTAAAGGTGTTTACCTATTTTTTCCACCCTTGAGGTCCTTGGGTGTCTCCAATCAGCTGGTGCCATAAAAACAGATTACATTTATATAGGACTTTAAGGATTGCTAAACACATTACAGATATTATCTCATTTGAGCCTCAGAGCATCCCAATGTATTATCTCCATTTTACAGTTAAGGAGATTGAGATTCTGCAAAGCTATGTGATTTACATAGGGTCACACAGTTAATCAACCAATAATCTTTTTTTTTTTTTTGAGACTGAGTCTTCTCACCCAGGCTAGAAATGCAGTGATTACTATTCATCCAAATTCTCTGCTGATTGGCACAGAATATTTGACCTATTCTGTTCCCGATCTAGGCCAAGGTAGCCTGATGGCCCCTCAGTTCTGGGGAATTCAGATTTAGTACCAGGTACTAGCTTTACTATGGACACCAAACAACTTCAACCCTATTGCACCTCAGAACTCTGGACTTCAGGTTACCTATCAGCCTCTGCCTGCCCCCCACAGCAGGGATTCCAGGCATGTACCACCATGCCCAGTCAACCAATAAGCATTTATCAGGCTCTTGATGTGTACCAAACCACATGCTAATCACTGGGAAGGTAAAACCAAAAATGAAGCAGTGTCTGACCTCAAAAAAAAATCTGTATTCTACAGGATACAAATTGGCACAGAGCCTTTAATCATTTTTTCAATCACTCATTCATTCATTTAAGGTTATTTCAAGAGGAGGTGATACCATATGGGTATCACAGGCAGACTTGGAGTCAGGAAGACCTGAATTTGATTCCTGTCTTAGGATACTTATTAGCTATGTGAGGTGACCCTGGGCAAGTCACCTTACCTTCTCTCAGCCTCAGTTACCTTCTCTGTAAAATGGGGATAAAATAGTATCTATTTAACAGGGTTGTTGTGAAGATTAATTATAATAACATTTATTAAAGTGATTTGCAAAACTTAAAGCACTATATACATGTTAGCTATTGTTGTTAGTATTATTATTATTATAGTATAGCTGTTATTATTTACTCATTATCATATTAGAAAGGGCTTCATGTAAGGAATTAATGTTTGAACTATGCTTTTAGAGAAACCCTGGGTTTTAAGAGGAGGGAGGTGAAGAGGGAGTGGAAGCATTCCAGGCATCTGGGACAGTCTAGGCAAAGACCTAGAGATGGGAAAATGAAATATTGTGCCTGAGGAACAGTACAATTCTAATGCGCTCTTCTTGCCTCCAATGTCGATGCTAGAGACATAAGGAATAAAGTAACAGAAGGAAATAAGGATGGAAATTTTCCTGATAACTCCATTACTGGGAGTGGTATCTGCACTCATGTGGAGCTAGGTGGTACCATGGATAGAGTGTCCTGCCTGGAGTCAGGCAGACCTGAGTTCAAATGTGATCTCCAACACTAGTTTGTATGACCCTGGGCAAGTCACTTAATCCTGGTTTCCTCAGTTTCCTCATCTGTAAAATGAGCTGCAGAAGGAAATGGCAAACCACTTAAGTTTCTCTGCCAAGAAGACCCCAAATGAGGTCAATAAGAGTCAGACACCAGACTGAATGACAACAACACCTGCATTAATACCAAGAAGACTTTTTTCCTGTCCCTTCACTCTCCACAGCTCTCTTAGATCCTGAGTCCTCTTAGGAGAAGTAATGAGGTTCTAAAGCTGGTGAGCACAATGAGTAAAAGGTTTCCTTCAACATTTATTCAACCAGAGCATGAAGAGGTAGGGAGGAAAAATCCCACGTCTCCGAATGACAGTCCTGAACCAATTTCAAAGGAATGCACATGGCATCTGTGGATCTTGCTTTGAAAAATACTAATTCTGATTCAGGCTGTCTCCAAAGATGATAAGTTTGGGAAGAACATTTCTACCACCACCTCCTGCTCCGGCACATGCACTCAGTGTCCAAAGGCTGGACTTCCAGGTGTACAGAAGTCTTTCCATTTAACAGCTGAAACCTAAATGGGAAGCAGGGCTTCCAGGGATGAGACAGTGGTGCAATGGAAAGATCATGGGCCCTGGAGCCTGAAGACTAGGCTTTAAATCCCTCCTCATGTGTATGACTTAGCACAAGCCCTTTAATCTCCATGGGCCTCAGTTCCCTGATCTGCAAAATAGGAGAGGCATAGATGACCTTTAGGGCAGCTAGGTAGTAGAGTGGATAGAGTGTCAGGCTTGGAGAGAGGAAGACTTGAGTTCAAATATGACCTCAGACACTGACTAGCTGTGTGACCCTGTGTAAGTCACTTAACCCTGGTTGCCTCAGTTTCCTCATCTGTAAAATGAGCTGGAGAAGGAAGTGGCAAACCATTCCTGTATCTCTGCTAAGAAGACCCCAAATGGGGTCATGGAGAGTTAGACAAGACTGAAAACGACTGAACAAGAGGTAGCTTTTAAAGTCCCCCAGCTTAGAGGGAAGAGGGATATGTGTATGCATGTATATGTATGTATACATACATACAAAAACATACACACAAACACATGTATTAACAGAGGTAGAGTATCACAGTGAGATCAGAGGATATCTGGCTGATAGATCTGGAGTCATGTGATGACCTGGGTTCAAATCCTGCAGGGAGTGACCTGGATAAGTCACTTCCTTCTCTGGTCTTTTGTTTCCACATAAGAGGAGGTTGATCTCAATGGCCTCTAAATTCCCTTCTCTTCTAAGTGTATGATCCATGATATAGACCCTGAGCAAGGATGCTTAAAAGAGCTCCCCTGCCCAGGGATGAGGAGCAGAGAAGGTACCAGCCCCAGTGAAGGAGGCTCAGCTAAGGACTGGAACGGTGTGTCAAGGGAAGTGTCAGAGCTGTGTATCTCAGAAGGAAAACACTCATTTTAATTAGAGGGCTCCAGTTCTAAAAATGTGGAGTATAGAAAAGAGAGGCTTCGGTAGAACAATGGGCATGTTTAATCAGCCTCATTCCACACAATGCTTTCTTTAAAGGCTTAATCTGCAGCAAATTGGGCTTCTCAAGTAGGGGAGGCTAGATTTCTCCCAGTTTAGCAATTCAGCTGAAAAAACATTGTATCCTGAAGCTATAAAAATGTTTAAAGCTTTCTCTTAAACAGTCTCAGTGATGTTTTCCCTTTCATACTATCAGCCCCAACTCAGCAGAAGAGTTGTGACTTTCCAAAGAGCACTTCATCTAATTCTTTCGGTTTTATTTTAAGGCTGGGTGTGGGGAGGAGAAAGAAGAAGAGAAATGGGAGAAAAAGAATTCCTGGATTTAAAGAGAGGAACCCGGGCTCCTTGGAGGCACCAGAATGATGGACTTAGAGTTGGAATTAGCTGATCCCAGGGATCAGCTAATGTGACTCCCTCATTTTATCACAGGGGAAACTGAAGCCAGAGAGCTAAAACAACTTGCCTGTGGTCACAAGAGAAGGGAGCTGCCCAACTAAGATTCGAACCCAGCCCCTCTCACTCCCAATTCAGTACTATAGATTAGTGAGTACAGGCTCAGCCTTCTGCTCACCATCTTTTTCTGTTTCCCACTCCCTTCAAACTGCAGTCTCAAGGACACTGAGAATCCTAGGTTTATTAGCCCAGCAATGGGAGGGCAGAGATCAGTCAGATCATGCCCACTGGACATCACACGTGCCTCCATTCACTCATTCAGCAAATACGGAATGAGTCCTACTCTAGGAGAGTCTTTGTGCTCTAATTTGGGTGGGTGGGTGTGCTAGTGTGAACTCTCAAATCTATAGAGGTGGCTGTAGAATGCAAATCCTGACCTTGAGGCCATGGGTAAATAACAGAATGGTTTTTCCCTAAAGATTCTATTTTCCAGAATGCTGAATTGGTATCCATATCACTCATCCACATACACATATACCCAGAGACATCATAGCAATTACTGTTGTTGAGTCTTTTCAGAGACTCCATGACCCCATTTGAGGTTTTCTTGGCAGAGATACTGGAGTGGTTTGCCATTTCCTTCTCCAGCTTATTTTACAGCTGAGGAAACTGAAGTAAACAGGGTTAAGTGCCTTGCCCAAGGTCACACAGCTAGTAAGTGTCTGAGGTTAGATTTGATTTCATGAAGATGAGTCTTCCTGCCTCCAGGCTCAGTGCTCTATCCACTAGCTTCCCCATTCCTTCTCCAGGTCATTTTACAGAGGAAGACACTGAGGCAAACAGGATTAGGTGACTTGCCCAGGATCACATAGATAGTGCTGAAGCTAGATATAAAACGGGAAGATGAATCTTCCAGTCTCCAAGCCCATGGTTCTATCCTCTATGAGACCTAGTTGCCCTATTTTTTTTAATTAAAAAAGTTTTTATTAATGAAAACCTAAACATTCAGGTTCAAATTGGTTCTTTATTTACATGTTTCCTGGAAAGATAAAAAAGCTAGAATATGCCCCCCAAGAACCACTGTCCCCTCAATGGCCTTCTTTGCCTTGTAGATGCTAACACTGATGAACTATAAGCCCTATAAAATAGGGTATATAAGCCACTCCTCTTGGCCTCATTTCTATAACTAAATGTCCCCCTGGACAAAGTCAGGAGAGTAAGGACAGAGCTATGGGGTCAGTCATATGTGGGACACTCTGCTAGAATTCTGTCTAGTAATCATGCCTTGCAGCTGGGTCCCACCAGTGAAGACACTTTCTATATTTATCTAATGGCACTTGAGCTTGGCTCAATGTCATTCTTTGATGTCCAACAGTGTTTATGATGTACCAGATATTTACTAAGTTTGGAGCATTGCCTGGAGCACAGATTGGTTATAGTGTCTGACTGGTAGTCACATGGCCAGTAGTGTCTGTGAGAGGATTTGACAATACCCCCTTTGAAGGGTTACCCTCTAGTACCCATGACAGGCTGCCTATAGCACCAAGTTACTAAACAAGTCATGGTTCTGTATCATTTGTTATCAGTAAAGAGAAATCCAATTAAATCATAAGTCAAGACAAAAAAAATTCAAGTCTCATTTAGAGGTAGTGGTTTAGAGTCAGGAAGATGGATTAAAATACTGCTTCTGACATTGGTTTTCTAAGTTGCAGTTTATATCTAAACTGTACCAGCCATCCAAACTCTCCCTATGGGATTTCAGGCAAGACATTCCCTCCCAATCTCCTCTTCCCTAAAATGAGGGATTTGGATCCCACCAATAGAAATACACTGTTATGCCCACCAATCCCACCAATATTGGATCCCACCAATAGAAATACATTCCAAGAAAGTCTTAGATAGACAGAAAGTAAGAACCCACATGAGCCAAAATATTCATAGCAGCACTGGAAAAAGAATAGAGGTAGGAGTCATCATCAGGGGGAATAGGTGAACAATCTGTGGCATATAAATGTGATGGAGTACTGTGTAGTAAGAGATTATGAATATGAAAAAGTAAAGAAAGATGAGAAGATTTTCATGAATTGATACAGAGTGGACTAAGTAGAACCAAGACAATATACATAATGACTGCAATCACATCAAAAATAAAGGACTAAAAGGAAGTTGAACTCCATGATTGCAAAGACCCCCAGATATATGCTATCTGACCCATGGGTTTGTCATCTACCCTTAGGACTTCTGGACCTTTCCATCTACCCTCCAGCTGTATTTTCTTTTTTACCTGCTGTTTCCTCTAAATAGCCTATAAGCACTCTGATAACAGGGACTGTCATTTTTTTTTAATTTTCTATTTGTATCCCCAGTTAGTACTTAATAAATGCTTTTTCCTATTTTTTTTTCTTTCATTCATTCATTGACTGATCTTGGTCCCAGAGAACAGATAATGAAATATACCTCCCTCCTCTAGGCAGAGAAGTGAGGATCTCTGGAGACAAAATGTTGAACACAGAGTCAGATAGAGTTACTACACTAGTAATTTATGCTTAATTGCTTTTCTTTGCTAGAAGGGAAGATTCCATTTTAAGGGTTGTGAATATCTAGAAATGATTGCAATGTGAAAATCAAAAGGCATTAATATCATTTTTATAAATGAAGGTTTTAGACTAGGGGCAGTTAGTGCTGGGCTTGGAGTCAGGAAGACTCATCTTCCTGAGTTCAAAATCTGACCTCAGACCTTACTAGATGTGTCACTTGGGCAAGTCACTTGACTCTGATTCAGTTTCATCATCTGTTTTACCTGAATTACCTGAAGGAGGAAATGGCAAACCACTCCAAAATCTTTGCCAAGAAAACCCCAAACAGGATCACAAAGAGGCAGATACAACTGAAAAACGGAGAAACAATAACTATTGGACTATGTAGATGAGGCAGTATTATTATACCCTCAGACACTCTGTAACTCTAGGCAAGTCACTTAATTAGACTGTGAGCTCCTTAAGGGCAAACATTGGGTCTCTTCCCTCTTTTTGTATCCCCAGCACCACAGTGTCTGGCACACAGTAGGTGCTTAATAAAAGCTTATTGACCAATTGACTCTTTCATCTTTTGTTTCTTCTGTAAAATGAAGAGGTTGGACTTAATGATCTCTGAGATGCTTCCCATCTCCCATGATCTCTAAAGCTGCTTTCCAACTATGTATATGACTTTATGATTATACCTACATAGCAAGTGCTTAATAGATACTTTGTCTATCTAAACGTTTTGATCTCTGAAGTGCCCACCAGAAATTATACACCAAAGCCCCCTTAAACCTACTAGAGGGGACCCCTACTAGGTTCCTTGGAAACCACCTAATAGGCCCCAATAGTAAAGAAATGTTTCACCTGTGTTGCTAGAAACATGCCACAGATTCCCATGGATTCAGGGCTGTTTTGCTTCAATAGGAATAATACTAAGAAAGCTTTGCTTCAATAAGAATAATACTGAGAAAGCTTTGCTTCAATAAGAATAATACTGAGAAGGCTTCGCTTCAATAGAAACAAAGCTAAAGGCACTTCACCCCCTTAGAAACATATTCTGTTGCTAGCAACCACATTTTCTATAAAATTATGTCTAAAAGAAAGCTCGCTACTGTCTTTCCCTCTGAGAGGCAGTCATCGGCCAGTTAATAAACACTCCCATCAAATTACAATTGATTTTGCTGTCTTGCTCTCTCGGTTACCCATTACAATCTTCACTTTGCAGTTGAGGAAACTAAGAGCAAGAAAAGTTATGAGTTGCCAAGGGTCTTATAGCTAGTCAGCATCTGATCCTGGATTTGAAGCCAGGTCTCCTGGCTCCAAGTCCACAATTCTAGCCATTAAACCTCACTGCCTTTTAAAGATGGCAACACTAATGCATTCAAGGAGTTTATTCTCTCATGGAGGAATGATGACCAACAATACATAAGTAGAATATAATATAAGGTGCAATTTGTAGATCCAGATTTCCTACACTAAGAAATATTGGTGGAAAAGGGACACCTATTAGCTAGAGAGATTAAAAAAGGTTTACAGAGAAAGGAGGACCTTGGAGGAGAAGAAACTTTTTAACAAGTGGATGGATTTGATCCTGGATGCCCTGTCCTGCAAAAGTGTCCAGAGGTCATTCAAGAGGAGAAGTCACCTTCCAAAAAGTGCTTCAGCAACTCTCAGAGCAGATTCCCAGGAAAGGCATTACATAAAGCCAACAAATCACCAAATTCTGAATAAAGCATCCATTATCATCCTTACTTGTAAATTTCTCCATAGTTGTCCATGCTGGAAGATACAGAAATGATACAGATCACAAGTGGAGAACCTGCAAAAATTCAAAGCAGAAGAAAGTGGTTATTTTTTCAATTTTCATTTATTCAATCATTCATTCAACAAACATCTACTGACTGCCTACTACCTGTCTCCATAGAAGAAACAGAAGACTTCTAAATGTTCTTGCCTTCTAAATGTTCACAATCTGTCTTGGGGAGATAAGACACTCTAAAGAGCCAGACTCTGTGCTAAACACAGAGAAGATAAAGGCAAATACAATACAATACAGTACAGTACAATACAGTACAGTATAATACAACATAATAAAATGAGCAGATCCTACCCTTATAAAATTTGCATTCTAATGGGAGAATTGACATATACACAGGTATAAATAATACACATACAAAGTGGAAACTAGGTACTCTTGGAGGCCACGAATTTTTAGCTAGGACACGCTAAAGGTCTCCCAACCAGAGATACCTGCTGGAGCTGAGCCTTGAAGGAAATCAGGGATTCTGCAAAGCAGAGGTGACAAAAGAAAGCAATCTAGGCAAGGGGGGCAGGTGGTGGGGTAGAAGCGTTGTATATAGTCAGGTGAAACCTCAGTCATTGGGAGGGAGAGAGGGGTTAAAGGGAAGAGGAAAAAAGGAACAAAGGTAACTGTTGGCAACCATGCTTTGAACCTCTCAAGACTGATATGTTTTAGTTAACCATGGGCATAGAATTAGTGGCATCCTAACCCTCTCTCAAAATCGGGTTAACTGAATCACTTCTTTTTCCTTTCCTTTCTTTTTCTTTTTAATTTTCTTTTCTCTTTTCTCTTTTTTTTGGGACTGAGGATCCCTATCTTGCACAGGCTGAAAGTACAATGGTCACTCAAGGACCTGATCCCACTACTGATTGGCAAGGAAGCTTTGACCTGTTCCATTTCCAACCTGGGACAGTTTTCCCCTCCTTATGCATCCTGCTGGCTCCCCCTGCTCTCATGGGCTCATCTTGATGCCAAATACCACAGATATCCTCTGAACTTAACACTACTCCAGCTCAGAACTTCTAAGTTTGAGCAATCAACCAACTTCAGCTCCTTTGTTATTAGGAAATACAAATATGCCAACCATGCCCAGGTGGAATGACTTCCTAAAAAGCTGTTAGGACAGCAAGGTAGTGTAATGAACTGAGCCCTCACAGTTCAGGTTAGTTGGATAGGAGAAAGCATGAAGAGGAATAATGTGAGATATCTGGAAAGGGAAATGGGATCCATATAGTAGAGGGCTTTAAACTGAAGCATGAGGAGTTAGTATTTGATGGGGAGCCTTGGAGAGCTTTAAGCAGGAGAGCAACATGGTCAGACCTGTATACCAGTCACTTCCTGTCTCTGAGCACCAATTTTCTAATGTAAAAAAATTGGGTATAACAGTAGAAATCCTCACCTCCCTCCCAGGCCTATTGTGAGGAAAATGCTTTGTACTCACAAATAACCCCATATATAAATGTGTCATCATTACTCTGACTTGAAATCTGGTTTCTACAGAGGAACAGACTAGGCTTATGGGAATTCTTGATATGACCCTGGTTCTTAACGGAAATGCAGAATCTTCTTCCTTCAAGCTGTTGCAATTTTTGAGTGACTGGAGCAGGGAGGAGGGGCTGATGTGGCCCCAGAGAGAAATTCGACTGGCTGAGGACGGGTAATGGATTTTATCACTTGGTTGAGTGCCTAAGACGACAGTTATTAGCTACAAGGCACTGGTTAGAAATTACTGCGATTTGGGTGTTTTGCTATTGTAGTTAGCTGATTTGTATAAACTCATATCACCTGCTGTTTCTCAGCTCCAGTTTGGGGTCTTGTGAATGTGTCTGTGTGGTTTTGTTTACAGAAAGGCCAGGGAGGCCTAAGAAACATGGTAGGCTCACAAGGAGGGCTTGCCATGGAATAATTGCACTTTTTCCCACAATAGGCCTGAAGTTTCCATTCTGGAACTTTCATGCACCCTTGGACCCCATCATCCACACTGCTCCTGGTTCTGCCTCTGGGGCCAAATAGAAGCAATTTAATCTCCCTTGCACGTGGAAGTCTTTTCAGTTTTGACCATCATTCTTCTTTGTTGTGATTGTTGTTCAGTCGTTTCAGTTGTGTCCAACTCCACATGACCCCATTTAGGTTTGTTGGGTTTTCTTGGCCAAGATTCTAGAGCAGTTTGCTATTTCCTTCTCCAGCTCATTTTACAGATGAGGAAACCAACACAAACAGGGTTAAATAACTTGCCCCAGGGTCATACAACTACTAAGTGTCAGAGACTGGATTTGAACTCAAGTCTTCCTAACTCCAAGCCCAGTGACCCTCTGTCCACTGCACCAACTAGCTGCCCCATCATTTTTCTTTATTCTGGGCTAAACAGTCCCAGATGCTTCAAAACATCCCAAAATGAGGCAACACCATGCTGATGACTGTCTTCTGGATGCTGTCCAGCTTTTCTCTGCCTTCACTAACCTGTGGTGCCTGAGACTGAACACTAAATTCCAGATGTGGTCAGACCAGAACAGAGGACAGAGGGATCACCACCATATTGCTGGGACTGCATCTCCCTTGCCAGCTGCCCAGCTCTTTTTGAATGCAGATCATTTTTAAACCTCAGTGCCTCACCTTGTATTCGGTACCTAGTAGGCGCTTAATAAATGCTTATACCAAGAGAATAGAGCCAAATGGAGCACAGGTGATAGGGTAGGGTATAGATTAGAGAGCAGAGAAGAGCAGGGAGGGATGACAAACACATTAGATAAGGGGGTCAGATCAGGAAAGATTTTGACTGGCTAGAAAAGGGAGTGGAATGTAATAAGATGGAATTTAATGGGGATAAATGTACCAGATAGAAAACCAGGCTCAAAGTCTTGGCCCCCCCCCCATATTTTACTATGTGACCTTGGGCAAGTCACTCAAATCCATATCGAAGGGTATTTTTCTGAAGCCTCATCCTTTTGACCTCTCTGTAGCCTTAGACACTTAGCTCACCCTCTTGTCCTTAATTCTCTCTTCTCTCTAGGTTTTCATGACACCGATGTCCACTGGATCTTTCCCAAATTGTCTAACCAGTGCTTCCCATCCTCCTTTGCTTGAGCTTCTCCTGGGTCATCCCTTCTCATTGTAGGTATACCCTAAGGCTCTGTTCTAGACTCTCCTCTCTCGCCCTTCTATATACTTTCACTTGGTGATCTCTTTAGCTTCCATGGATTGAATATCATCACTATGCAAATAATTCTCCCATCTATTTATCTAGCCCTAACCTCTCCCTTGACTTCCAGTCTTGCATTTCCAACTACTTATCCAATATCTCAAACTATCCTATAGATACCCTAAACACAACATGTCCCAAACTGAACTCATTGTCTTCCTCCTCCAAACCTTCCCCTCTTCCTACCTTTCCTATTACTATCAGGGGCGTCACCATTCTCCCAGTCACCCACACTCACAAAATTCAGGTCCTCCCCTATGTCTCACTCTCTCTCATCTCCCATATACAGTCAGTGTCAAGTCCCAAGGCACTGGGGATAGAAATACACTGACTGGAAGACTCCCCAGTTACAAGAAGCTTGCGTTCTAACAGAGGAGACAACAATTACTATACAAGTATATACAGACTACCTAAAATCCTTTGGAGGCAGGATGGCATCATGAAATTGGAATCAGGAAAACCTGGATCTAATTCATCCTCATATTTTTCTTAGCTATACAACCCTGGGCAAGACATAACCCATCTGGGATTGTTTCCTCGTCAATAAAATAAGGTTAGACTCAAAGATCTCCAAGGTCCAGTCCTACTTCTACAATCTTGAGATCCCTCCTTGAGGGATATTGGCATTCTCTTTTTATTTTGTTTGCCATGTGGCTTCAATATGTCTCGAGAGCTGATTCTCTTTGGTAATTGAAGCATGCTGTGGTTCACCAGCCTTACTGTCTGAGGTTCCAGTGGTAACTAGAGAGGGAAGAGATGAGGTTCTGGCCCCATCACTCATTGCAGCTTCAGGTCATGATCATGTGCTAAGACTGAGGGAAAATATGACCTGTCGGAGAGAAATAACCCTGAACAAATGTGTGTTTCACTTTGACTTCATTTTCCTAAAATCCACATGTCACCAAATAGGTGGCCATCCACCCCATGTCCCAGGGAAAGTGGTATACATCCAGAACATTCAGCTTGACTAGCTCTTCAAGCTTGCAAAGAAGAAAGCCAAATAGAGAATTTGCTGGCAAGGTAGGTGTTCGAATCAGTTATTGGCTTGCTGTGAACACACAGTCAACAGCCCTAAACACACAATTCTTCCCAATTGTTACAATAGAATATTTAAGGGTAGACTAAAAAAAAGGAAAATGCTCTCAAGTCAAAACTCTACTATTGTGATTCAGACGAGTTGCTCTCCTAATAGATTTTAGACATTTGGGGAAAGTAATTCTTTCAACCGGGGTAAGCCAGAAGGGAACGCTCAAAGTCTAATTGTATATTTTATAGATATTTGTTATCTAGAGTTATTTGCTAAGTGTTTGACTCTGATATTGGACCTATGATTTCATTGGAGCTTCAGGAGGATATTACTTCTACCAGGATAGATAACTACCATCTCTGCAATTTGCAATAGCTAACATTTACATCATACTACAAGGTTTGCTTAAATACTACTTCCCCTATTCCCACCTCCTTATCATGTACATAGTATCTTCTGGAAAGTCACTGATTTGATAAACCTAGAACTGCTTCTCTACCCAGCTCTTCTCCCAACTGCCAGCTCAACCTCTCTCTCGAGGCTAAAGCTGGCTCTCTTCTGATGCCAGAGCTCACATTGCTCATGGGTGTCTCCTGTCTTGGTTACTATTTTTTTCTGAGCCAGCTTCATGCTGAATATTATGTCTCCTAATCAGTAAGTAGGTCTGTTATAATAATCCATGGTCAATGGGAGGTGAAAGAAATCAACTCCCTACACTCCCACTGCCTACCATTAGAGGCATAAGATTGACAGCAAAGATTGATGCCCTCTCACGAGTTGGGTTCCTCCTTTGTAGTTGGAAGAACCACCTAGTTTCCTGCTGCCAGAAATCAGACCTCTTTCAGTTGCTTCTACTGTCTGCTCAGAGAATTGATCTCACTTTTTAAAAGACAACTAAGAGTGTGGTCAGTCCTTCTTAGGGAAGGACTCAGATGCCTTCTAATTCCATCAAGGAGAGTGTCTTCCTACCTCCTAAAGAGGTAACAAAAGTTCATCTTTTCACTTCCTTTATGAAACCACTCACTTTTTTTTTTAAGCAATTGGGGTTAAGTAACTTGCTCAAGGTTACACGGCCAGGTGTTTCTGGGTGGGTGCTAAGTGTCTGAGCCCAGGATTCGATCTCCAGGTCTTCTCAACACTGGAGCAGGTGCTCTTACTTGCTGTGCTACCTGGCCGCCCCAACCACTCACTTTCTATAATTTCATTAACTTGTTTGGGAGGGTGCATTAATTGATCGGCAGTTTTCTGATTAACTCAAAAAGACACACACACACACGCTCATGCAAGCAGGCACACACCATCACCCTCTCTTTACTTTCTTGAGAATGATGATAGAAGTCATTAAGTCTTATTACAATTTTTTCCTCTCCTGTCAATACACTGAATCCAGCTAAAATCCCCTTTTCTACAAGCTTTTCCCAATCCCCCTTAACACTAGGGCTTTCTCTTCATTGATAATCTCTGATGTATTCTTATATTTCTTCTTTGCCCATTGTCTCCCTCATTAGGATGTGAACTTTTTGAGAATAGGGACTATTTGTTGCCTTTCTTTTTACCCTATCACTTAGCAAAGTATGTGGCACACAGTAGGTGTGTTGTTGATTGACCAACAAAAAAGGAAGTAGCTGTAAGGCAAATATCCCAACTACTGAGAGTAAAGCATTTGGAGCTATAGTAGACTTTAGAAATCCCCTAACTCAAGAGCTCCCGATCTGTGTGCCATGGAACCCTCAGGGACCACCACGTGTGGAAAGGAATTCCATAGATCCATTTGTACACCAAGCATTGTCATAATGATCTTTTTACTTGGTACCCCCAAAATGTACAGCATGAATTACATAAATGCAAATTAAAGAAAAACTGATATAAAGAAAAATTTCCTAATAATTTGAGTTGTGTAGATATGGAATGGGATGCTTTTCGAGGTGCTGGGCTCTGCTCACTCAAGGTCTCAAAGCAGATCTGAAAGACTATTTGTCAAGGAAGTCATAGAAAGCTTCATGTGGTAAAAGAGATTCATGTTGAGGAAAGGGTCTGAGTGGACTTCTAACTCTTATATCCCAGGATTCTATCCATCTCTATCCAACACGAGAATTTGGAACAAGCCTAGGATAGATTCCCAGGCATTCTTCCTGGGTCTTTTATAATTACCTATGCCCAAGCCTCTGTTCAGTCCTAAACTGGGCATTTAATAAGGTAGTTCCTTTACCTAATAACTGAGGAGCTAGCTAAGGCCTTTGAGAAGGCTATTACTCTTGAAGATTTGTAAATTCCTAACCATTATTCAGGTCCTATCTCCAATCCACCTCCACTGTGAAAATATCCCTTCCCTCTCCCAACCACACCACTGCCTTCAACTATGCTCCATTGGGTGAGACCCTCCCTGAAATTTTCTGGAATTCCATATGTATCCCTCTTTTGAGTTTATACATTCTGTCTTGAAATTATATACATATGTGTGGGTGTGGGTGGGTGAGCATGTGTATATGTGTATCTGCTATCTTCTATTATGGAGTATAAGCTCCTTGAGGGCAGGATGAGGGCTTATTTACCTCTGTAGTTTCCACAGCACCCATGGATAGCATTGTATATTGTATATAAGGAGAAGGGGAAAAAAGAGAGGGGAGGGAGGGAAAGGGAAGAAAAGGGAATGGTAGTGGAGGGAAAGGAAGGCAAAAGAAAGGGAGGCAAGGGAAGGGAAGGAGTATCATAAGTCCTGAGTTCAAATCCTGCTTCAGTCACTACCTTGGCCTTGGGAAATTTACTTAACCTCTCTGTTCCCTTCTAAATCTATGATTCTAAGAAAGATAGTAGAGAACGTAGAAGGAAAGGGAGGGGAGGAGTACAGAATTGGGAGAGAAGAAAAGTTGAGCTTTTTCTTATGTTCACCTTGAAAGGACCACAGAGGTCATCTAGTCCAACTCCCTCATTTCACAGATGAATAAATTGAGTCCTGGAGAGGGCCAAGATCTTGCAGCTAATTAGTGGTAGGGTTTTTTTCCAACTCAAAGCCAATGTTATGATCTAAAAGTTTGTCCACACATGCTACCAGTAAAGCCATGGCACTCATCTGAATGAATGGGGAAGAGTGATGATTATTTTCTTCGATTTTTCTGGAGTGACTGCCATAGTTCTGTTTGAGGGCCTAGACACAGTCAAAGGGATAAGAGACCAAGAAATCTAGGCCAAAAATTCTGTATCCCTCATGGCATATGTGAATAAATGCCATGGAGACTTAACTTAAAAAGGGAGACTTAACCAAACCCATCTTATTCAGAACAGTCACCTCCAATCATACCTAGACTCCAACATAGGCAAAGCTGCGAAATTCCCAGCTCTGGGCCCAGAATGGAAATCTATGTTATGAAATAAAGCCATGGAGATGGGATTTCAATATGGGCAATGAGTCAGCTCACTGACTGCCTAGCAATTCCTTCCCACTCCTGAAATGAGGACTCCACAGCCCGAAAGAGGGGAACAAAGCATTCTGCTGTCTGGCTGCCAATCCCCTGGCTCAACAGTCACCCAGCAACCAAGGGACAAATGGGGAAGGAGGGAGAGGGGAGGGAGGAGCATCATCCTAAGAGGGCCTGAGAAGTAAGGCTTGGCTGAGGAGCCAAATTCCCCACCCCACCCCCACACCCCAGGACAGGCAGACTTCCAATTCCAAGGCTTGGCTGCACTTGTTATCCCTTAAGCAGATCATCAGATAACCAAAGTTTGCTCCCCAAAATGAGATTCTCTCAGCCCACGTGAAGGTGTTGCTGTAACTTGAACTAGGTTCTCTTGGGGTTTCCAGGACCAGCAACAGCTTTTCATCAGGCTGACTGGGCTTTTTCCCATAACAGGATTTCTGCAGTGTGATTCAGCTGTGCGAGTGTCTGTCTTCTTATAAGCAGACTCAGGGGGAGGCTGAAGGTTAAGGGCATCTAATCTGGTTTGAGGGAGCTCAGGATTACCTCAAAAGGAAAACTGATGCCTGATTAAGCTATGTATATATCTGCCTCTATTTGTCTCTTTCCTATGTATCTCCTCTGTGTGTCTTTCTCTCCCTTCTCTCTCTTTTTATCTCCTCTCCCTTCCCCTTCCTTTTCCTCCCCATCCTCCTCCCTGCCCTCCTCTTCATCCTCCTCCTCCTCCTCCTCATTCTCCTCCTCGTCCTCTTTCTTCTTCTTCTTCTTCTTCTTCTTCTTCTTCTTCTTCTTCTTCTT
>NW_027185573.1:7258695-7265932 GCF_028583685.1 Petaurus breviceps papuanus | reverse complement strand
TTTTATGCACACACACATAATTCAAAGCTATAAAAGCGTCTAATGTTATAATGGTAAAGCTTACATTCTTTCGGGCTTCATAAGTAGATTTGAGAATTATCAGCATAAAGAAAATAATTGAAACCATGAGATCTCATGAGATCACCACCTAAGGTAATGTAGAGGGAAAAGAGAAGAAGGCCCAGGGCAGAGCCCTTGGGGACACTCACCTTGAGCATGTGCAACCTGCATGAAGGTCCATCAACTGAGACTAAGAAGGAGCCGTAAGGCAGACAGGGGGTAAATGAGAATAAATGAATACCAGGAAATTCTAGAGAGCATCAAGGAGGGAAAGGTGACCCACAGTGCCAAAAGCTGCCCAGAGGACTGAGAAAAGGCCACTGGATTTGGCTTAAGAGCTCATTGATAACTCTGGAGAGGGCAGTTTCATTTGAATGATGAAGTTAGAAAGCAGATTATAGAGAGTTAAGAAAAAAAAAGCAGTGAAAGTATCAAACATATAACTATATAATATATGATCATATACATATTATATAAGTACAAGTGCTTATTTTTGCCAATTATATAATATATACTTTTATATATATATTATATGTAACATTTGCTAGCTATAATTGCATGTCATATATAAAGATACTTACATATGTATATATTCTCTCTCTTAATATAATATAAGCTCTTTGAGGGAAGGCTTTGGGGGAACCTTATTGGTGGTTTTGTGAGGACTGGTAAACAGAGAGGAGGGAGAAGATCATGAGGAGCCCATCAAGGTGAGAGACACAAGAGGTAGGAGAACCAGAAGGTTCCATGCCATAGGAAGCTGCTTCAAGGCCCTGTCCCACAAGGTGCCTTCCTTTTTCTAATCTCTCCCTCTCTCTGAACTGTCATGTTACTAATTATTTTTACTATCATATTTGTTATCTGTAGAGGTAGCACAAGGCTGTGGAAATTACATTAGACTTGAAATCAAATGAGACCTAGCTTGAAATCTTTCTTCCCAAACTTGCTGACTGTGATGATTCTGGAAAAGTCCTATCTCTTCTCTAAGCCTTAATTTCCTTATCTATAAAATCTTGCTCTATAGATCTTAAAGAGTCCTCATGGAGAAAGTTTTAAAAACTGTAAAGTTCTATGAAAATGGGAATTGCTGTAATTATTATACCATTCATAGCTCTTTGGGAATGTTTTTCCTTG
The DNA here is from genome assembly GCF_028583685.1 of Petaurus breviceps papuanus. Lineage (NCBI taxonomy): Eukaryota > Metazoa > Chordata > Mammalia > Diprotodontia > Petauridae > Petaurus > Petaurus breviceps. Next base: position 7,264,738 of record NW_027185573.1, on the reverse strand, counting down.
ACAAGGTTTCTCTTCATTCATTCATTTCTTTTTTTTTTCTTTTTTTTTTTTTAAGCAATCGGGGTTAAGTAACTTGCTCAAGGTTACACGGCCAGTTATTTCTGGGTGTGGTGCTGAGTATCTGAGCCCGGATTTGATCCAGGTCATCCCAAAACTGGAGTCGGTGCTCTTACTCGCTGAGCCCACCTGGCCGTGGGTAATTGGGGTTAAGTAACTTGCTCAAGGTTACACGGCCAGGTGTTTCTGGGTGGGTGCTAAGTGTCTGAGCCCGGGATTCAATCTCCAGGTCATTCCAACACTGGAGCCGGTGCTCTTACTTGCTGTGCTACTCGGCTGCCCCCATTCATTCATTTCTTGACTCATGTAGCTTTTTGGTTGTTTTTGTAATTTTTGTAATTTCCTGTTGTATCTGACTCTTTGTAAGCCCATTCAGGGTTTTCTTGGCAAAGACACTGGAGTGGTTTGCTATTTTCTTCTCCAGCTCATTTAACAGATGAGGAAACTGAGGCAAACAGGGGTAAGTTATTTGCCCAGAATCATGCAACTAGGAAGTGTCTGAGATTGGATTTCAACTCAGAAAGATGAGTCTTCTTAATGGCACCCTATCCACTATACCACCTAGTTGTCCCTAAAGTCAAAAGATCTGTGTTCAAATCCTAGCTGTGTACCTTACTATACTTTCATGATTCGGAGTGAGTCACTCATCTTATCTGAAATTTAGTTTCTTCCACTGGAAAATGAGAGAATTGGATCTGAATGCCTTCCAGTTCTAAATCCATGAAGAATGAGTGAATGATTAAGTGAATGAATGAGAATGATTGTTTCCTCCATGCCAGGTATATAAATGCCAGAGAGAGATAGTCTGTGCCCTAAAAAGGCCTGCATTCTAAAAGAAGGAGACAACATATATGAGGAATGGTGGCTACAGAAGGGTGTGTTAGTCTGTTAAGTGCAATAGAACAATCAATTTATACAAGATTTCCAGAAGCAATTCTACTTCTGGTTTGATGACTATTCCCCGAATAAAAGGTGGAAAGCAAAGGACGAGGACAGAGGGGAAAGTATAGAACCACAGCAGGAAGATGATCGTTGTGAAGCTAAAGGTAATGGCTTCTCACCAATCAAAATGGCAGCAATAGTGGGGCAGCAAATAGGGAAGCGTGAAAAGAAGATGGCCAGAATGAATGAAGCATAGTTGAAGGTCTGGGGTCGGTTAGGCCCGAGATCGTGATCCTAAGAAGAGGATAAGGGAAGGGTTATGTGAATTCAATACTATAAACAATGATTAAGTAATCATATTTCATTTAAAAACCAATAATTACTAAGTAATAATGATAATGGGGTAGTGAGATGGCACGGTGAATAGAGTGCTGGGCCTGGAGTCAGAAGTTCCTGGGTTCAAATACACTAGCTGTGTGACCCTGGGTAAGTCACTTAACCCTGTTTGCCTCAGTTTCCTCATCTATAAAATGAACTAGAGAAGAAAATGGCAAACCACTCCAGTATCTCTGCCAAGAAAATCCCAAATGGGATCACAAAGAGTCAGACACAACTGAAAATAACTGGATTATAACAACAATTATGATGCTAATAATATCTTGGATTTACATATAGTGCTTTAAGGTTTATAAACATCTCATTTTATCTTCAAAAAAGGTACTATTATTATCATCACTATTTTACAGATGAGGAAATTGAGGCAGGTAAGCCCAGGGTCATGCAACTAATAAGCATCTAAGGCCTGATTCCATGTCTAGGGCTCTACCTGCAAGACCACCAAGCTGCCTCGCTATGAACAAAACCCTGTGTTGGGTGTTAGGGATACAAAAAAAAATTAAAAATTAAACAATTCTTTGCCTTAGATCCTATTTAAAGGATAGAATATGCACAGAAATAAAGAAATATCAATACTATGCAATGTATGTGTGACCTTCGCCAAGTTACCTACCCTCCCCTGGCCTCTGTTTCCACATCTGTAAAAAGAAGAGGCTGGACCAGATGGTTTCTTAGCTCTCTTCTCAGATCCATAACCAGGATTTCTGGATCTTATGACCTTATATACAAAGTAATTCCGAGTGAGAGATGCCCCTAACAATCATCGTAACCAGGAACAACCTTATTTAAGAAATGATACCTTGAACAATCCCACCTTTACATCCTCTGTACCTAGCACAGATCTGGGTCCATAGTAGAAAAATAATAACAACATACAACAATTGAAGATTTACAAAGCACTTTACATGTTCTGTCATTTGAGTCTTATAGCAATCCCATGAAGTGGATGCTTTTATTTTCTCTGTTTTATGGATCAAGAGGCTGAGGCCAAGAGAAGGGAAATTATTTCCCCAGGGTCATATAGCTAGTAAATGTTTATGGCTGGATCTGAACTCCCATCTTCCTGATACTGAGCCCAGCTCTCTATCTGCTAAGATATTAGTCATCTCACTAAACATTTGACTTTCCTAGGCAAGAAGCATGGCACTCGGATTTTCTAAGAGAGACAGATATCAAGGCCAACATGAGACCTGTAAGAAATTCTGCAAAGAAGAGATGGACCCGTTTTTTTTTTAACAGGAGAGTCATATTATGCTGAACCATCTAACAAATGGTCTCACTCAGCTTTCAAATTCTTGTTATAATTAATAACAGAAAAGCGAGAGCCTGGAGCTGCATGCAAATCATCCTTTATTCAGGCCTGGTGCCAGCTGCAAACCAGTCGGAATGAAGGATGTAGTTCATAAGCCTGTAATGAAATTAATTAATGGGAAGATGACATGAAGATAGATGCCAGGTTGCTCAGCTGTCATAACCCATGCCAGTTCTTTTAATTTGTATATATCTTGCAGTCTCCATAGGAAGCTAGGCAAAACCACTTACCAATGCCCTCTTAGATTAGGGACAAGGATAATGTGTGCTCAGTGGACAGTTTCTGCACCATCCAAGTGACCTGTATGTGGTCTACAGAGTGAGTTCTAATTAGAAATTCTCAGAGATGGATTCCATTGAACCATAGAACCTCGGCACTGGGAGGGACTTCAGAGGTCACCTAGTCCAGCCTGTACTTAGAGCATGAATCTTCTGGATGACATTGTTGACAAGTGGGCACCTGACCTTTCTCAAAAACCTCAACTGATGGGGACAAAACGAATGAATGAACATTTATTTAGTGCTTACTATATGCAAAGTGCTATTCTCAACATTCTAACAGAAGGAAACACTATATACAGAAGGGAGGGGCTACAGGGCAGGAAAGGTCTTCTGGTCATTAGGATGCAACAGCAAAGCACATGGGTTTATCTCTTCTTAAATGTATTTCTGCTAATAAAACTATATCCATTTTGAAAGTTAATCTACTTGATGGTGCCAAGGACTTCATTAGTGAGAACTTTTTTTTTCAGGTCTTTGGTGGAGAAACAGAGGCTGAGAGACTTGTAGGGGGTCTTGTCACCTCAGGAAGCAACCCAGCCTACTTTGGGACAGATCAAATTGTTAGGAAGTCCTTCTTTAAACTTACATGGGTCTGTGATCTCATTGGCAAAGAATTTCCTTTCAGCAATGCAGATCACATCCCTACTCCATTACTTCTAAGCCTATCTAATTTTCATCCATATTCTCAGCAGATAGAGTGCTAGACATGGTCAGTAAGATCTGAATTCAAATCTGATCTCAGATATTTACTAGCTGTGTGATCCTGAGAAAGTCACTTAGCCCTGTTTTCCTCAGTTTCCTCATCTGTAAAATGAGCTGGAGAAGTAAATGGCAAACCACTCCAGTTTCTTTGCCAAGAAAACCCCAACTGGGGCCACAAAGAGTCAGACATGACTGAAACAACTGAACAAAAACAGACATGACATCAGGAGATGGGGGTTCAAATCCCACCTTCAGGACTATGTCCATGAGAGGTAGCAATAAGAGTAACTGAAATTAACCCAGTGCTTTATATCCATCTTCTCATTAGACACACACAACATCCCTGCGAGGTAAGGACCACAGATCATAACTAGCCATATTTTACCAATGAGCGGCCTGAGAAGAGAGTTGCCCACGGTCACACGGCTAGTAAGTCTCCGAGGCATGGCTCAAACCCACATCAGCACAATTCCAATGCCACTTCCACAGGGGCAAGTGTGATAGTAATGGCAATTAAAGATTCCCCTGTATTGGCTTGGTTTTCAAATTGATTGTATTAAAACCCAGAGTTTGTTAATCCCACCTGTGGGATGGGCTTGTTGATGTGAAAAGAAAGTCCTGAAGTGGGAGGAGCTGGTGATGTAGATTTGGAGAGACAAGAGAGAGGCGGAAGTTCTTTTTGGAAGCAGCACCTCGTGGAGAGAGAGAGACTAAGAGATTGCTGGTGGCCGCTTTGAATTGCCCTGGACTTTTGAGACCTGCCCCCTGAGCTGCCAAGGACTGAGGAGACATGGCTGTTTTGCTGGTACTTTGTCTGTCTGTTTTGATGTTATTTTGCCAGATTTGTCCACTGGTGAAAGACTGTCCTGTTGAAGAAGTCCTGGAACCTGGCATTTGGTTAAGAAGGCCTGAGACTGTCCTGCAGACAGAGAGTGAATACTGTCCACTGGTGAGGGACAGTACTGTTGTTGCAGGGGTCTGGAGACTGTCCGGCAGACAGAATGAATACTGTCCACTGGTGAAGGACAGTGCTGTTGTTGCAGGGGTCTGGGAGCCTTTCTGTTGGTTCAGAAGCCCTGAAGAAGGATTTTCTTGTTGTATGTTTACAGAAATCCTGGGAGAGGGCTTTGCTAATGTGTTCAGGGGTTCTAGGACTGTTCTACAGACAGAGGATAAATTCATGAAGGGACTGGCAATGTATCTTATGGCCTTGCTAAGCCTTGTCTCCCCAGGAACTAAGATTGCTGAGAACTTGCCTCGTGTCAAGATGAAGAAAAGACCTCCATTTGGGTATTAAGTGCTGTGTTTAAACTCGATGTAACTCTGGGGTAGATTCAATTGTGATCCTAGGGGTGGGGAACTTTTGACCTTATTGTGCTCTGTGATTGACAAATGAAGGTACTTTACCTATGTTTGGAAAATAATCTCCATTTGAGAAGAGGGGTTTTGTGGTGGACCAAAAGAAGGTATAGCCTAGGGGTGGAGTAGTATTTAGAACAGGGACTTTGTAATTGATTGAATGATTGGAAAGTCCTGGGGTGGGGTAGTCCTTGGAGATTATTTAATCACACTTAGTAAATGCTGTATTTTGAATGATGTCATGTTTCGATCTTCTCTGCTCTTGGTTTGTTACTGAATAAAATAGAGAGCACCTATGCTGGTATTTTGAACCTGGGAAGTTGCCTTTCCTTGGCATTACATTACAGCAAGCCACCTCTTATCTGTCAGTCTCAGTTTCCTTATCTGTAAAATACGGACAGTAATGTTTCCACTATCTACCCCATGAGAGGGCACGCTAGTGTCCTGGATAAAGAGAGAGATGAAATTAGGATTTGTTATGCTTGAGTTAAGTTCCACAAATCACACCTGGGCAAGTGGATAAATCACTTGCGCAGAGAATGAAGAATGAGGAGAGGAAACAGAGAGCGTGGATGCTGACAAATCACAGCATGACGAAGTCATCACTGGGCAGGATGGGAGAGGAATTTATCTGAGTCACCTGGAGCATTCTATTTTAAAGTATTGTTCTTGCTAGCTAGATGCGAAGTTCTGTGTTTTCTGCTAAAGGCCTGAGAGGATGTCAGCACCCATTAAACTCGGTGCCATGGGCCAAAGCCTCAGCTGTCCTTCCCTAGTTATGGTTCCTTTAGAGGGCCAGCCTCAGAGTCACGAAGACTTAAACTCAAGTCTTGTCTTTGACACTGTAGACTAAGGGACATTGGGCAAGTTCCTTAAACCCTTGGTGCCCCAGGTAACTCTCTGAGATAGTTAAGTTGTAGCAGGGGTAGAATAAGTTTCCATACCAGCAGATCCTGAACTAAATACATACACATGTGTGAAAGAAGGGAAAGAAGGAAGGAAAGGACGGAAGGAAGGAAGGAAGGAAGGAAGGAAGGAAGGAAGGAAGGAAGGA
>NW_027185573.1:7254414-7258685 GCF_028583685.1 Petaurus breviceps papuanus | reverse complement strand
GGAAGGAAGGAAGGAAGGAAGGAAGGAAGGAAGGAAGGAAGGAAGGAGGGAAGGAAGGAGGGAAGGAGGCAGGGAGGGAGGAAGGAGGGAGGAAAGAGGAAGGGAGGAAACAATGAAGAATTGAGCCATTTTATGAATGAGGTGACATGTCACAAATAAAAGAAGCACTGAGTAGGGAGGGACTTAATGGCCTGGGTCTTACCTTTAGCTTTTTCCTTGACTCTATGTAAACATTAAGCAAATGAGGCCCATAGAGTGAGGACTATAAGGAATTTCAGGCATCATCCAGCCCAGCCACTCCATTTTCCAGAGAACAGAACTGGGCCCAGGGAGGTTGTGACTTACACAAGGTCCCCACAGGTAAAGGTGTCAGAGTTGGGTTTCAAACCCAGATCCTCTGACTCCAGACCCCACACTCTCTTTCTCTCCTCTCCCACTCCACCATAGAAATGTGCTCTAACTCTCTAGCTCCCAGGTCCCTCTCCATTCTTAAATCAGCCATGGCACAGTTTAAAGTTTTCTGACAGCTGCAAGTGCCAGTGGTAACTCTTCGGTTAAAGAAGACACAGGTACACAGGAGAGCGAGTAAGCTTCTGGCCATTCCTCCAGGGTAGGCCTTACTCTGCACTGCCTGGCTAAGAGTTCCCATTATCTGTAAGGACGTTCTCCCTAAAGCCAAGCACTCCAGCTGCATTCTTCTCCTTGGGCAGCTCCACTGTGGGAGCACAAAGGCAAGGCCCTACTATTGATCGTCTGTTTCCTTTTTTGGGCTCAACTCCAGGGCAGCATCCAGATTTCAGGGAAGGGCTGCTTTTATCCAATTTTCCAGCCCACCTGAGTTGACGGATGTAGAACTGTCTCCCACCCCATGAGTCAGTAACGAATGATGTGGGGGACTGGGAGAAGATGCTCTTGCATCCATACCTCACATAGAGGGAAGTAAAAGAAAGACAAATTGTTCCAATGTGCCTAATTTATACCAATCTTGTTATCGGAAAGGCCTAATATTTCCCACTTTTAAAAAATGCTAAACTTATCAATCAAACAATTTGGGGAATTATGATGACTAGCATTTATACAGCACTTTACGTAACCAAATACTCTCCATTCTGTAGCACAGTAAAGGGAAAAGGGCTCTGAATTGGGAATAAAAGGACATTGACTATAATTTATTGGGTGATTTTAGGCAGGTCACTTAATCTCAGGGCCTCCATTTCCTTAAGAGAATAAGAGTGCCTTAGACTCAATGGTATTGAAGATTCCTCCCAGCCTTTGATCCTATGAGCCCATGATCTTAGGATCTTCCCTAGAATCAGGAAATCTGAGTTTCCATCCCAGCTCCAAAACTCACTCCCTGTGTTCTCTTGATCAAGTAACTTTCACTCTAAAATGTTTCTTCATCAGTAAAATTAAGACAATGTTCTCACCACTTATCTTGCAGAACCACTGTGAGTAAAGGGTTTTGCAAACTCAAAGGCGAGAGGGTGAGAATTTGGACTTTTCAGTGGCATCCTACCAGTCTCCTCAGGACAACAGCTGCTAGAGGAAATGTTAGGACTTGCTAGACATACTGAGAAGAGGCAGCTTCAAGTAAGCAAGAAGAAGTCCGGCAGAAAAGAGGTCCAACATGCCTTGCTGCTGTTCAATCACTCAGTAGTATCTGACTCTTTGTGAACCCATGGACCATAGCACATCAATATTGTCCATGGGATTTTCTTGACAAAGATACTGGAAAGGTTTTCTATTTCATTCTCCATCTTATTTTACAGATGAAGAAACTGAGGTTAAGAGGGTTAAGTGACTTGCCCAGGATCACACAGCTAGTAAGTGTCTGAGATCATATTTTAACTCAGGTCTTCCTGACTCCAAGCCTGGCACTTAGGTGGTGTCGTGGTTCCACTGGGCCTGGAGTCAGAAAGGCCTGAGTTCAAATCTGACCCTATGTATTTGGTGGCTATGTGACCCTGGGCAAACTATTTCAATATTGTCTGCCTCAGTTTCTTCAACTACACAATTGGGGGCTCAAGAACTATCATGCTAGGAAACCATCACAATCCCTCAGGACTATCTGTAGCACTCTTGAGGGGAGATGCTTCTGTTGCTATCTGGCCACAGTTGGCCAGAAGGAGTATAGTTTGAGGGAAGTGTCAAGTCCAAAGCTTATACTACATGATAAGAAAACTGGGGCCCAGAGAGCCTAAGTGGCTTGCTCACAGATTCAAACCTAGAATCCCAATTTTAAACTGTGTTCTAATATACTAAACAGTAGATTCAGTGGTAAAAGATTCAAGGGTGAAACTGAGAAATGGTTAATAGACCCTATTAAATATTTATTTGCTTCTCCAAAACACTTAATCAAAGGAGAGAAGAATGTACAGTTAATAGCTACTATTTCCTACTCCAGACCCCAAAGATCATAGAAGAACCATAATCATGGAATAATATAAGTAGTTGATGTGGGAGCCCAGATAGTTTCTCTCGAATGATCATTTCCCCCTCCTCCTGAGCAGCATGGCATGTCTTCCCCTGGCATAGAGAGAAGACCACTCCACAGTTAAATTATCTGAGTTCCAGAGTCCTCTCTCCTTCTTTGGTAAACAAAGCACTTGATAGTTTTACCTAATGAAGCTGTCCCTGACCCCCACTGCTTGTCTCCAGAAGATCATAATTATCTCCGGTGACAGGTGATGAAGCCAAAATGTGTGTCTGTGTCTCTTCTGTGCTCTGTGTGTCTATGTGTCTGTCTCTGTGTCTGAGTTTTTAAAGGGATCAGAAAAAACAAGAATCGAGGAAAGAAACAAAATATAATGAAAAGAATCCAAAGATCACTCTAATTAGTTAAAATGACAAGGGTGTGAGGAAGCCGAGAAAAGAATGGTCTAGCCCACACCCTGGAGCTTCCAGGATATTACCTCTTCAAATTAGGAAAGCAGTAAAGCCTCGGTTTCCTTAATAATTGCTTCTGATTCCATTTTCAAATTCATTTGTGGGGGTGGGCTAATGCATGTTGTACAACACTGTTCAAAGTCTCCCTAATTACAGGCATATTTTGCCTTTCGGTATCTCTTTCTCATTTTCTTTAATTCCGTTATCAGACAGGGGATTTTTCTTTTCTTTTCTTTTTTCCTACCTCTAATTGTGGGACCTTGTCAAGCATCATTCACAGGACAAATGGAACAAGTTCTCTTTTGTCTGACTTGATGAGTTTTGAGTTAGGTGCACGAGGAAGGTGTCTTTATCCTGGGCTCTTTCTTTTCCCCTATTCAGAACTTGCATTTGGAGTCACTATTAGAAAAAGAAATGCTTTTTTTTTTTTTTTCCTGTAGCGAGCTGCATCAAATTTTCAAGGACTATCGGTCGATACAAATATTCTGCAGTGAAATGGTGCTTTTAGCCTCAGTCTCAAAACAATTGGTAAACAGTTTTTGTGTTCCTGGTAAAGTACACAAAACATGCAGGAAACATTGCTCTGGATGGAGGACTGGATCTGGGGTCAGGGGACCTGGATGTATGCCCTGCCTCTGCTGATGACCATTAGGCTGATCATGGGCAAGGCACTAATTTCCCTGGGCCTCAGTTTTCTCATCTTTAAAATGAGAGGATTGGACTGGATGATCTCTAAAGCATCTTCTAATGCTTAATGATAGAGAGATAGATACATGGATGTATGGGTGAATGGATGAATAGATAGATAGAAAGACAGATAGACAACAAATATATAGCCAGACTGATTAACAGTCAGTCATTAAACATTTACTAAGTACCTACAATGAGCCAGGCACTGCGCCAAACACTTAGGAATACACAAAGAGGCAAAAGCCAGCCCCTGCCCTCAAGGAGCTTACAGTCTAATGGGGGAGGTAGCATGCAAACAACTATGTACAAACAAGTTATATACAGGATAAATTGGAATTAATTCAAAGAAGGAAGACACTAGGATTAAGAAGAGTTGGAAAAGGCTTCTTGCAGAAGATGGGGTTTTATCTGGGATTTGAAAGAAGCAAAGGAAGCCAGAAAGTGGAGAAGAGGAGGGAGAACATTCCAGGGAAGAGTCAGAAAAAATTCCTGGAAGCAAGATGAAGTATCTTGTTCCAGTAACCCAGTATCTCTGGGTCAAGGATTATTAGAGTTCCCTAGTATATTCATATTCATCCATATTGATAGATAGATAGATAAACAGACAGACAGATAGGAAGAAAAATAGATAGATTGATAGACAGACACAGATAGATAGATAGATAGATAGATAGATAGATAGATAGATAGATAGA
>NW_027185573.1:7248073-7254404 GCF_028583685.1 Petaurus breviceps papuanus | reverse complement strand
AGATAGATAGATAGATAGATAGATAGATAGATAGATAGATAGATAGATGACTAGATAGCTAGGAAGGACAGATTAAGATATAGATAGATATAGATATGTATATATAGATATGAGATAGATACATAGATATAGATATGTAGATAGATATAGATAGATATATAGATATCTCGTATCTATTCCTTTCTTTCTCTGCCCTCAGGAAACTTACAGTCCACTGGGGAAGATCATGTACAAAGAACCAGGTACATTACAAAACATATACAGTGTAAATGTAAGGTCATCTAAGAGGGAAGAGGCTAGGGCCGGGGTAGGGGGCTAGGTAGGGGGAAAGCAGGGGAGAAAAGTCTTCTTCTACATCAGGAAAGTGATGTTGAATGAAGTCAGGGACGACAGAAGTCATATGGTCCATTTAATAAAGAAAGACAGAAGCGACATGATGTGACCCAAGTCACACAGACAGGAAGCAGCAGCAGGATGTGAAATCACCTCCTCTACCTCCAAAGCCAGTGCTCTTTCTACGAGGACTTGGCTTTGGGAAGACTTGAGCTTGAACCTTGCCTTAGATATAAGCTGTGGGACCCTGGATAATCAATTTGATCTCTCTCACCCTCTGTTTCTCCAAAGTGGCAACAATACTAGCACCCACCACACGGGGTTGTTATGAGCATCAAATTAAATCACACACGTCAAAAGCAGGAAGGAGTGTCCCAAAAGTCTTAGTACATAAAGAAAGCTTTAAAATGCACTAAGACTTTGGAGACAGCCTGTATAAAGGTTACCTGTTATTATTGCCAGCTATTGTAATTACAGAGATTGATTTTATTTTCCCTCTCAGCTTTCACAAAACATTTAGTTTTGAACTTCTTAGATACTTAAAAATAATAGCTAGCATTTACATAGCACTTTAAGGTTTACCAAGCACTTGTATTATCATGTAATTGTGGGTATTATCCTTATCAAAGTTTGTTTATCTCCCTCCTAGACTCTAAGTTCTGTGATGGTAGGAATTATGTCTTGTCTAAACATTGCGTCTCTCCTCCAACCTCCTCCACCTTCCACAATGCTCTGTATATAATAGATGCTTCATAAATGTTTGTATAATAACATTAATAATAACCAACATGTTTGAATGCTTTTTATTGTTTAGTCTTCTTTCAGTCATGTCCGGCTCTTTATGACCCCATTTGGGGTTTTCTTGGCAAAGACACTACAGTGGTTTGTCATTTCCTTCGCTGGTTCATTTCACAGATGAGGAAACTGAGGCAACAGGGTTAAGTGACTTGCCCAGGGTCACACAGATACAAAGTACCTAAGCCCAGATTTGAACTCAGGAAGAAAAGTCTTCCTGACTGCAGGCACTCTATCTGCTGCACCATCTAGCTGCCCCAACTGTACCACCCAGCTGCTTTAAAGTTAGCAAAAGACTTTATGATATTATCTCATTTTATCCTCATAACGAGTCTGTGAAGTAGATGCTATTATTATCCTTATTTCACAGATGAGGAAACTGAGGCAGATAGGTGAAGTGATTTGCCCAGGATCACACAGTATCTGAGACAGGATTTGAACTCAGGTCTTTCTGATTCCGTGCCCAGTGCTCTAAGTTCTCTCCTCCCAGGAAAGAGATGACTTCTTTGTCAGATATATCATAGAAAAAAAATTCTTATTCAGATCTGAGTTGGACTAAATGGTCTCTGAGGCCTCTTAGAATTCTGAGAGTTCTGTCTATAATAATACATATTATGTAAGATGTATTATATATATATAATGCCTATAATATCATATATATCATGTCTATAATATATAATGATACAAGGCTAACTTTGGATCCCCAGGATTCCACATAGTAAGCACTTAATAGGACAGAGAACAATGTGAAGTTAAAGGACCTGGTTTCTAATCCCAGCTCTTCCATTTACTACCTGTATACTTGGACTAATCAGTTACTGTCTTTGAAGTTCAGTAAAAATGTAGTTTTAGACAAGGTTACCTCTATGATCCTAAGTCTGAATGCAATAAATAAAATACTTGTTGAACTGAATTGGTGAAGGCTGTGGCATCCCACATTAGAATATGTTTCCAATGCTCAGGCATCTCAAGCATGATACTATAGGTTGTATGCTGCTTGAGGCCAGACCTGCATCTTATTCACCTTTGGGTTTCCCCAGTGACTAGTATCTAGTATAGCACATTTCACAGAGCAGGAACAACAAAGTCTTGTTGAATAAAGACCTCCCAAAAGGACTGTGGTGCTCACTATTGATTGAAAAATCATGGATTGGAGTCATTGATCTTACTATCAACAAGCCATTATTCTGAGCTGGAAGAGAGATGAGCTGCCCTGGTCCATTCTCACTCTTGTGTCCACTCTACCTTGAGACAAATAGCCTGTAGCCTGGAGACAGTTGGTTGGAATTGGAGATACTGCCCTTAGAGCTAGGCTGAGCCATCTAAGGTTCAGAACCACAACTTTGGCCTCATTAGGGCCAAGTTCTAATGATCTAATCAGGTTTGGAAAAAAAAGAAAAATTCCTGATGACTGTATTGGCTAGGAACCCATTTCAGGTCAAGAGCTTAGAGTGCAGTCTATGCCTACCTCTCAACACCAAAATAGAAATAATAATAAATATTATCAGACAGATCTAGGAATTAGACCAAAGTGCCTAAATTTCAGCCCTACTGAACAGTGTTCCAAACTCTTGGCCTTGAAGTTTTGAATATAAATTTCCTTCTTTCAAGTTATTCACTGCATACCTAAACACTATCTCTCTCTGGACAGTAAGCACCCCGAAGTGAGCGATGGTGAATTGTTTTCTCCACTGGAGCAAGGGGCAGAATTTTAGCTCAGTTTAATCCCCCGGTGAAATAATATTTGCAGTCAAAAGCACAAAACAAACATGCTCATTTGAATCCTTGCATAATACAAACTAAGAAAACACAGCCTATTTGGAGATTATCAGCAACATGTAACATTTCCCAGTGCCAAAGTAAATTCAACACAGCAAATTCAAGAATGCCAGGTGTCAATTACACAGTCCAAAACCTCAGCCTGAAAGGCAGCCTCCAGTGCACTGCGATATATCTGAGGATTGACAGATGAAAGCTATTTTTCTTTTCTTTCTTCCTTCCTTCTTTCTTTCCTTTCTTCCCTCCCTCCCTCCCTCCTTTCTTTTCTTCTTCTATCTTCCTTTCTTCCTCTCTTTCTCTTTTCACCTTCATTCTTTCCTTCCTTCTTTTCCTCCTTTCTTCTTCTTCCTTCTTCCTTCATTCTTTTCTTCTTTCTTTCCTGTTTTCCTTCCTTTTTCTCCTCTCTTTTCTCTCTTCCTTTTTTCCTTTCCTTCTATCTCCTTTGTTTTTTTCTTCCTTCTTCCTTCATTACTTTTTTCCTTCCTTTCTTCCATTCTTTATCTTTCTTTTATCTCTTCCTTCCTTCCTTCTTTCCCTCTCTCCCTCCTTTCTTTTTCTTTCTTCTTCCTTCATTTTGTCCTTCCTTCCTTTGTCTTTCTTTTCCAACTCGTTCTTTCTCTCTTCCTTCCTCCCTTCTTCTCCCTTCTCTTCCCCCTCCTTCTTTAATTCCTTCCTTCCCTCTTTCCCTCCCACTTTCCTTCCTTCCCTCCTTCCTTTCTATTTTTCTTTTGGCTTGAACTTTATTTTAAGAGCTGGGTCTCTCTTCCTAAACACTTCACTGTCCTGTTCAGCTCAGACCCTGGCTGCTCAGGTTTCCTTTCCCATCTATTGTGGAACAGTAGTGTGGAGATGGGAGGTAAGATAATGGATTGTACAAGCAGGACCTACCCCAACCAATGACATAGTAGTAGAGATGCTTGCTCTCCTCCGAGCCGAACACCTTGATCACCATGCTGTAAAGATGCAAGCCTTCTACCAGCATCCAAGCAAAGGCACTCAGGAAGAAGAAGTGAAGCAGGACTGCTAAGACCTTGCAAGGAATCTACAACAAAAGCAGAGAAAGACAAGCTTTGAGGCTTTTCTAGATCTTACACTAACCCAGGGGTTCTGAAACAGGGCAATATGTGGATAGAATTCAAGGTGTCCATGAACTTGGATGGGGAACAAATAATCACATCTTTATTTTCACTTACCTTTGGTGATCCTTTGCAATGCTATGCATTTTATTTTAAGCACTTAAAGAAATCACTCAGAGGGGCAGCTAGGTGGTGCAGTGAGTAGAACACTGGCCCTGGAGTCTGGAGGACCCGAGTTCAAATCCGGCCTCAGACACTTAACACAAAAACTAGCCGTGGGACCTTGGGCAACTCACTTAACCCCAATTGCCCTCCAAAAAGCAAAAAAATAAAAATAATAAAATAAAGATATCACTCAGAGAAGGGGTTCCTAGGTTTCACCAGACTGCTGAAAGGGTCCAGGACACAAAAAAATAATTAGGAACCCTTGATCTAAACAAAGGTACCAAAACAAAATGGTTGAAAGAAGAGCAAAAAGCACCAGGTAAATGATGTGTTGGGAGAATCAGCACGGGGCATTGGAAAGGTCTCTGACTCTGGAGATTGAGAATCTGGGTTCAAATCATACCATCTATTTGACTCTGGGTAAGTCACGACCTCCCTAAACCTCAAATGCTTTATCTCCAAAGTGAAAGGGTTAAACTAGATGTGTTCTAAAGAAAATTCTACCTCTGTATCTATGACCTTATATTAAAAACTTTACTCCCAATAGGCATGACTTCCATTTATCAGGAAAGTTGGGGAGTAGGATTTGGAGTCAAAAAGATATGAGTTCAAATCTTGATTCACATTTACTCAAGGTGACCCAGAATAAATCATCTAACTTTTCTCAGCCTCGATTTCCCTATGTGTAACATGAATGTAATAATGGTACCTACATCATGAGGTTGTTATGAGGATCAAGTGATGATAAATGTAATGTGTTTTATAAATCACAAATCCTAGTTATAGAGATCAGGCAAGATGTGGGGGTGCTACTTATCATATACGTGTGTGCTCCAGTTGGGAGAAGTTTATAGAATTGTAGCTCCAGAGCCGTGAAGGACAACAGAGGCCATCAAGTCCAATCCCTTCATTTTGTAGATGAAGAAACTGAGGCACTAAGAAGTTAACTGATTTGTCCATGGTCAAGGGACAGGATCAGAAAGAGACCTCAATGACCATCTGGTCTAATCCTCTCCTTTTAAATTATGTAACATAGATCAGAAACTTTGTATACCTTAAAGGACTATACAAAGGTTAGCTACAATTAGGTCTCAATTAGTACCAATAATGAAAGCCCTGAACGGTTGAACATCTTCAAATTCATATTATTTGAAATTATAATTATGTAAAATATGGTCATTGCTTCCAACCCAATGGAAATATGAAGTGCAAATTCAAATAATTGGACCACTTCAAGGGATTCCCTACTGAGACCTGGTTGTGTTATTAGAAGTTTATTAAGAAACTGAGGCTCAGGGAGAAAGTCAAAATCGTTTTCTTTTATGTCATACCAGTAGTAAGAATCAGAGGAAGGGGGTGGCTAGGTGGTGCAGTGAATAGAGTACCGGCTCTGGAGTCAGGAGGACCTGAATTCAAATCCAGCCTCAGACACTTAACAAAAAAACTAGCCATGTGACCTTGGGCAAGTCACTTAACCCCAATTGCCCTCCAAAAAAAGAATCAGAGGAAGAATTTGAGCCAAGGTCCTTTGAGTCCAGAGTTAGTGCATTAATTAAGCTATTTTGCCCCATTGCCCCCATAAGTGGCCAAGGTGGCACTAAAACCCAAGTCCCCTGACACTAAATCTACCATATTTCCCCACTGTACTGAACTGTTACAAGACCTAGAATTCCTCTTCCATCTCTCTAACCACTTAGTGTTGGTCTCCCTCCTGCTCTGACTCAAAGCCAGTCTCCACCTGCACCCTCAGACTCATTTGAAGTGCTTTCAGAATGAATAATCCCCTAAAACCTTTCCCCAACAATTGTGCACCGAAAACACATCCTTACAGCCATGTCTAAAGATACCAGATGGAGTAGAACTGAGCTCATGCTGAAGAAAGGCAACTGGAACAATTAGCTCCAATAAGCCACTTCAGCATTCTGTCTATTCAATGATATGCCTATGCCTTTGCATTCTTAGGGCACTACCAGAATGTACCCTTAGGCTACAAGAGCTTTGTACTCCAAGGCAACATAAGCCTTGAGTTTTTCATCCAATTCAGTTCAATTTTCCTTGGCAAACAGTTTTTAAGTGACTTCAATGTGAACAGTACTGTGTTGGGTATTGGGCATACAAGGATAGGCATAAGAGAAAGAAAGGAAAGGAAAGGAAAGGAAAGGAAAGGAAAGGAAAGGAAAGGA
>NW_027185573.1:7226437-7248063 GCF_028583685.1 Petaurus breviceps papuanus | reverse complement strand
AGGAAAGGAAAGGAAAGGAAAGGAAAGGAAAGGAAAGGAAAGGAAAGAAGGAAGGAAGGAAGAAAGAAAGAAAGAAAGAAAGAAAGAAAGAAAGAAAGAAAGAAAGAAAGAAAGAAAGAAAGAAGTGAAGGAAGGAAGAAAGGAAGGGAAGGAAGAAGGGAAGGAGGAATGGAGGGAGGGAAGAAGGGAAGGAAGGAAGTTACCATGATCTTAAATCACACTGAGAAGAATAATGATCAACACAAGGGAAGTGGTCTTCCTGATGCTACTCCTGACTTGTTTACTCCTAAACCATATCTTGAATGCTGAGTTCAGTCTGGGAGAATTTATTTTAAGAAAGTCAATGACAATCTGGAGGAGGTCCTATTAAAGTGGTCAGGGCACTGAGAAGAAAATTCTGCCAAGTAAGCAACAGTTAAATGAATTAATGTTGATTGTCCTACAGGCAGCTAAAAGGCACAATGGATAGAATGGCAAGCCTGGAGTTAAGGAAGACTCATCTTCATGAGTTCAAATCCAGCATCAGACACTTACTAACTGTGTTAACCTGGGCAAGTCACTTAACTCTCTTTGCCTTAGTTTTCTCATCTGTAAAATGAGCTAGAGAAGAAAATGGTAAACCACTTCAAGAAACTTTGCCAAGAAAACCCCACAAGAGGTCATAAGGAGTTGGACAAGACTGAAAACAACTGACCAAACACATATCCATACATATATGCCTACAGAAGAGAAGACATAAGGGGATATGTTATCAGTCTTCAAGGATGTGAAGGGAAGTCATCTGGAAGATGGTTTGGACTTGTTTTGCCTTATCCCAGAGGACAGAATGAGAAATAATGGGTAGAAACTGAGATGGTGAAGGGATAAATTAAAGCTTGGAGTAAGGATAGATTTGCTAAAAATCAGTTATCCAAACACAAAATGGGCTGTCTGGAGGTAGTGAATTTTCCTTAATTGGAAAGTCTAAAAGCAAAGGCCAGATGACTATTAGTGTTTACAAAAAGAGGTTTTTTTATTCAGATATGCATTGGACTAGGTGGTCTCTGAGGTCCCCTTTACATCTGGTGTTTTAGTTTGTGAATTTTTCCATTTAGATGGAAGTCCCATGGATAGGGTCCATGCCAAGCCATATCAGCTTCAGCATTCCAGGACTTTAGCTCCTTATCCAACAGATTCAGGGAACTCTTGACCAAGCACTTTTCAAATCTCTAAATGCTGTATACTTTATATGCTAGATGTGCATTATTAATATTATTATAATTTCCATTACTGTGTTTCCAAACCTTACTGATCTCCAAACCCTCATTGGGAGGTTTGGAAAGCTAGAAGGTCCCTCGTCCTAATAACATTTTCTCTTCTAATACTCTTGCCATAACTTAGCTATTCTACCCAACGCTCATTACACCTTTCTCTTCTTGCCCCTAACCCAACACATTCTAAATGATAAGGGTACCTCATCTAGGATCTATTTATAAGGGAAAGGAATAACAAAGTGAAATGTAAAGATTAAGATGGTGACTAGCCAAGGATATGTATTCAGTAAGGATATATTAAGCATCATCTAAGCCAGGCACAGTGTTAAATGCTAGGAATACAAAAGGGGGGGGGGGAAATGAATAGAGCCTGCCCTCAAAAAGCTTACTTTTTTTGTGAGGACAGGGTGTGACAGACAACAGATACACAATCAATAACCTACCAAAAGGTATTTATTAAGTACTTACTATTAGGCACTGAGGGTGCAGGAACAACAACCACAAAAAAAAATGAACATGGCTTGCCCTCAAAGAGTTTCTATTTAACTAAAAGAGATAACACATGCATAACTAAGGATATATAAAATTCAAATATAAATCCAAGACAACTGGGGGAGGGGGACACGAGGAGCTGGGGAGAGGGATCATGTGAAAGGTGACTCTAGAGCTGAACCTTGAAGGAGGCTAGCGATTCTAAGAGGCTGTGGTGAGGAAGGAAGGTGTTCTGGACATGGGGGACAGACTGCGGAAAGGCATGAAAATGATAAGTCTTGTATGAGTAGGAGGAAATCATTATGGTGTGACTGTGGAGTGAGCCACGTCCAGGGCAGAGACTCTGCTTAGCACAGATAGAATGAGAATGCACTTGGTTGGGCCTGTAATCTTCTCTGCATGCAGTTGAATATGTTTGCTGGCATTTCTGTGGTAATCTCTTTTCATCGTTCATAACAGTGAAACCATCACATCTGGACTCCAACACCTTAGGACACAATTATTACATGAAATAAAGGAAAGAGAATGCAAGGAAATGAAGTCAGAAAAAAGGAGCTAGACCCAACAAACTACATACAGAGCAAATCCATTCTCTAGGTGACACTGGCTTAAAGGCACTCATAGGTGGTACCTAGGCTTGCTTAACTACTTGTCAGCTAAATTTCCTGTGGTCTAGCTTGGCCCATGATTCTTTCACTCTCAAGTCTGACACTCTCCACAAGTGTTGAGCAGCCAGTGGGGGACAAAAGATTGAAGATAAGTGGGAGGAGGGATGGTAGAAGGGACAACCTGCTAGAGAAGATGGAATGGAATGGAAGGGGATAGGATCACTTGTACATGTGGAGAGCTTGTTTTGGCAAAGAGAAGGCAACCTGTTCATGTGAGACAGACAAAAGATTGTGGCAGAAAGGATTTTAGTGATGTGAAATGAGAAGAGAAAAAAGGACAGCAAAGACAGACGATGGTAGGAATGACTCAAGGCTGAGGTTGAGAAGGGCAAGACCTTCAATAGGAAAAAGAGACAAGGGGTTTGAGAGAAGAGAGTGATGTAGAGTTGAGTTGGCTTGCCAAGGGGCCAAGATGGGGCAGGGTAGAGAGTGTAGACACTGCAAGCGGGAGGATCTGGGAGGGACTTGAGCAGTTGGAAAATCGGGAGTCAATGTGAAGAAAAAGAACATAGGAGTTAGAGGCAGAGAGAGCGATAGAACAAGAGATTGGGTTCAGATAAGGGAGGTTCAGAGTTCATGACCATGGATCAAAGATATGACCTTCTTTATATGAAGCATGTCAAGTTTGGGGAGGGAGGTGTGGAGGAGCTCTAGAGAGAGTCCATTGGTCCATTGTATAATCCCAGGCTCAGGCTCAGTCAATCAGGTATCCTTCTGTCTACTGGAAGGCTTTCCATTTTTCACCCCCATTCCTACGGAGTTACTTTGCTTGCAAACTATCTCCTCTATATCTGCCTCAAAGAGAAGTTATTATAGGGAACTATCAAATACAGCTCAAGTTTTTTCCCTAAGAGCCAGAAAATAACAATTCAGTCTAACACACCATTCACTCCCAACATTCACAAAAGATGACCCCTTTAATTATAGACCCAACACCAGGAACTCACAGTTCCAAAATAAATCTTTTCATTATTTAGTCATGGATGAGTTCCCAGTAAGACAGTCAGGGTTATAGGCAAGAAAAAGAAATTACAGAACAGTCTTCCATCGCTAGCATTTTCCCTAGAGAGCTCTGCCTCTATTCTAACTTTTTCCCAGCCTTTATTTCCATACTAGAATTTTAAGTTCTGTGAAGGCAGAGACTGTGTTTTATTGTCTCTGTATCTCCAGCACTTAGCAAAATGCCCAATGACTATTGCTGCTTAGTTATTTTCAGTCATATCTGACTCTTCATGACCCCATTTGGGATTTTCTTGGCAGAGATACTGGAGTAGTTTACCATTGTCTTCTCCAGTCCATTATACAGATGAAGAATGGAGGCAAAGAGAGTTATGTGACGTGCCCAGAGTCACACAGCTAGTAAGTGTTTAAGGTTGGATTTGAACTAAGGTATCCCTGACTCCAGGTCTGGTATTTTATTCACTGTGCTACCCAGCTGCCCTGCCTAGGACAAACTCAGCACTTAAGAAATGCTTACAAAATGGAATTCAATTGGCTTTTTCCTCCCAGAAATCTCAATACTTCACTATCACCTTCCATCCTTAGGGCTGGTTACATTATGAAGGCTACAAATACATCCCCCCTTCATTCCCTCCATCCCTGCCCAGCTCCTTCATTGGCACAGCTGTCCTTCCTCTGCTAATTGCTTTCTGAGATAGTCTCATTGAGAGAGAGAAGAGGCTCATCTCAGACTCATAATCCTGTTAGAGATGAAAAGGTGATTGGTGCTCATGTGGCCCGAACGCCCTCTTCATTTATTCTTCTTTAGGATTAGTTTCTATTAGACACCACCACCCCCCTTCTTGGACAGGATCCCAGATGCCATCTCAGTATTTTATCTTTTTCTAGCACACTGGCTCTGGCTGGATGACTTTGTAAGAGACAGCCTCTCCCAAGATGTCTTAGCATTTCCAGAAACCTCTTGAATTTCATTCCTACTCCCAGGCTTATTCAATGTGCAAAAAGAGGATTTCTTGTGTATGTGTGCATGCATGTGTGTATGTGTTTGTGTGCGTGCGTGCGTGTATGTGTGTGCATGCATATGTGTGTTTGAGGGAATGGAGGGAGGAACAATTTTTTCCTCTTAGCCACTAAGAGCTTTTCCTCTGAGGTTACCTTCCATCTACCCTCCATATATCTTGTATGGGCCTAGTTATTTATACATTATTTTCCCCCATTTGAACAAAAGATCCTTGAAATCAAGGATCTTTTTTTGCTTTTCTTTGCTCTCTCAGCTCTTAGGACAATGGGCTGGTACGTAGTAAACCCTTAATAAATATTTGTTGGCTGACTGGCCCCTAGATCTTAATCTCAAGGACACCAGGGAAAGTCACAGATTCCAACCCCAGTGCCTTCTCAGTGGTCTCAGCTACAGTGTTTTAGGGAGATTCAAGGGGGAAGAGGTTGGTAAGTGCTAAGACTCATTAAAAGTGCCAAACTAACTCAGAACAAACCTCTAATTCAGGTCCTCATCATCTCTCACTTCAGCTACCAAAACAACCTCCTAATTATTCTTCCTACCTCGTCTCCCCCTACTCCCAATCCATTCTCCACACAGCTGCCAAAACAACATTCATAAGTATTCCAGTCCTCTGCTCAAGAAGCTTCATTGGCTCCCTATGACCTGGGAAAAAAATCACAAACTCTTCAGATGGGCATTGAAAGTACTTCCCAACCTGACTTTGCTCTACCTTTCCAGGTTGACTGTATATGATTGCCCTTTATGTACTCTCCATTCCAACCAAACTGGCCCATTGACTGATCTTCATTCGTGACACCCCTTCTCTTGCCTTGGCATCTCTGCCCAGGTGGTTTCCTATGCCTGGAGTGATCTCTTTCCTCATCTCCACCTCTGGGAAGCCCCCAAGCTATTTATACTTCTTCACCCAATTTAACTTGGCACTTTCTTTGTGGACGCTCATGTGTCATTCTATGAGCACATTGTTTCCTCCATTAGAATTCAATTTGTATGAGAGTAGGTGATGTTTCCCTTGCATCCCTGACACCCAGGACAGCGACTGCCTCATTGCATGCTTAATACATGCTTGATGGAATGACTGACTAAAGTCACTTCTGGACCAATGGTTCCATGATTCTCTGACATTATCAAGTAGAATGTAAGCTTATGCAGGGCAGCAGTTATTGTCATTTTTTCCTACTATCTTTATGGCTGAGTACAGCATCTGGTACATTGTGGGTGTTCAATAAATACTCATGCATTAACTGATTGTGTCTATATTTCTAGTGCCTAGCACACTACCTGATATACTGTAAGTGCATAAAATATAAATGCTTGTTGGATTGGACTCAAATGGATTAGTCTGGACTAGATTGTATTAGACTGGACTGGGTTAGATTGCATTGAATTAGGCTAGATCAGACTGGGTTGGACTGAACTTTAATGTAATGGATTGTATAGATTGAAATGACTGTATTGGACTGGAAAGGATTGGACTGGTCTGGATTGGTTTGGTTTGGATTGTATTGGACTGGACTATACTAGACTAGGTTGGATTGAATTTTAATGAATCGGATAGACTGAAATGGACTGGATTGGACTAATGGACAGGACTGGATTGAAACTCTCCAGAGAAAGTCGCTCTCCTGAATGTGTGAAGCCAGAATAAATTTCTAGCTATCTGGCAAACAAAGGGGAGCTTTTGACAATAGGAGCAATTTATCAGGGGATGTACTTTCCTTTGGTTACAGAATTGTGAGCTGGGCCTCCCCTCACTGTCCTCACATATTGCTTCTCTCTTCAGCAGGGGGTGGGAGGTGGCCAATCTCTGCCAGACACCAACACATTCCCTTGTTTGCCCTGTGTCGCTGATGTGAATTCATAATACTAGCTGACATTTATGTGGAGTTTCCAGGGTCATGCATTTCTCCCTGACACAGAGGCCCATCTTTTTAACACTCATGTCTTTCTGGTAATGTGTGAAATGGAACATGATCACCTCTGTATAACTGAAGGTGTGGTTTGCCCAGAGGGCAAACTGAAGGCGTGGTTTGCCCAGAGGGCAATGGAGAGGTACATGGTGGATGTGAGCAGGCTGTGGTGCATTGTCAATTAAGGATCATGCAGGAGAAGTGTGAAAGATGTTGTCCAAGAACTGCCTGATCAGAAAAAAAAAAAAAACACTGAGCTGATCGTGTCAAGTGACAAGAGTGAGGGATAAATTGTAGACAGCCAGCAGCCTCCACAGGTATCTGTGAGATGGCAAGGGAAATAAAGCAAGGCCCTTGGAATGTTGAGTGGAGGCCCCTGGTTTCTTGCTGTTGTTTGTTCTTCATTCTCAAAGACGAACATGACCCCATGGATGTGATGCCATGACATGCAAGTGAATTGGATTTAAGTGAGGCAGGGCCATGCAAGTCACCAGCCTCACTGTCTCCTCCAGAGCTGCCTGGGTCCAGTGGCCAGATATAGATCAAGATGACCGGAGACGGCCCCATGGCAAAGTTATAGGAGATCATGGACAAATGCATAGAAGGAATACTAGGCATGGGTGATGTGATCTGCCATGTTAGAGGGAACATCTAGATTGACGAGACCATAGAGATACTGGAATTTTGGAGAATTAATAATTAAAAAGATATTTACAGCTGTCAACTCATTGGTATGCATGTCCTATGCCTAGCTTTCATGTAGTCAGCTAAGTGGTACAGTGGATAGAGCACTAGGCCTGGAATCAAGAAGCCTTGAGTTCAAATCCAACCTCAGACACTTAATAGAAGAGTGACCCTGGTCAAGTCACTTACCATCTTTCTGTCTCAGTTTCCTCAACTATGTAAGGGGATAATAATAACACATACCTTGTAGGATTGTTGTGAGGATAAAATTAGTTAATATTTATAAAGCCTGGCACATAGTAGGGCCTTAATGAATATGTGTTCCCTTCCCTTTACTCTACGTACTCTATGCAGTTTATGGTTAGGGGGAAGGCCCATGGACTGAAATTGCAGAACTTTTGGAACCTCCAAGTACTAAGGGTTACAGATCACTTTATATCCATCATCTCATTTGATTCTCACTTTCTTCCTGACATGTAGGGATATTTCAAAGGGATGTGGATCAAGGCACAGCCTTCTCCCTGAGCTGTAGAACTTGTCAGAATCATCACTTGCACTTTGGGTCCACCAGAGTAAGGCTATTTACAGCCTCACGAATGAATGAAGATTTTATTACTCTTGCTATGGAAGCAGTAGCTTCTCTCCTGAGAACAGATAAGCCAGGGCATGGCTCTTACATTCAGCAAACCTCCTCTGCCCCGGTGCTATGCAGGAACAAGGATGGGGAAAGCAAGGCAATGTGGCCTAGTAGAAACAGCCCTGTTCGTGAAGTCAGGAGAGAAAATGGACCACACATATATCACCAAGAGCGGCAGCTTGTGAGGCAAAATTTGTGACTATAACTGAGTCCCTTGATCTCACTAAATCTCAGTTTCCTTACCTGACAAATGAGAATGATAATACTTCATCATTTACTTCCCTTCTCTGTAAAATAAGGAGGCTGAACTAACCAGCCTCTGAGGTCTATAATCCTTATCTGATCCTCCAAATCTCCTTGGGTCTCAGTTTCCTCATCTGTTAAATGAAGGGGATGATCTGGCTAATTTCTGAGGCGTTTTGTTATTCAGTCATTTTCAATCGTGTCTGACTCTTCATGACCCCATTTGGGGTTTTCTTGGCAAAGATATTAGAGTGTTTTTACATTCCTTTGCCAGCTTATTTTATAGATGAGGAGACTAGGACAAACAGGGTTAAGTGACTTGCCCAGGGTTCCACAGTTAATAAGTGTCTGAGTCTGGATTTGAACTCAGATCTTTCTGACTCCAGGCCCACTGCTCTGTGCACTATGGCACCACACAGCTGCCCTTCTGAGGTTTCATGGTTTAGAATCTACCATACTGTATAGACTCTCAGAGCCCAGTCATATTTAGTGGTTTGGCTAAATGACTTTCAAGATACATTTCATCTTTACGTAATCCTATAACCTCAACTGGTCTCACTTTCCTTCTCTGTAAAATGAGGCGACTGGACTATATGACCTCTGAAATTCCTTCCCTCTTGAGAGGGATCCCTTTGATCTCATGATCTTTCTGGACCCCTGTTTCTTTGTCTGTAAGATGAGAGGGTACATCTCCATGGCTTCTGAGGTGCCTTTGAGTTCTAAAGCTGTATTTCTATGGACTGTAGAGGATCTGCCTCACATGGCTGTTGTGAGAATCAAATTGGATAATGTCTGCCAAGTGCTATATCAATGTCAACTATTATTAGTTATATTACAGGGCAGAGTTTGCTTCAGTGGCACAGAGAGCAAGCAGCAGCTTCTGGAGACTAGAAGAGGAAGACCAGCCCAAGTCAACCCAATTCAATCCAACATGAATTTATTGCATTGGCTCTCCTGCCTGGTAGGCTCTGCATGGATGAGAAGAGTAACAGTCTGGCAAAAACTAGGCATATCAGGTCCATTTGTTGGGTGATACTGAGTGGCCCATGACCAGATGACTTAGCAACCTCAAGAGGCCATGACATTTCTCAATGGGACCTAAAACTCCTCAATCATTCATTATGACAGGATTGTGGATTTAGACCCTGAAGGGACCTTAAAGGGCTTTAGATGAAGGAATTGATGACCAGAGAAATGAAATTACTTCCCCAAGGTCACCTGGCTAGTAAGTGGCAGAGCCTGGGTTTGAACCCAGGTTCTCTGCCTCTAAATCCAGGGTTCTTTCCATTGAACTACAACACCTCCTTTAGACAAGCTCAAATACAGTCCACTATGTCTAGCCCAGCCTGGATTCCTGCCAATGCTTCAAGCTAGTCATTTTTCTGCCCTGTCCCAACTCCAACACACACACACACACACACACACACACACACACACACACACAAGTTTCCTCAACCATAAAATGGGAATAACCTCCAAGGGTTGTTGTGAAATTAAAAAAGAAATATCTGTGAAGCACATAGCATAGTGCTGGCACACAGTAGGTATTTAATAAATGCTTGTTTCCTTCCTTCCTTTTTAGGAATAGTAATCAAATCAGTAGTAGCACTGATTCTGGACAGGGCATGGCTGTTGACTGCCCTATGACTCTAGTCACCAGCCCTGTGATGTCTCAGACCCAAAGACCTTTCCCTAGGCACCATTCCTCCAAATGTGGTGCCTTCCCTATAAGAATGCCCATTCCTTAAAGGTAGAGACTACTGTCTCGCTTTTGTATTTGCACACTTAGCATTCAACTCATTGCCTGTCATGGAGTAAATTTTTAATACATACTTTTTCATAATAATAATAGCTAAGATTTCTATAGCACCTACCATGGTATCTCATTCCATACTCATCACAACCCCATTTTATAGATGAGAAAACAGACAAAGAGAGGCTAAGTGATTTACTCAGAGTTGCACCACTAGTGAGTGTCTGAGGCTGGATTTGGATTCAAGTCTTCCTGAATCCAGGTCCAGCTCTCTCCACTGGCTTACCCGGCTGCCTCATTCACTCATACTGGTAAGATGGTAAATCTCTTGGGGACAGTAACACAGGATTATGGACACAATCAGGAAGGAACCTTAAAGGTTATTCAGTCACCTCCTTCATTTTGTAGCTGAGGAATCTGGAGACCAGAGAAGTCGAATGTCTGAGGAAGACTTTCCACCTCAGGTCCTCTGATTCCAAATCCACCATATATTTTACTATACTAGGCTGGCTCTCTCACCTATAAATTGACTTGGCTCTGTTGGAATTCCCAATTCTCTGTTTCTCTGAGAGATAAAACTATGAAAAAAATTTTCAGGTTAGAATGTCTAAGAGACAGCGTCTTAACACAGTAGGCTCTTAATAAATGCTTACTGGATGGAATTATAACAACAGAGAAGAAGTGAATGGGGAATTGTTTCTTGAATTGCTTTACACCTCTCCACTTCCACTATCACCATTCAATGCTAAAAAATGGTTGTGGTAGGTCAAGTATACCTACTGCAATCTTCCTTTCAATATGAAGTTGTTTAGCAAATCCATTTTTATCATCAATGGTATAAAAGCTGCCCCTCTACTCACACATTCTGAAAGGATGTAGGGCAAGAAGCAAGTGAACCAATGAGATCTTTCCCTAAAAAGTAATGCAGATTATAAGTATCTTGAGGGTAGTTAACTCTGTCTTCATATTGGGCAAACCCAGTGTAAACCCAGGCAATGACATTTACTCAGATAAGCAGGCTAGGCAGCCCAGACTTGTTAAAGTCAATGGGAAAACGGAAAGCCACAGCAGGTTTAGTCCTTGGCTCTCAGTCTAATGCAGTAAGACATGCATCCTTCCCCCAACAGACTTCCTACCTAGCACACTTGTTTTCTCAGCATCATCCCAATGACAAACCCGAGGCAAGGTCTAAGCTTTGCTGACAGCATCTTCCCCTCCCAAGGACACACAGTGAGGAAAGGATCTGACAGTGAAAGCCTAGTAATGAGAATCCCAGTCCCTGATGTGCACCAAGACCCCAGCTCAATTTTGGAGAAGCAAATGGACCATGTGTCACTAATCAGTGCAAATCATGAGGCTGAACCAAGCCTTTCTCTGTGGACCTCTGGAGTCTATCATAACTGCTGCCAACACCAGACCAGCTCTTTGAGGTGGGAAGATCAGAATAAGGGAATTAAATAAACATTGGAAATTGGAATTGTCTTCAAACTACAGACACAACTTGGTGAGATTTAAAAGTGATTCACTACAGTTGACAGGATAGGTGAATAGTGATCAGTCTACAAGCAACAGGCTGTTATTGAGCCCATTTGTGAAAAGTTCTGGGAACATAAAGACAGAGGGGCTATTTTCTAAATAGCAATGAATAATAATGACAATTAGTTATCATTGAGTCATTTCTATCATGTCCAGCTTTTCATGATCCCATTCGCAATTCTGAAGTGTTTTGCCATTTCCTTCTCCAGCTTATTTGACAGATAAGAAAACTAAGGCAAACAGGTTAAGTGAATTGCCTAGAGTCACACAGCTAGTAAGTAAGTAAGTATCTGAGGTTAGATTTGAACTCATGAAGACGAATCTTCCTGATTCCAAGTCCAGTGGTCTATCCACTGGGTCACCTAGCTGCCCTAATAACAGTAATAGCTAAAATTTATATAGTGCTTTAAGGTTTGTAAATGCTTGACATATATTATTTCATTCGAGCCTGACTACAACATTGTGAGGTGGGTATTACTGTTATCTCCTTTTTCAAGGCAACTTAGGTCAATAAACATTTCTTTAGCACCTATATGTACCAAGTACTATGTGCTAAGCAGTAGGGATACAAAGAAAGGAAAAAAATAAAAAAATAAGAAGCACTCACTTCCTTCAAGGAGTTCACAATGTAATGGGGAAGATAATATTTAAACTTATTTATATGTAGATATGTATATAAAAATATACATAAATGAAAACTATATACAAATAAGATATATCCAGGATGGTAATAATCATTATTAATAATAATAGTTAATATTTATATAACAACATGTGCAAGACATCGTGCTAAGAGTACAAATATTATCTTATTTTATCCTCACAACAACCCTTGGAGATAGATGTCTCCAAAATTGTCTCTATTTTACAATTGAAGAAACTGAGGCAGATAGAAATTAAGTGACTTGCCCAAGGTCACACAGTTAGTAGATACTATCAGAGTCATCTGCAGCTCTGTGCTAGGGAGAAACACTGAAAATTGGCCTGTAGGGAAAGCTTGGTCTATCCCTTCTTACAGCACCATTCAGAAAACTCAGTCTCATATCCTCAAAAGCATTCTGGAGAAAGAGAAAGGGAATGAGACAAAAGACAAAAGATTACTTGGATATACTTCACATCCCATCCAGCCACCCACCCCAACTATTTTCTTGTTACCAGCTCTGGAGATATGTGCTCCAGAACTCTAGACCACCAGAGTTCATGCCCTGAGGAACTTAATACACTCAGATTTGGGATTAATGCATTCAGCTTTTGGCTAAGCTGTCCTGATTCCTGAATGGGTGTATAAAAAATTATGGCGATTATTATAACCACTATGCCCAATCCCAGGGCAGATCTTGTTTCATACCTCATTCAGGGGCCACCTGGTCACCTTCTAGTCTGTCCACAGTACCCTGTGAGGTACACGGGGTTTCCCCTAGCAGAATATATGTTCCTTGGAGGCAGGGATCGTCTGTGTTTTGTATCTCCCTTTTGTATTCCCCTTTGAGGGAGTTTGAGAAATGGAACCCCCATGACACCTAGTTACCAGAGAGTTGGCACATAAATGTATAATGAATGCTTTTATTCATTCAAAAGGGCAAATAATAATATATGATAATATGATATATATAAATAATCATATATGTTTCAAGATTTACAAAGTACTTTATATATGTTATCTTGATTTGACCCTCACAACACCTTTGTGAAGTAGAGTCTATTATCCCCATTTTACAGATGAGGAATGTGAGGTAAAGAGAGGTTAAGTGGCTTATAATTACTATAAGTGTAGCTACTTCACATCTTAGGCAGTATTTGAACTCAGTTCTTTCTGATTCCAACTCAAACACTCTACCCATTGAATCAATTAGCTGCCAAAGTCATCAAAAGGAAGGTGTTGCTTTTACTTGGTAGCTGTAGACTGAGGGTAGGGGGTGATGAGACATTCATTGTCACATATATTCAATGAAATTCACTGAAACTCCATATACCAACAACAACAGCTAGCATTCATAGAGCATTTTAAGGTTTGCAAAGTGCTTTTCAAACATTACCTCATTTGATATAAAGAACACTTTCTGGCAATTACAATTGCCCAAATTGGGATGGGCTGCCCTAGGAAATGGTGGGTTTTCTTTCTCTGCAGGTCTTCAAACAAAGATAATAT
This sequence comes from Petaurus breviceps papuanus, assembly GCF_028583685.1. NCBI lineage: Eukaryota > Metazoa > Chordata > Mammalia > Diprotodontia > Petauridae > Petaurus > Petaurus breviceps. The sequence continues at coordinate 7,234,760 of NW_027185573.1, read as the reverse complement.
GATGAGTAGTTGGGTACTTTGGGTATGTTATGGGAGAAAATCTTTTTTGTGTATGGCCATTGAGGTCCCTCCTAACTCTAGGATTCTCCAAAATAACTAGTTATTGAAAAGAGATTTCACTATTCCCACAAGTAACTAAATATTTCAACCTTTTGAAGAAAAGTGATGTTCTTGACCCACTGTCAGGCAACTTGCCTCCCTGTAGTGAGGTGGGACTTTCAGGGATTCCATACAATCTCCTCACTCTCTTATCAGCCTTCCTTATGACTAAAGATATACATTTGGGAGATGTCTGGGCATGGGGTTGGCAATGTAGCATATGGCCAAGAAACAGAGAGAAGAAAATGAGTCTTGACTAGAATCAAATCTTCAATTCAATTCAACCAAAGTTTATTGAGCGTGCACTGTGTGTGAGACCCATGGGTTATCACTGTGAACCTTTGAAAGTCATCCAAAATGGAGCAAAGCACCAGCCACTGGCTACATTTACATGTGTTTACATATATTTGCATAACCACCTCTAACTTCCCACTCTTACATTGGTATAGGCTGCTCTGTTTCCCAACAGGGGAAAAAAGATCCCTTGCTGATAATATTCCTGTCAACTCATAATCAGGGCAAGATGGCAGCCTTGGCTAACTCATTAGCAGGGTTCAGATCAATAGAACACGCTGCCTGCTTCTTGCCAGAAATTTGAGCCTCTGCAGCCCTACCCAAGAAAGCTCTGTCTTCTGATGTGAATCGGTCTGCTTCACTGGTTTCTTTCTTCTAAAGGCTGAGTCAAAAACAGTCACCTACTGCTGCAGTTCATCAATCAGGGCTCTCACAGAACCACACAGATGAGGGGTCTGTTGTCAATCTTTACGGGTCAGATCTATCCTTCATCGCCAGTCTCCCTGGCTGCACTTCAGATATATGCTTCAGGCCAGACTTTGGCCAGGATTTTATTTATAATAAATTTGAACAACAAAATTATAATAAATTCAAAATGAGAAGATAAGGAAAGGAGAGGATGGGTTGAGAAGGAAGGAAGGAAGGAAGGAAGGAAGGAAGGAAGGAAGGAAGGAAGGTGGAAAGAGGGAAGGAAGGAAGGAAGGAGGGAAGGAAGGAAGGAAAAATGTTAATAAAAGTTTACTATGTGCTAAGTGCTAGAGACACAAATACAAGTGAGCAAAACAATCTCTGCCCTCAAGGAGTTTATATTCTGGTGTGGGAAAGTAACCTGTAAAGGGAGTTTAAATAACTGAAGGGTTGGGAAGGGTGGAAAGTACCTGTATGCACTCAGCAGCATGGTTTGGAAATGACTTGGAAGTAACAGAGAGGCCTGTTTCTGAGTTAGAGAAGGTGGAGGCCCAATCATCAGAACCAGAGTCTCAAAGGAAGAGTTCAGGATTGGGTGGAAAGGCAATACAGAGGATAGGCAGAGTGTAATTCACAATTTTTACATCTGAAACAATTGGCATCAGGAATGGATACCCCAGATTATGGCCACCAGGAACATAATGACATCATGGGTTACTAAACTTCTGAAGAGAGAGAACGTTCTCCCAGTACAAAGCTTATACTACCTTAGAGATATGGTGATCAAAGGAATAGACATATGGCTGGGACTCTGGTGTCAGCCCCTTATAAATTTCCTAACCTATAGCAATGCCCTATGACCCTACCCTAGTTATAGTTCTACTTTAGTTATGCAAAGTGGAACTTCTGTAGGTTCTATAATAGATTCTATAACCTAATTGGCTTTTCCATGAAGGATTCCAGGATTTGGAGATGGTAGGAACATTTAAGATCCTCTCCACACTATTTCACAGCCAGATAAAATGAGACATAAAAAAAGAATTAATCTACTCTCTTTCATAAAGTGCCAGTTACTAACTGGTACCTTACAGCTGTGACTCCATTACCACTATCCTTTGCTAGGCTAATATAGTTAATAATCTGTGCCTATATGGATCACAAAATTTGAGAGTTGGAAGGGGCAATTGATCCAATCCATACATGAAAAGGAATCCCTGTAAAGCATGCCCATCCTCTAGAAGACCTTCAAGGAGGAGAACTCCACTCACCTGGAATGGAGACAGATCATTCCATTTGGGGACAGTTGTCTTTGTTAAGAAATATTTCCTGACTTTAAGGCTAATTGGTCTCTTTGCAACTTCCACCCATCGTTTCTATTCTTGCCCTCTGGGGCCAAGCAGAACAAATCTAATCAACTATCATGGAGTCCCCGAGTTTGGTGTTCTTCAAGCTAAACATTCCCACTTCCTTCGAGTCATTTCATATGATATGATCTTGAGAAATGTCACCATTTTGATTACCCTCCTCTGAACATTCTCCTCCTTATCAATGTCCTTCTTAAATCATGGCATCTGGGACTGAACATAATAATCCAGATGAGATTTGATCAGGGCAGAATATAATGAGACTACCACCTTCTTCCTGAAAGCTGAGCTCCTCTTAAAGAAATTCAAATTTATACTAGATTTTTTGACTCTAACATGTCATATTGAGCTTGCATTCCACTTAACCCCCTTAACCTTTTTTCAAACAAAATGATGCCTAACTATGCCTCTCCAATGCTATGCTGGGGAAACTGATTTTCTGAACCCAAAGGTAAGAGTTTGCATTTATCTCTGTTCAATTCCATCCTCTTAGATTCAGCATAATACATAATAACCTTTCAAGATCTTTTAGGATCCTGGGTCTTTCACCCAGTGTGTTAGTCAGCCCTCCTAGTTTGGTGTCATTCCCAGATTCCATAAACATCCTCTGTATGCCTCCCTCTAAGTCATGATAAAAACTATTAAACAGCACCAAGAACAGATCCCTGGGGCACTCATTTGGAGATTTCTTTGCCAAGGTGACACCAAAGTATTAACGATGACTCTTAAAGTAGAACCATTCAACCAATTCCAAATCCATCTAATTGTATTGCTTTCTAGGCCACATCTCTCCATCTTTTCTAAGAACAGTATGAGCTATTTTATCAAATATATGACTAAAGTCTAGGCAAAGCATATCTATGGCATTCTCCTCATCTCCCAGTTTAATAACCCTGTCAAAAAAAGAAATCAGGTTAGTCTGGCATGACGTATTCTCGAAGAAGCCATGTAGCTTTTTGTAATCACAGCTTCTTTTTCTGGATACTCCGTTCCTTGAATGGTCCATTCTAGAATTTCCCCAGGAATAGATCTCACAGGAGGGTTTTGGTACAATTAATCCACACCAAAAAAAAAGATAATCCACAATTAATCCACAAAAAAGGTATGTTTTTGGCCACTTACTGTTCCTGGCTCGAATCGGAAACTGATCAGAAGTAAGATCTGTGCCACCAGAATGGCAAAGGACAAGTTGGCATGGATATGGTAGCGCTGGTTTCGGATGGTACTGACTGAGCTGGAGGGAACAAAAATGAAGCAAAGATGACAATCAGAATGAGATCACGAATCTACTGGCTCATTTCCTGACTTCTTATAAGCTAACACTAGAAGGCCATCCAGGTCAAACCCTTCATTTTACAGATGGGAAAACTGAGACCCAGGAAAGTGAGGTGACTTGACTAAGGTCACACAGGGAGTGAATATTAGAAGTAGAATTTGAACCCAAGTTCTTGGATCTATCATAGTAGTGAAGTATTCTACTACTACTGTGAACTTGCTAAAGATAATGGTTTTTTAAGTGGTTTTATTAAGAGATGAAAACAAAGAAGTCATAGTTACTTACCCCAGTCCCTAAGTGCCCATTTCGATGTCAAAGATATCATGGGAGTTCCAATCTAGACCCCTCTTCACCCCTGACAGGAATAATATATTCCAGACCCAAGGGTAGATCCTTTTGGCCTCTTTAGGGCTTCTTTGACTCTATCATCAGGGATGTCTACTCCCAGCCCTTTCCATGGGGAGGACATGGGGAACATAATGACATGGGATGTAGCTGGGCCTCTGATGGTGGGAATTGTATATGCTCCCAGAATGTTTTCTTTTGTTTTGTTTCCCCCTGTTAATCCAGGGTGAATAAGTAGGATAAATTAAAAAGCAAAAAGAAATCAGCCATAAGTGGCCCTGTCCAGTGTCTCCTGAGTAATTTGAAAAGACAGGAAGATGCTAAGGGGCAGAGGGGGGGAAGGGAGGATAATGCATTACTCCAGGAATAAACCTCATCTGTATGCAAAAAATGAAGCATCACCAAACTGCAAGTCAATCCTTTAAAATGATGAAGTTCCATCACTGGAAACAGGAAAGGCATGGAAAGAACTTGCCTGATTCCTTGCCATATAACCTGAGGCTATGTGATGCCAGACAGTAACATAATGCTTCAGAGGTCCCATGTACCCCAATATCTAGGAAATGCCTAGTCTAATTAATGAGGGGCAGCCCAGGGTAGGGAAAACAACATTGGATTTGGAGTCAGATAATTTAGCGTAAATCCCACTTCAGCTACTTGCTTACCCACATGACCTTGAGAAAGTCACTGACCTTCTGTAGGCCCGAGGGTCTCCATATATAAAATGAAGGGTTTGAACCAGAGGGTTTCTGGAAGGTCCCTCCCAGTTTTAATATTCTGTGCTCCAAGGGCCCTCCCAGATCTGACATTTTCTGTTCTAAAGACCTGCCCAGCTCTGATATTCTCTGTTCTAAGGATCCTTCTCATTCTTCTTCTGTGATTCTGCTCTCCACTGGCATCCAGATCATAGGAGTTAGAGTCATAAAAGGACTTTAGAGATCATCCAATATAATTGGAAGGCATTCAGAGGAAGACAACAATGAGAAAGGATTTTGGCTTCGTGGAAAGTGTCTCAGTGGCTAGAGTGCTGGGCCTAGAATCAGGAAGATCTAAGTTTAAATCTGGCCTCAAACACTTACCAACTGTGTGACCATGGGTAAATCACTTACCCTGTTTGCCTCCGTTTCCTCATTTGTAAAACGGGGATGATAATAATCTCACTTACCTCCCAGGGTTGTTGTGAGGATTAAATGAGATAATTATAAAGTGCTTAGCACAGGTTTCCAAGCAAAGTTTGGGTGACTACTTGGTGGGTAAGCGGAAGAATGTATTCTTGATCAAGTGTGAGTTGAACTGGGGAGTCCAGCTCTGACATTCTGAGATCTGGGAACTCCATCATTTAAGAGGAGAAACAAAGATCTAGAGAAGTCATCTGCCCAGCTGAAACACAGATGAAACCACACTTGGTGCAGAAGGCTGTCCTCTGGGGTCATCTCCCATTCACGCTGTATATAGCTTATACCTAGCTGTTTATATAGTGGCTTTCTATTGGCTGCTCCATTAGAATGGGAGCCTCTTGAGGGCAAGAACTGTGTCTTTGCCCTTCTTTGTACCCCCAGTGCTTAGTTCAATGCTTGGCACCAATAAACACTTAATAACAGATGCTTGTTAAAACTAATTGACTGACAGAGTGAATGGCAGATTCTGGATTTGAACCTGGTCTTCAGTTCTAGAAAACTAGAACAGTTAACCATTATGAGTAATGGTAATTATGAATAATCTCTCTCTCTCTCTCTCTCTCTCTCTCTCTGTCTCTCTCTGTCTCTCTGTCTCTGTCTCTCTCTCTCCTCAATCTCCCTCTCTTCTCAATCTCTCTCTCATATCTCAATCTCTCTCTCCATATATACACATATGTATGTGTGTGTGTGTGTGTATATTACTATGTGCTAAATGCTTTTCCATTATTATCTTATTAAGTTTTCAGAACACTCCAGAGAGGTAGGTGCTATTATGATGATATTCATTTTACAGATGAGGAAACAGGCAAGCAGAGGTTAAGCATCTGACCTGGGGATACACAGCTAGAAAGTGTCTGAGGCCACATCTGAATTCAGGTCCTCCTGACTCTAAGCCCAGCCCACTGCACCATCTTGTTGCATCAAACAGCAAATGAGGATTTTTCCAGACTTTCTCTCCCATCCCATCTGTACTGAGCTTCTATTTTCAGCTCTTAATGCTCCTCTATCCCTAAAACCTTTTCCCCAGTGGCTGCTCCAGGAAATTTTCCTAATACCTCAAACTCATCTTCCCTCTCCCTTCAGCCAGGAAAGGAATATGTTTGTGCGTGTGTGTTCGTGGGGATGTGGGGTGGTATCTGACTGGGTCCAAATGCCCCAGGTGCTCTGAAGGGCAGGGGCAGACCTAGGGCTTAGGGATGCTGATAAACTGTCCAGCTTCTTCATCAGACAGGTTCCCATGAAGCCAATGTGTCTCTGCTTGGCACTGAGTCCCTCACAGGCTCCAACCCAACTACAAGTATCTCCAAGGGAACAAGAAGAATGGGGAGGGGCTGCCATACTCCAGAAGTCAGAGTAGTTCAACACCCAGTTTGTTATGGGGGGGGGGTAGAGATAAACTCTGCACAATAGGAAGATGTTAAATACTCAGGAACAGATGTGAAACTCATTTCTTTGCCACTATTCAGATGTTAATAAAAGCACCATAATTTCACCTGTGATAGGCAGCCCTGATAGGTAATAACATGCACGCTGCATCTCTGGTTGGCGGCCAGACAGCACAACTATTTTCTCTCCACATTCTCATTCCTGATTCTTCCCTTCTCAGTTTCCCCCCACTGCTTCCATTTACTCCTGAGACTGAGGAACTCACATCCCAGTGAGTGACAGAGTCCACAAGATGCTGTTCATCTCCACTGTCCAACAGTAAGACCCTCAAAATTGAATTGTTCCACTAGGCCATTTGGGGGCAAATAGTCCTGGAAGATGGCAGTGAAGTGATTACTGACCCAAAGAGGCCCCTAAAGGTGGCTGGTTAGGACGGGGCCACACTCCCATGGCATCCTGACTACAGAGGCCCAAAGCTGACCAGGGAGAAATAACCAGGAGTCTTGAACTTGACCCAGACTGGGTTTCCAGATAACAATAGAGCCCAGGAAGGAAGAGGGAAGGGTGGAGGAAACAGACAAAGGAGACAGTAGAGAAACTGTCTGACTCTGGTGAGATTTTTGAAATCATATAGTTTGAATCTCATAATAATAATAACAATAACTAGTATTTATATAGCATTTCAAGGTTTGTGATTATATATATATATTATATATATTGATGGCATCTGATCTATTTAGCTTTGGCTCCACTGACAGATCTATAGAAAAGAAACAGTGGGTTGGAAGGGTAGGGGAGGGGGTGGGATAAAAAACAAATCTGAAAATCATAGGATCCTAGCTGTAGAAGGATATTTAACCTAACCCTGTCATTTGACAGGTGAGGAAAATGGGACCCAGTGAGGTTAATGGTTTGCCCCAAATAACCCAGGAAGTAAATACCAGAGATGGAACTCAAACCTGGTCTTCTGACTCTGAGAACCATAGATTAGAAAAGAGTGTAATATTTGCCATGGGAATCCCAATCAGCAAGTATTTCTGAGCATCTATTATGTGCTCTAGGCTCTACGCTAGGAGTTAAGAATACAAATACAAGAAATGAAACAATCTCTGCACTCAAGAAGCTTAGTTACATTCTCACATAATTAGAATAATTCACATAATCCTTTCCAAAACAGTCTGAGTTATACATAGCTATTTTCCATCCCTGCCCATAGCCTTCTCTCCTGGGTATCAAATCAAGAAGGTTATAAAATGGCTTATAGATTTAGGGCAGGAAAAGATCTTAGAGGTCATCAAACCCTCCCCCTCATTTTGTAGAGGAGGTGGGAGAGTGCTTTGCCCAAGGTCACACAGCTAATATGTGTCCCAGTCAGGGCTGGAACTCCAGGACCTCCAAAGCCAGTGTTTTTCCATGATGCCACAGTGACTCCCTGGGGCCATTTTCCTCACTCTGATGGTAGCACATGGTATGATGGAAATTCTCTTAAATAAGAGCTTAGCACAATGCCTGGTACTTAGTAGATACTTAACAAATGGTTATTGAATGAATGAAAAGTCAGACAGTCAGTCTTTGAACTGAGGTCATCTGATTCCGAATTAAATATTCCTTTCATGGAACTGCTCCTTAGCAACCCTGCCTCCTGACAGAGTTGGTCCAGAGTTCAGCATCCAGAGTTTTGAGACTACAAGGGACCTCTGACATCAATGAATTCAATCTCCTCATTTTACAGAAGTGGAAACTGAGACCCAGGGAAGTGCTCAAGGTCACACAAGTTAGGACCACAGAATTTTAGATCTAGAACATTAAGGGTCCTCAGGAACTAGTTAACCAAATGTCAATATTTTACAAATGAGGAAACTGTGACCCAGGGAGGTCAGATGATTTGCCCAAGGTCACTTGAATCCTGGTCCTTCTGACTTCAATGCCTTAGCCTTTTCCCAATTAGAATTCCCAATTTCCCAATAAGAAAT
>NW_027185573.1:7189094-7226337 GCF_028583685.1 Petaurus breviceps papuanus | reverse complement strand
AAAGTGAAAATGACTCACGACAGCATAGCGAACGTGACCAGCGTGATGGTCAGGCAGAAGATGGAGAGGGAGCAGCCAACATAACTGATGGATGAGAGCGCCACCTGGTGTCCTTTGGTCAGCTGCACAGAGAGAGGAAGCCGAGAGGGTGAGTTAGTGAGCTGGCTGAATGGAGAGGTGGAGGTTAGGGCCCCTCAGGCAGCCCCCCTGCATTAGAGAGGAGGCCTCCCTCCCCACCCACAGCCAGGGCTCCCGGACTGCTAGACTGCCTGCCCCTGTTTCAGGGAGACTCGAACCTGAGACAGGCTCAATGACCTTGCTCATCCCAGGGAAATGTTGGCATTAAATGCCTTCCTGAAACTCCCACATGGAGATCATCAGGAAGAGGCTCCAGAGGGCAGAACCCTGGACAGCTCCTCTGGGGTGTGGGCTGGGGGCTGGAAGGAAGGGAGAAAGGGAGGGAAAAACAGATCCCCACTCTGAGTGCTTCTGGATCACAATGCTATCACATGATGTCTTAAGGTTTACAGGGCATAGCAGATTTTGTTTTTACAACAATTCTGTGAGTTAGTTTATGGTTGTTCAGTCATTTCTGACTCTTCATAATCCCATTTGGGGTTTTCTTGGCAAAGATACTGGAGTGGTTTGCCATTTCCTTCTCCAGCTCATTTTACAGATGAAGAAACTGAGGCAAATGGGGTTAAATGACTTGCCCAGGGTCACACAACTAGTAAATCTCTGAGGGCAGATTTGAACTCAGGAAGATGAGTCTTCCTGATTACAGGCTTCATCCACTGAGCCATTGTAGCACCAATGTAATATTTACAGCACCCATGATCATGATAAAGATCGTGACTATAAGTACTGCATGACTTTCGATCACAAAACTGCCCCACATGAAAGAGCTACTAGAGATATTAGGGTACCATTTTACTGTAGAGGCAACTGAGGCTCAGAGAAATTCAGTGATTTGCCCACAATCATCTAACTAACAAGTACTGGAAGGCAAAGTTCCCCTATCACACAACCAGTTAACAAGAGAGAATGGGCTAAAGCCCAGGACACTCTGGTTTGGTCTTTCCATCATTCCATTTCCTCCATTAATACGTGATTATTCAATTCACTTCAACAGACATTAACTAAGCACTGACATATGCAGGACACTATGCTTAGGCTGGGGGATGCCAGAAGAAAGAAACAATCTCTACCTTCAGTGCTACTAGGAGTAAATGAAATGACTCCTCCCTTACACAACAGGGTTTGAAGTTGTAAAATCTGTTTTCAACTTACCAGTTCTGGCACTTAGAAGCTGTGTGACCCTAGGAAAGTCACATAACCTCTCTGGGCCTCAGTTTTCTCACTTGCAAAATGAGGAGGTTTGACTAGCTGCCCCCTGGGGTCCCTTCCAGTCATAGAGTTGTGACCATGTAATCCCAGAAAATGTGCATGTTTATATAAAGAGAGGAGACATTTCCAGGAGATTGTAGAGCTAGCTAAGGGTAACTAGGCTGTGCAGTGGTCAGAGCCCCAGGCCTGGAGTCAGGAAGACCTGAGTTCAAATCCAGCTTCAGATACTTCCTAACTGTGTGGCCTTGGGCAAGTCACTCAACCCTGTTTGCCCCAGTTTCCTCATCTATAAAACAAGCTAGAGAAGGAAATGGCAAACCCCTCCAGTATCTTTGCCAATAAAACCCCAAAAGGAGTCATGAAGACTAGAACATGGCTGAAAAGCTGAAAAACAACCATAGAGCTATAATTAATAATTAATCAATTTTTAATAATTAACACTTAACACTTCTAAACAAATTTGTCCATCAATCAACAATTATTTGTTAAACCACTATTAGGTATCATAACTTAAGGAATATCATAATGATAGTTATTATTTTATTTATATAGAACTTTAAACTAGACAAAGAACTTTACATATGATATCTGATTTTATCCACAACAATTCTTGGAGGTAGATATTATTAATAGTCCCATTTTAGAGAGGAGATAAACAAGGCATACAGACATTCAATACCTGGCCCAGAGTCACACAGATAATAAGTATCTTAAGGCAGGTCTCCCTGATTTCAAGTCTAGTGTTCTATGCACTGTCCCACCCGGCCCCTTAGCTTCTGTCCTGTGAGAGATACTATGGATAGAATTATATACAAAGTGTATAAAAGTTGTAGCAAGATCAACTTAAGCTGAGATTTGAAGGAAATTGGATTCCCAGAGGTGGGAGTGAGGAGAGAGTACCCATAAGGCACGGGGCACACATAGCCTGGGCAAAGTGCCAGGGATGGTCGAAAGAGAGGGTTAGATGTGAAGACCAGCAAAAAATGCCCTTGGGCTTAACCATTCAATACTCAAATCTACCCTAACTTGATATCATAATCCCTAGAATTTGCATCTCAGAATCTCAGATTTGGAAGAGATGAGAGCAGCAAAATAGAAGAGAAGTTTCTTGAGGCCAAGAACTACTTACTTTTTTTGGTCCCTGGTGACTAACACAGGGCTAGTCCATCCCTCAACAAGCATTTATTAAGTGCTTACCATGTATTAGGAGGAGACAGACAGCTAGGTGTCTCAGTGGGTAGAGTCAGGAAGACCTGAGTTCAAATCTAGCCTCAGACACTTATTAGCTGTGTGACCCTAGGCAAGTCACTTAATGCAATTTGCCTCAGTTTCCTCATCTGTGAAGTGAACTTGAGAAGGAAATGGCAGAACATTCCAGGATCTCTGCCAAGAAAACTCCCAGTATGGTCAAGGGGAGGGGAGATGGGCTGGCGCGTCAGGAAGAGTCAAACAAAACTGAACAACAACACATTTACCAGACACTGTGCTAAGTACTGGAGATAAAAAGAAAGAGGGGAAGGGGAGGGAGCAGTCCTTGACCTCGAGGGGTTCACAATGCCAGGTATACAACAGGCAATTGGATGGTGTAACATCCAGAGCGCTAGAGCTAGAGTCAGAAAGCCCTGAGTTCAAATGTGACCTCAGACACATTCCAAATGTGTAAGTCATTCCACCTCTGATTCCTCAGTTTCCTCATCTGTTAAATGAGGATAATAACAGCATGTGTTGTGAGGATAAAATGAGATGACATATATAACGCATTTTGCAAGCCTTAAGGCTCCTTATGAAGGCTAGCTGTTATTGTTATGATTACATAATGCATATATATTGAATGGATGGATGCATGGATGGATGGATGAATGAATGGATGGATGGATGGATGGATGGATGGATGGATGGATGGATGGATGGATGGATGGATGGATGGATGGATGGATGGATGGATGGATGGATGGATGGATGGATGGATGGATGGGTGGGTGGGTGGATGGGTGGATGGGTGAGTGGGTGGATAGATGGGTGGATGGGTGGATGGGTGGATGGGTGGATGGATGGAGGAATAAATGAATGGATGGATGGATAGACGAATTTAGCCCAAACTGCACTGCCATTTAGACCTGAGAAGCTCCAAGGGAGACTCAGAGCACAATAATCCTAGCTCTAATCCTGGCTCTGCCCCTACTTGGGGTCCCCTGTACCCCAGTTCCACTCCCCCTAGCCCCGTGATTCAGAGAGAGGCCGAAAAACCCCCAGGAGCACAAGCTGTGCCTGTCATTTCTGGGAATCGGTGTTATTGAAGTCTATCTTCCGGAGCAACTGGGCCCCAGCAGGGGGTGTGTCTGTGGATGAGATAACCTAATAGGTCTTTATTCCTGCAAATGTGTGTGATTCTCAACTGGGTTAACCAGTCAGGCACCAGAGCAATGCAAGGTGTTCCCTGGACTTGTGAAGCCCCATCTCAGGCCCCAGGGGAAACCTTCATGCATAGCCATGGGGTCTCTGAAGCAGCTGGGGTAGAGCAGAGGGACGTGCCACCACCCCCCATGTCTCATCCCCCCAAATATCACTAGCATCCCTATTTTCATGGGCCAGGCTACAAATTTTCTGCAGAGCAGGTGAGTTTTGTAGAACGCAGGGGTTCCAGGCAAAGTGGCCACAGAGAAAGTGCTGCACGTGGCTAAGAAATGCAGCAGGAGGGAGATGGACAACTGTTGCTATGATACCAGAGACTGCTCAGAAATGGGATTCTCGCTGCCTTTGTCTTGGCCCTAGGATGCTCCCCCACCCTGAGATGAAGCAGATGCCTTCCTGGCAGGCTCAGCATCAGAGCTGACATGCACTTGACCAGGCAGGAAGGTTCTTCTGCTAAGCATTCTGGAGTGTCTGGAATATCCCAGGATTTCCTTATCTCTGACCCAGAGTTTGGATGAGGATGCCTCGAGTCACAGAAAGTCAGAGTTGGAAGGGGCCACACCGGAAATGAGATCCGCTCTCTACAAACCCAACCAAGACAGGACCAGGCAGCCACTTGCCTGAAAACCTTCACTGAGGGAGGCAGCTTGAGAGAGGAGGATCAAGGGGCTAGATTTGGAATTAAAGGGCTTGGCTTCCAGTCCCGGTTTAACCACTGACTACCTATGTGATCATGGGCGAGTAACAACCTCTCTGGGCCTATTTCTTCCTATTCGAAATGATGATGCCTGGCATATAGTAGGTGCTTAATAAATGTTTGTTCATTTAATAGCTCTAGTCTGGCTTCTTAGACCCCTACAAACTCTAAAGTAATCATCTCAAAATTAAATATTTCATATATAAGATATTAATTAATATAATTATATATCATACATTATATAAAATATTTTATATTGTATTAATTAAAATTAAGGTAATGTTTATGTAATATTTGTGTGTTTTGTAACATTTTTTGTTTAGTCATTCTCAGTTGAGTCCAATTCTTTGTGACCCCTTTTTGGAGTTCTGTTGACAGAGACACTAGAGTGGTTTGCCATTTCCTTCTCCAGATCATTTTACAGATGAGGAAACTGAGATAAACAGTTTCCCCATCTGTAAAATGGGAATGATGATGGCACCTACCTCCTAGGGTTGTTGTAAGGTTCAGATGAAATACAAATTGTAAAGCACTTAGCATAGTGCCTGGCTCATAGGAGACACCATATAAATGCTAGCTATTTATTATTATTGTTGTTATTAATTCCTCACAACAACCCTTTCAATAGGCACTATAGGGGTCCATTTTACTATCTCAGAGGGATTATGTGACTTGTCCATGATCTTCCTATCAATCATCATGGAAGTCAGAGCCAGAGTCCTGTGCATTCAAGCACAGAAGTCTTTCCACTGTACCTCATTGCCTTAATTAATGCCATATTGCCTCTCATATTTTGGGTCACTCACCCTACCATCTATGGGCTGGGACAGTATCAGTGAGTTAGAATTTCAGGGATGAGATCACTAGATAGCAGAGCTTTAGGTAGCTAGGAAACCACCCCAGCCACTGATCTCCTGACCCCAAAGAGTTTAAACACAATCTATAGAGCAAAACAGGTATCAACCAGGAAGGAAATTGGACCAATAAAGCCTTGTTGCAGGGAGGGAACTCTGGCCACTGTAGGCGGGATGGATACAAGTCACAGGGAATACAGTCAGGGAGGCCAGTTAGGCCTGACAAATGGTGATCATGGTCCCTACCTTCCTGAGTCAGACAGTGAAGTGTATAGTGAGATAACTCAATAATTCAACAAACATTTACTAAGGTACCTTCAACATGCAAGGCAAGGGACACTAGGGAGTAGTGCCTTAGAGCTATAAAGGCCGGGTTCAAATTCTGGCTCTGATTCATACTTGGCTATCTGACCATGAATAAGTCAAAATCTCTCAGTTCCCCCAGGCAACTGGAGAAGTAACAGACTGAGTTCATGAACTGTTTTGATAGAAGGAGCTTCCATATCACTTTCAGGCTTGGACTGAAAAGCAAAATAACCCCCCAAACACCATGCAAGGCCCCATGCTAGCTGCTAAGGAATGGAAGACAAAAAGGAAAGCCAGTTCCTCCCCCCAAAGGAGTTGACATCCTTCTCACCAATAAGGCAGTGAGTAAGCCTAGACACTCCATCCACCTGTGAGGGTAAGGATGGTGGATATGTATGATCAATCAACATGAATTTATTAATTACCTACTATGTGCCAGGGTCAATGTGTCATAGTAGAAAACTGACCTTGAAGCCTTTAGTTAAGTCACTTGACTTCTCAGGCCTCTAGGCAGCTCTCTAAGACTAGATAAGCTTCAGAGAATGCACTGGTCTGCATTGGTAGATGGAATTTCTTCAGGTGGGAACTCTCTAGACCAGTAATAATTATAACTAACATTTATACAGCACCTACTATGTACCAAGCACTACACTAGGTGCTTGGAGAAATTGTTACATTTGCAAGGAGTCTAAGGGGACACAGTTCTGTGGCCTAAAGGGGGTCTGATGGGAGATCCCTTCTTCGAATGACAATTTGTTCGATATGGAATAGTAGGAATTGGACTAAATGACTGCTGAAGTCCTTTCCAAATCCCAAATTCTGGGATTCTACAAATCACCTGATTTCAACCTGAACCTTAGAAACCATTTATTATATCACCTCCATTTTACAGATGCATGAACTGAGGCTCAGGCAGGAGGGCAGCAGACTTGCCTTAGGGCAAAGAGGAAGAACCAGAACATAGACTCAAACCCAAGCCATCAAATTCCCAATTCAGGGCTATTTCCTTGCTGTCTACCCTATGGATGGTGTTGGCGTCACCAGAAAGAATCGTCAGGCCCAGACCATAGAGCCTGCAACAGCATCCAAAAAATGCTTCATTAGATCATTCAGTGCCTTAGTATTTTCTCATCAGCAGAATGGGAATAATCATCCCCACCCTCTTACCAATTCATGGGATTGTCAGGATTATTAATGAGTTCCCCCCTGAAACCCCTACACACACACACACACACACACACACACACACACACACACACACCCTCCTACTTCATTTTTCCTACCCTGAGTCTCTGGAGCCTGGACCTGGCCATGGATGAACCTCAGGGAGATCCTGGCAGCCAAGCCTGGATAACTTGGTTATTTGTTTATGGCCATCAGAGAGTCTTGGCAAGGCCCCTTACCCCAGCTGAAGCATTTTCTGGCAAGGAATAAACCTGTTTCTTTTGCCCTGAGTACAGACTGCTTATAAATTTTCACATTTTATTAAATGAGAATTCGCATTAAAGGCCAAAATGGAACTCTCCTGCTCTCCACTGAGCCTAATGGAAAGCCAGGATTCTCACCCAAAACTCCATCCCAAAGCCCACTTGGCCTTGGAGTCTCCATTCTCCCCACCCCACCCCCTTCCACAAAGTCTTTGCTGATTCCTGTTCCTATAAAAAAAGCTTCTAGGGATTAGACTCCTTCCAAATGTACTCGTTTCACTGAAGGTATTTGTTGGAAAGAAGCATACGTAAGAACACAGCCAATGCCTCACCTTCATTCCACCATTCGATTTATTTTTTTTGCTTTTTTTTGGAGGGGGGAAGGCAGGGCAATTGGGGTTAAGTGACTTGTCCAAGGTCACACAGCTAGCAAGTATTAAGTGTCAAGGCCAGAATTGAACTCAGGTCCTCCTGACTCCAGGGCTGGTGCTCTATTCACTGCACCACCTAGCCACTCCTACCTCCTTTCAATTTTATGATATTCAACAAATACATAGAGTTGGAGGCAGTCTTATCAAAGAGAGAGAGCATTAGCACTGAAGTCCAAAGCCCAAGATGCAAATTCTGGCTCATCCACTTACAAGTCAGTTCACCAATTTGGGCCTCATCTATAAGATGAGAGGTTAGACTAGACAACCTTGAAGGTCCCTTTCCAACTCTGGATCTAGACTCCCAGTCTTGGAGTATGTATGTATTAAGTCACTGTACTAGGTACTAGGGATTGCAAAAACAAGAGGAAAACTAATTCCTGCCTTCATGAAGTGTCCATTCTATTGGACACTGCAATGACTAGATGATTGTCCCCAACGTTTACAATAATTAAGATTTATTCAATTCATTCATTCATTCAATAAATATTTATTAAGAACCTTGTATGGTCCAGGCACAGTGCTAAGAAGCAATGAAAATGCAAAAACAGTCAAAAGACAGTCTTCGCCCTCAAAGTGCTTACAATCTAATAGACAGACCCACAGTCTCTAATAAACTGTGGTTATAAAGATCAAATAAATTATGTATGGAAAGAGCTTTGAAAACTCTCCTAAAATACTATAGAAATACAATGTGCCATTAATATCATCACACACCAATGGAGTTTGAACCTAAGACTCAGCAATGCAGGTTCAGCAGTCTACCCACTGTGGGGGAAAGTCATAGGACCTGGGTTATAGAAAAACCTCAGTGATCAGAGGAATAGAAATTTTGAGCTAGAAAGAACCTTAAAGTTCATTAGTCATAACTCCCTTAATTTATTAGCATTTGGAAAATGGCTACTAGATGCCAGGCATGAGAGATAAAAGAATGAAAATGAAAGACTCTCTGACCTCAACAAGCTTAAATTCAATCAAAGGAGATGTGTGCATGTATAAGAATATGCTGAATTAAAACAAGGTAATTGGTGGAGGAGACTAACATCTGGAAAGGGGAGCAGATCAAGAAATGCTTCCTTTGCAAGGTGAGTCTTGAACTGAACTTTGAAAGAAAAATGGAGATTTTTAGAGGTGAGGAGAGAATGTATTCCAAGCACAGCTAGTACAAAGGCATGGAGGTGGAAAATGAATAACATGTATGATGTGAACAGCAAGAAACTCAGTTTGCCTACACAGTAAGGTGGGGAAGGGAAATGATTTGTGAGCAGCCAGAAAGGCTGGGATGGAACCAAAGTGCGAAGAGTTTTATATGCCAGAGGAATTTGCAATTGTTCCTAGAGATGATTAGGAGCCATGGAAGTTGTTGAGTAATATAGGGACGTGAGCTTCAAGATCATGTTGGCAGCTGTGTAAAGGATGGCTTGGAGGGTGGAAAGAAGGGATGGAGGGAATGGTGGTAGAATTAACAAGACAGGAGAAGTGATTAAATATGGGTGGGGCAAAGGTAACTGTGGAGAGAGAGGAGAGTTGAAGATGGTAGCAAGGTTAGGAATATGGAAGCATGGTGGTGCTCTCAATGGAAATCGGGAAGTTTGGGAGATGTTTTGAAGATATAGAATTAGATCTAGATGTCTATAGAGGTGTCAATGTCTAATGTGCAGAGGGTAATGGCAGAGTAGAATTAATTTTCTCATTTTATAGATTAAGGCCCCGTAAAATCATGATTGAGTGATTTATCATATTCTTTCTTCTATCCATTCTTCCTTTTGTTCCCCTTCTCTTTTTCTTTTTACTTCATTCCTCCTCCATACTCTTCTTCCTTTTTCTTCTTCCTCTTCTCTTCTTTTCTCTTTCCTTCCTTCTTCCTCCTTTCCCTTTCTTATTCTTTCCTTCTTTTCCATGGGATTCTACCATCCTTCCTCTCTCCTTTTTATTTTCTTTTCCTAACTCCCTCCTTTCCAGCCCCTGCCTTCTTTTCTCTTTTCCTTCTTCCCTATTCTCTTTCCTCTACTCTCATTCTTCCTTCTCTCCTTCCCTACATTTACCCTTCTTTCTCTACTCCCCTCCCTTATTTCTTCTCTTTCTCTTCTTTTCCTTCCCTCTCCTTCCTTCTCTTTTTTCCTTCCTCTATATTTTCTTCTCTCCCTTCCTTTCTCCTTCCTTTCCTTTTTTTCCTCTTCCCCCCTCCTTTCTTTCTTCTTTATTCCTTCTATATTCTTTCCCTCTAACTATGAGTAAGTCTCGAGAAAAAAATAACAGGAGAAGGTCAAGTGTGTTTTTAATCCCATTTTTCACAGCCTTTCATGCACAGGAGTTACCTTATAAATATTTCTAGTGGCAGTTTGTCTCTATCCTTCACTAGGACATTCATTCCCAGGGGGCAGACGTTGGTTTTTGAAAGTCCATGGGGCAGAGACTCAAAATGATATCAAATCAAACTTAGGTATCTATCCTAGATAATGTTCTCCAGTCTGCAGAATACACAAGAACTAGCAAATTGTGACCCAAAAGGTTAAACCTGTGCTGGAAAGCTCTTTGCTTGGATGTTGCAGAACCATAGTATCTCAGAGCTGCAAGTATCTCACTGAGCATCTGGTCCAAACCATACAGGACCAAGATTCCTTTCTACAATAGTCTCAATGATCATTCAGCCTCTGCTTGAACTGGAAGGGAAGAGTGAGGTCACAGCAAAGGATTCAGAAGTATGCTCTGCATAGATATGATAAATGCTAGGTGTTACTGGAAGCGGTCATTTCCATGCCATGCCAGTGACCAATTGGGGCACCTGTGAATCCTTCAGACCCAGTACAGGTAGCCTGTGTGAGAAATGCCTAGGGTCATACATTTACAGCTGGAAGGAAACTTATATTGGTAGAATCCTACATCTAGGGAATAACAAACAACTCCAGTATCTTCGCCTAGAAAACTCCAAAACGGGGCCATGAAGAGTCAGACACAACAAAAATAGGATTAAATAACAACAAACAAAATATATCTAGGGCTGGAAGGGACCTCAGTGGTCAGAGTCTATAGCCCCTAATTTTATGAATAAGAAAACGGAGGCCCAGAGATGTTAAATGGGAATGCCGAAGGTCACCCAGATATTTACTAAATGGAAAATCTGAAATTTGTACCCACGTCCTCTGATTGCAGTATACCACATTTCCTCTATGTATTATCATTCACTTAACCCTGTCATGTTGTTGTTCAGTCATATCCAATTCTTCATGACCCCCTTTGAGGTTTTCTTGTCAAAGATCCTGGACTAGTGTTCCATTTCCTTCTGCAGTTCATTTTACAGATGAGGAAACTGAGGCAAACAGAGTTAAGTGACTTGCCCAGAGTCACACAACTAGTAACTCAGATTTCAACTCAGGCCTGGCATTCTATTCGCTGTGACACCTAGCTGCCCTTAAAACCCTGGCTACTGTCTTGTAAAATGATCTTTTAAATCTACTGAAACTCATAGATATGAAAGGGGGGGGCGGAATTGAGCCAACTTCTGCCCAGATCTGAGAAGAAGAGAAAGAACTAGGGTCTTTCTGGAAACCGATCCTTCCTGATACCTGCCAAGTTACCCTATTGCTTTTTTTCAGGCATAAAATCTTTAAGAATTTCCAATTTTGAGGCAAGAAGGGGTATGTGGGGGGACGCATGCATTTGTTGAGCAGGGGGAATGTTCAATTCTGTAATTTATCCCCAAACAGCCATCTTTTCCATTTAGGATGCAGACTCTCCTCTCCCCTCTTCCCCTTCTCCTAAGATGCAAAATGAAGCTGGATATTAACATGCGTTCTGCAGCTCTGGAGTGAACAAACCCAGCCATAGCCTGGCCTTGGCCATCTGCAATTTTGCCCCTATTCATTGTGATGCATAGACAATTTTAATCTCTTACTGCCTCCTACAATCAGAGAGGTGAACTTGCCCTGACATCCTGACATAAATATGGTGCTGGGAGCCCTACAGTCCCCACCCCTGCCCTAAATCAAAAAATCCTGGGACCCCCTAAACTCTGCCTTCCTCTCCCCCTCCCCTACCATGTGGCTGTCTGAAATAAACCCTGGAAGGGAGGCTTAAATTCAAAAAGTTTAACGAGAAACATTTATTGCTTAAAAATCCAGAATCAATGGACCTTTGCAGCTTTACCTTTAAAGGGCAATCTGACTCTAATTAGAAGAGAAATGAATAATTAACTTTGACAGGAATGGATGGTCCAGATACATGAAAATCCTGACCCCCACCAATGAGACAAATGTTTCTAATTGCCTCCAGGAAGGCTGTTCTGCCTGAGCCTGTCGAGGCCTTCTTTGACTTAGACAATGTGTATATATAGCCTAATAATAATCCCACGTATTAGCTCCCCATATGCCCACACAGTGCTGAGGGAATGGAGAAGGCTTTACAAATTAACATGTTGATTGCAGCTCCCTGGCCTGAATTTGGGGGGGCAGCCCCCCGGGGAGCCCTGAGGCTTCTCCAAAGGATGATGTGATAAGGGGATGGAGCTAGATAACTCCGGGTTGGAGGAAGGGCCGCACTAATCCCATCGCCCCACCTCCAGCATCCCACTCAGGGGTTCCGCCTATCCTGTAGCTGAGCAAAATCTTCCAACTGTGGTACAGAGAGATGTCTCCCTGGACCCCCAGAAGTCTCTCCTGCTAAAGAAAATTGGGGAGCAATGCTCCCACCCACCTAGTGGGGGCTGGGATGACTGAAAGGGTCAAGCAGAGCTGCTTTTCCAACTCTCTCCTTGGCCTCTCTCCAGCTTCCTGAGCCTCATTTTCCCTGTGAGAAGCTGGCCAGTCTGATGTTGCTGCTTGCAGCAGCTTCCCCAGGAAGTGAGGGGGAGAGGGAAGGGGAACCATTCCCCCAAGTGTGCAAAAGATTTTGCTGGGATATTAATTAGAACCTTAAGAGGCACTTGTGGAAGCAGGAGCCCCAGGAATGATGTCAGGACACAGTAGGGGCCTTTTTCATTAAACCTTTCAAACAGAGAGGTGTTTTTCTTTGAAAATAACTATAAGGGAGGAACACAGGTTAGAGAAATCAGGAATGATATCGGCATGAGGCATTTTTAAGCCAGATTTCCTAGCAGACTCATTTTTGCAAGAAGATAAGCAAAAACACAGACTCCCTTTCCTACTTGTGTTCCTTCAAGATAAATAGCACATCTTCTCTGCTTTTTTTCTTTTAAGACTATGGCCAGGCATCGGAGAGGAGACAGATCACCCCCTAATGTGCACCCTTGCCTCTAGCCCAAATGCCCTTTCAGTTCTAAATTTATGATCCTATGATCCTGCGATTCCCAAAGGAAAATCCTCTATTTTGACCGGAGTCTATCCACTCTTTTTTTTTTCAGCTTAACAACATTAAATGAAGAATTTGCCATTGCACCAAGCCTGGAGGCATGTTTCTGGCCATATAAACATAATAAAACCAGGAATGTGGGCCTGCAGAAAGATGATGGCCTTAACTTAGCTTTGTGCTCACTCAAATTCAAGACCCAAAGAAGCTTAGTGGCTCACCCAAAACTGGGACCTGAAACCTGAAATGTGTGAGGTTGATGTGAAAAAAACCTACCTCATCGAAAATGAATCTAAAGGCCACAAGGCATTAGGAGGAGTTACAAGGGCCCTCTAACTCTTTGTCAAATAGTTGCCTGGTTCAACAGACTATGTGTGATTCTGTCTTGGACTCAATAGGTAATCTTAGCTTACTGGCACTCAGTCTGAATTTTAGTCTTCAGTTAGGTGGTGGCTCATAGAATTGTCAGCTTGCTTTTATCAAAGAGAGGTTTTCTAGTCACTGTGCCATGGCAGACAGGAACCAAGGTGGACACTAGGCACTCTGAAGAGATGAAATCCAAAATCTTATAGGAGAAAGAAACCTGGAAACCATGAGACCAGCAGGACACCATCCAACCACAAACAAGAGATACCAACAGTGAACCTTGTCTATATACCTAGCATAGATCACATGCACCTTAAGACCAACAGGAACCAGACGCAGAAGAAACAATACAATAAACTCATGAGAAGACATCAGTGACTTTGCAATGATGAAGTAATGAGTTGGCCCTCCATGCAAGCATCCTGGTTATCAATGTTCTGTAGTGTAAGCCATAGCCATATGTGCTCTCTACTGGAATCCCTTAATGCATGTTCCCTGGCCACAGGTACTACCTGTATATGTATTTTCTAGGTGTCTTCAGTCTTTACTCTGTTGGTATGGATAGTGAGAGAATTTTTCCCCAAGTATTTCAGGAAAATATTCTGTCTACTTGTCTTACTATTATATTTCAATAAATACCTTCACTTTGAAAAATTGTGTCCTCAGGATGACTAGTAGAATTAAACCCATTGATGGGGGCTCATAAACTTTGAAGCTGTTATATGGGTGAGGATTCAGTGAGCGCAGAGAAATAGAGATTGATTGTAGATTGTCCCACAAGCAAGAGAGGGTTGCTGCAGGTGCCTTACCTAGTGCCTAATATAGTACTTGGCACATAGGGAATGCTGAATAAATGTTTCTTAACTGACTAATTACATAAGGAAAAGTATACTGTCATTCTCTCCCAATTCATCATTGCGATGTGGAAGTGATTCTGGATTCTTGGAGATTATACTAATCAGAACATAAGTTCTAGAAGATATTACTAATATTGAAAGTTTCTGAGTGTGGGCCCAGAAATGACCTGTATATATGTATGCTGTCTGAGATCAGTCGGAATAAATTCAGAGATGCTCATTAACAGAATGGAATGAAATTCTAGGGCAGCTAGATAGAGCTCAGGATCTGGAGTCAGGAAGACTTACCTTCCTGAGTCCGGAGTTCAAATCTGGCCTCAGATACTTACTAGCTATGTGACCCTGGGCAACTCATTTAATCCTGTTTGCCTCAGTTTCCTGATCTGCAAAATGGACTAGAAAAGGAAATAGCAAACTTCTCCAGTATCTCTGCCAAAAAAACCCAAATGGGGTCACAAAGAGGCAGACATAACCAAAACAAGTCAACAACAACAATCATCCAAATTACAGTGGGAATGTAGCATGCATTGGTCAGTGGAGAGTACCCATTTCCATAACATCACAGAATCTTGAGGAATTAAGCAAACAAGAGAGGAAGAGAAAGTTGCCCCATGCCCAATACTGTTTTCAACATGAGAGATTTGACTGATTTGAACCTTGGCGCCAAAGTCTGAGTCTCCAGACTTCTTTTTTTAGGCTTTATAGGTTTTCTCACCTATAAAATGGGGTCATTGAGCTACAAAATATCTAGGATACCTTTCCACATAGATTCTTTGATTGTGGGTCGCACTCTTGGCCCCAGATTGAGGGGCAATCGTCTCCTGCCCCCAATCTTATCTTACTAATTAGCTTCCTGAGTCTATGGGGCTACATTGCTCTCATATGTCTACCCTGATGACCTTGAAACACCTGACTGTGCTTCCATTCTGACCACCAGGGAGAAACAGTAATAATACCTGACATGTATATAGCATTTTGCCGTTGACGAATGGCTTCCACATGGATGTAGTTTTATCAGTGGAAATGCCATTACATAAGATGCATTCTGATGGACTTTACAAGGACACCCTAAGGACCGTGGCGGCTTCTCTGTCTGATTTGCAGTTGAAACCTTCTATCTGTGTTGTTTTCCACTAACAGAATGTGTGCCCCTTGAAAGCAGGGATTGTCTTGTTTTTCTTTTCATAAACTCAGCCCTTAGCACAAGGCTTCATAAATAATAAATGTTTGATAAGTGCTTTTTCATTCATTCATTCGTTTGTTTTCTCATTAGATAATAATGTAAGAAAGACAGCTAGGCGAATCACTGGATAAAGCACCATACCTGTAGTCAAAAAGACCTGAGTTTAAATCCAGCCTCAGACACTTACTACCTGTGTGACCCTGGACAAGTCACTTAACCCTGTTAGCCTCAGTTTCCTCATCTGCAAAATGAGCTGGAGAAGGAAATGGCAAACCACTCTAGTATCTCTGCTAATACCCCAAATGGGGTGATGGAGAGTCAGACACAACTGTAATGACTGCATAACAAGGATAAGGTAGGAAGTGCAAGTATTATCATATTTACTTTATAGGTAAGTAAGGTTAAGGAAGAACAGCCAAGTGACTAAATCCTATAATTTATGACTTGACCAAGGTGATACAGGAAGTAGCCAATACCTGAACCCAGATCTTCTCAGTTTAAATCCATCAGGACTGTGTCATAGAGGAAAGAGTGTTAGATGTTCGAGGTCTGACCTTGCCACTTAGCTTTTGTGACCTTTGAAAGTCACTTCACCATTCTGAGCCTCATTTTCCTCAGCTGTAAAATTAGGGGGTTGGATTAGATGAACTCTTTCCATCTCTCAGTCTAATATCATCCTATGACTCTGGTTCAAATCCAGGCTCTTCTATTGACTCCTGTGTGACCTTGGGGAAATTACTCTCCCTCTCTGTTTCTTAGCTTCTTTTCCTGTAAAATTAGGAGGCTGAGCTTGAGAACATAATAAGAACAATAATATTAATAATAATAAAAATCACTTTGAAGATCACAAAGCATATCACAAGCTAGTTCATTTGAGGACTGCCATGGTCCCTTCCAGCTGCAAACCATTGAACCTATGACCTTATTTCTCTAGATGACAACCAAGGCAGAAGGTTCAACAGAAACAGTCAGCAGAGAGAGAGAGCACTGCCTGAAAGCTACGCCTATAGGCTTCAAAGGTCAGCCTAGCTGGCCCCAATCTGCTCTGGCCTCCAACCAAAGGACATCTGTGGAATGTCTGCAAATAGCTAAGAGGCATGGGTGTCTCTCCAGATGCTCAAGGACACTTTGTAATTTTCGTTTCCCACACCCACGTTCCACCCTTTCCCCCAGAAGCTGGGGTTGGAGTGGTAAAAGGTGGGTTACTATGCTAAGATTGACTGACCACTGAGAACAAGGTACTATAATCATAATGCCAGGCTGGAAGCTGCTCCAGGCATGGAAGGTAGAATCACAGAAGGCGTGGGAGCTCTCTGGGGAAACTAGGAGCCAATTTGAGGAAATTACAGTTATTCCTTAAAGGTACACTTTCTGTTGGGTTCTTGGTTATAAAAGATAGAAATAATCTTGGAGGTCCGGAATTGTGTTTAAGGGTATTTGTAATCTTTCCTGAACCTGTCTCCTTCTGGACCCCCAGGACCTCCTGAGACCCCTCCATGGGTGACTCAATCCACTCAGTCTTAATACAAAGCTAAGAGCATGTTGTCCTGAGGGAGTGAATTAGGCTTGCCCACTATATCTATCCAGCCTCAAACACTAGACCATGCTTCACATCCCTTCCACCCACTGCCGTGTGAATGGTCATCCAGTCAATACCAGCCTTACTCCAGTAATGGGCATGTCAAGTGGCAGCCCCATTGCTCCCCATCACCATCCCCGTGACTGCCCAAAATAAATCAGCCTTCCCTGACCACTTCTCCTTTATATGTGTTGTTTCCCTCTACTACAGTGTAAATAA
Organism: Petaurus breviceps papuanus; assembly: GCF_028583685.1. NCBI lineage: Eukaryota > Metazoa > Chordata > Mammalia > Diprotodontia > Petauridae > Petaurus > Petaurus breviceps. The sequence goes on along the minus strand of NW_027185573.1, from coordinate 7,209,358 downwards.
ACTCCTTTACAAGAACTCTCTCTCGGTTTTTATCTGTATCCCAAAAGCTTATAAGGCACGTGTTTTTGTTGCTGTTCAGAGGTGTCAGTAGTATCCACCTCCTTGTGACCCTTTTGGGGATTTTGTTGGCAAAGATCCTCGAGTGCTTTGCTATTTTTTTCCAGCTCATTTTACAGATGAGGAAACTGAGACAAGCAAGGTTAAGTAATTTGCCCTGGGTTATACAGCTAGTAACTCTGTGAGGCCAGATTTGAACTCATGAAGAAGATGAGTATTCCCTACTCCACACCTGGCACTCTATGCACCACAGTGCCACCTAGCTGCCCAAGGTATGTGCATGCCACATAGTAAATGCTCAATGAATCTTTTTTTTTTTTTCATTTATTCTAAGAGGCAAATTTCCTCATTGGGCATTTTCTTTTGTCCTCCTCTCCTTGGAAGGAGGGATGAAGCTCTCTGGTCCTCTCTATCCTTATGAGGGACATGCCTTCCTGAAGTAAATAAAGGTTATCCACCATCATGATGAAGGTGGTAACTTTCCCGGTCATAGGATCAGAGAACTGTAAAGTCAGAAGGCATGTTGGCTCTATTTTCCAAAGCAAAAATGGACACACAGACCAATCACCCTCTCAACAAAATCACTTCGTATTTATAAAATTTATTACATATGATTGTATAATATTATTTTATATTGCGTTATGTTATGTTGTTATATTATATCATATATATTATATTGTATTTTATATTATATTATATTGTATTATATTTATATTATAGTATCATCTATCATATTATATAATATCATAGTATATCATATTTTATATTATATATAAAATATTATTATTTTATACATAATAAATTTACTGATATGGTCACATATTGTTTTGTCCCAGTAAAATATAAGCTTCTTTGGGGCAAAGACCGTTTTGTTTTTGTCTTTGTATCACCAACATTTTGTGTAGTGCCTGACACATAGCAGTTGTTGAATTGAAATGAACTGAATTTGTTTGATTGCAGAATCACAGACTTAGGGCTAAAAAGGACCTTCGAGGTCATCTGTCTTTATTTTACAGATGGGAAAACTGAGGCCCAGAGGGATTAAGTAGTATAGGTCACATAGACAAAAACTATAAGAGGATTTGAAGCCAGTTCCCCTTGTCTTTCAATTCCAGTATTCCTTACATTGATTCATAACAAATTGAATTCAATGGAATTGAGAGCTTCCTTTGCACTTTCAATCCTTGAAATTGGACTCTTAAAAATACTGGGACTTAGAGTTTCCATTCTTAGAATCATGAAATCTCAAAGTCAGAAAGGACCTCAGGACTAAATCTATGATCTTAAGAAACAGGTCATGTAGTCAACTGTGATGGTAATGAAATTTAAAGATCTCTTTGTATTGCTAAGATGAGAAGTACTTGGCACCTAGTTCAAATTAAGCCTCTGTTAAAGAAACAGAAGGTGTGAGACCCTGTTGCTGACATGACAGGAAGGGCTGAGCAGGGAGGAGCAATATTGTATATAAGGAAAAATCCAGAGAGGGAGAGACAGATCTTGGAGCAAGCTTCATGGAGGCAGAAGCTTATGCCTCTGGGGAGGTTGAAGAGGAAAGGCCCCCCAGCCTGGAGAGAATGATTTTGATTTTGGGAACCTGGGTGAAGAGATTTTAATTCTAGGAACCAGTTGGAGCTTCTGCTGAGGAGTTGCTGAGTCCAAGGGCCAGCCGGAACTTCTGGTTGCTGCCACAGACTGAGGAAGCATGACTGTGATGCTGGTACTTTGCATGAACCTGTTTGTGGCTTCGTTAAGCCTTAACTTCCTGGGAACAGAGGCTGAAGGATTTAAGGTGGACTGGACTCTGTGAGCTTCAGCGTGGAACAGGAAGTGCTTGGAAGGACATGGAAGCTGTGCTTTGAAAACAGGTGATGGTTTGGTGAATCCAAGTAAGACCTGGGACCATGAAAGGGGATCCAGGGAATCTGAGAGACCACCCCGAGTCAAGGTGAAAGAAGACTTTACTTGGATACTGTGTACTGACTGAGAAATCATAATTTACTAGTGAACTAGTGGTGGAAGGCTTGTGTATTTTCTGATGATTAGATAGTGAATAAGTGACTGATTGAGTTAACTCAGTGTGCCCCATGAGTGGGGAACTTTGACCATTGTACTTTGTGACACTTGAGGCAGACCTCCTTAAGGATCATTGAATGACTGAAATGATTGAATGATTGAGTTACTAAATGATTGTTCTTTGTTCAAAACTTTGTGACTACTGTGGTGAAAACTACATGGCCATTTTCTATGATGTTGTGAATGCTGTATTTTGATTTTCTGTGATAAGTTGTAATATTGTGAATGCTGTACCTTGATTTACTGTGAATTTTTTGCTCTGATTTGTTATGGAATAGAGTGTTCACTACACTGTGTAATCAGAACCTTAAAAGCTGTTCACAGTAGCATTCTTCTGAAAAGCTGCTTGTACTTGGCTTTACATCAATCCATTAGGCAGCTCAGTGGCACAGTGGGTAGAGTGTTGGGTCTGGTGTCAAAAAGACCTGAGTTCAAATCCAGCCTCAGACACTTACTAGTTGTGTGACCCTGGGCAATTCACTTCACCCTGTTTGCCTCAGTTTCCTCATCTGCAAAATGAGCTGGAGCAGAAAATGGTTAACCCCTCCAGCCTCTTTGCCAAGAAAACCTCAAATGTGGTCACAAAGAGTCAGACATGTTTGAAAAAACTGAGTGACAACAAACAATAGTTAACCGATTTCTGAACCATTGTCCCTGACAAGAGAGTAGGTCTTTGTTTGAAGACCTCCAGTGATCATGGAAGATATTACCTTTCAGAAAAAAACAAACCTCATTCCACTTCAGAATAGTTGTAATTGTTAAGAAGTTTCACCTCGCATGGAAATGACATCTGCCTTCTTGCAGCATTTGCCCAACACTCTCATTTCTGGCTTTTGAGGCCAAACAGCACAAGACTAATCCCAATCCATCAGTCAGATGAGATAATATTTGTAAAAGCGCTTAGCACATAGTGGGTACTATAGAAATGCTTGTTTAAGGTTAAACCATTAACCACTTCCCTTCTGTCCCCTGATTCATATGACACTAGCATCTCTCAAATCCCTGGAGATAAATATCATTCTCTTCCCCCTGCCTTCCCAGGCTTCCCTTTGCTGAACTTCCCCAATCCCACCAACATTTCCTTATATGACAATCTTCATGCTCCTCAGCATCCTGGTCATTGTACTCTGGGCTCACTATAATTTTCTACAAATTTGTCAATGTCCTTTCTAAAATAAAGCATTCAGCATTGTACACTATATTCCAGACATCCGCTAACCAAGTTTTTTAAAAAATTGTCATGTCCCTCATTTTGAACTCTGTGTTTCTCTTATTCAGTCCAAGATTTCTTGAGGTTTTTCACTGCCATGCCCTATTTTGGATTCACTTGAGTTCAGAGGACTCTAAAGCTCAAATCTTTTCTTTTCTTTTCTTTTCTTTTTTATTTTTTTTTCTAGGAACTGCTGTCCAGCCATATCTCCCCACTCTTGTACTTGGGTTCGATTTACTTTTTGAGCCCAAGATGGATCTTTACTTTAACCATTATTTTTTGTTGTTGTTAAGTCACTTTTCAGTCATGTCTTATTCTTCATGAGCCCATCTGAGGTTCTCTTGGCAGAGCTACTAGAGTGGTTTGCCATTTCCTTCAGCTCACTTTACAGATGAGGAAACTGAGGCAAACAGGGTTAAATGACTTACCCAGGGTCACACTGCTGGTAAGTGCCACCAGATTTTAATTCAGAAAGATGAGTTTTCCTGTCTCCAGCCCTGGCTCTCTATTCCTGTGCCACTTAGCTGCCCTGACCATTATTAAATTCCATTTTATTGCATTCAGTCCTGGTGTAGCAGAGAGAGCATGAGACTAGGAATCCTGAGTTCTAATTAGAGCTCTGCTATAACTCTCCAATGGGTCACATGATCTTGGGAAAGTTAGTTCCTTTATCTGGACTTCAGTATTCTCTATAAAATAAGAAGGATTTGATTAGATTTTTAACTCAGGGTCCATGAACTTTTGCTTTTACATATATACATACATACATGTATTTATTTATATTTACAGATACATGTATGTGTTTATTTATATACACATGTATGTATGTACATATACATACATATATGTTGACAACTATATTTCAATAAAATCTGTTTCTTTTGTAAAGCCATGTTTTTATGTATCTAAAAAGAAGCTTCCGAGAAAAGGCAATCTTTACCAGTCTGCCAAACCAGAACACACGTACATGTATGCACATGTGTGCACACATACACATGTAAACACACACATGCACATACAGTTAAGAACCTTTCAAAGACAAACTCTAAGACCTTCTCCCAGGTATAAGCATTTAAAGTTCCAAGTAAGATCTTATTCCATAATTTATATTTAAAAGAGGCTGAAGACCAGGGAGGCAGCAAGATTCCAATGATAAAGGAGAGTCAGAACACCTAGATTCAAATTCTGGTTCAGAGACTTGCCCTTTATACCATCTGTATGACCTTAGATACATCATGTCAGAACTTCTCTGGACTTCAATTTCAACTTTAAAATTAAAGGGAGTGGTTAAGGTGATCTCTGAAGGCCCTTCCAGTTAAATTCTCTATTATCCATAGAATTCCATAGGATCTATAAAACCAATAAAATGGAAGCTTCCTGAGAGCAGGGACTCTCTCATTTAGTTAGCCTCATTGTCTAGTACACAATGAATACAGTTCCAATTGATTTATGCAATCCAGAAATCAGTATGGTACTGATATATCTCATCTACATAAGGAAATGTGGTGGGTTTTTTTCCTTTTTGGAAGGGTAAAACAGGGCAATTGGGGTAAAGTGACACAAGGTCACATGGCTAGTAAGTGTTAAGTGTCTGAGGCTGGATTTGAACTCAGGTCTTCCTGATTCCAGGGCCAGTGCTCTATTCATTGTGCCACCTAGCCACCCCAGAAATGTGTTTTTAAAAGAAAAGAAAAGAAATCCCCAGGCTACTTCCTTATTTTCCCTATTGGGATGTTCCCATGGCAAAGCTCCAATATCAACATTCACTGTGTGCAGTTTCTAAAACTGACTTGGCAGGAACACCAAAGGCCCTAACATGGCTTTGTACATTACTGGGGGGAAGGATACCCTCTGACCCCACTGAGATGTGTTTGGTTATATGATCCCTCCCTGTTGATAAACAAAGATGGAGGTCAAGAGATGCTTAACTTCAGAAATACACAGCATGACTTAGCAAAAGGAGGCTACCACCCTTTGCCCCTATCTTCTCCAAAATGGAAGAGATCCAAGGAAAGTCTCTATTGTTGCTGTTGAGTTGTTTCAGTCATGTCTGACTCTTTCGTGACTCCATTTGGGATTTTCTTGGAAGAGATACTGGAGAGGTTTGCCATTTTCCTCTCCAGCTCATTTTCAAGTGAGGAACTGAGGCAAACAGGGTCTTGCCCTGGGTCACACAGCTAGTAAGTGTGTGAGGCTGTATTTGAACTCAGAAAGATGTCTTTCTGACTCTATCCACCATGCCACCTAACATACTAAAGAAATCCTCAAGTGACTCCATTATCACATTTATTTTGAATTCATGATCCATTCATGATCCATCTAATTGAACAACCCTCCCATCAGTCATACAGAGCTAATTCCCAGGTCACTTCTGAACCCGAATATCCTAGTTCTGAAGGTTTGACTGTGACTAAGTGACTTTGTCCCTTAAATCCATCTCCATGTAAGCACACAGAATGAAATACAGAGATACAGAAAAATGTGACTCCAGCCCTGCTACAGGTGGGTCCCCACCCTAAGCCAAAGCTCTTAGTAGTGGGGTGAGATAGGAGGAGGTGAGCTATCAGCTGACCTAGCCCTTCTCCAGATCATTAACTTCATTCTGATCAAAGATTCTCAGTCTACAAACTTTACTTTTCACCAATATGGTCTTCTGCTTGCAATTTTTTAAATGTCAAGGAGCGTCCTTTCTGTGCCTGGCTGTTGAACATCGTGATGCTTTTAGAGACCTTACAATGACTTAGTATAAGGTCCCTTTCTGGCCCTAAATCAGGGCTTCTTAACCTGGAGTACATGGACTTTTTAAAAACTTGATAACTATCTCAATGCAATCAGTTTCCTTTATAATTCCATGTATTTTTTATTTTATACAATTAAAAATCTTATTCTGAAAAAGCGTCCATAAGCTTCCCTAGACAGCTATGACACAACACAAAAATTATGAACTTTTGCTCTAAATGTGAGCAGTGATTTCAGGAGTGGGGAAGTCCCTCCTCAAGCAGATTGCAGTCCATTCATAACTTTTTCAAGAAGTCCTAGGGCAATGCTTGAGATACAGAGGGGTTAAATTACTTGCCCAGGGTCATACAGCTAAGGAGTGTCTGAGGATTTGAATACCTTTCTCACCAGAGCCTAAACCCAACATTTCACTCATATCTCCTGTACTTATTAGAAGAGAGCATGGACAACCAGGAAATAAGATATACAGGCAATGGGGTATAGAAATCCATCTTGACCTACAAGGAAGTTAGGGTGGATAGGGGAGGAAATAAGAGAGAACAAATTAGGGGAAGGGGTATTCAGTAGGCTGATCTTGTAGAAATGAATGTTGAAAACTAAAAATAAATTAATTAAAAAAAAAAAAAGAAGAAGAGAGAATGACTAGGTAGCACCATAGTACACAGAGTGCCAGGTTTGGAGACAGAAAGGGTCATCTTTTTTTTTTTTTTGCTTTTTGGAGGGGCAATTAGGGTTAAGTGATTTGACCAAGGTCACATGGCTAGTAAGTGTTAAGTGTCTGAGGCTAGATTTGAACTCAGGTCCTCCTGACTCCAGGGCAGGTGCTCTATTCACTGTGCCACCTAGCCGCCCCAAGGCTTATCTTTCTAAGTTCAAATCCAGCCTCACATGCTTACTAGCTGTGTGACCCTGGGCAAGTCACTTAGCCCTGTTTGCCTCAGTTTCATCATCTGTCAAATGAACCGAAGAAGAAAATGGTAAACCACTCCAGTATCTTTGCCAAGAAAACCCCAAATGGCGTCATGAAGAGTTGGACACAACTGAAACAACTGAACAAAGCAGTAAAAAATACAGTACATAACTGACCTAAAGAAAGGAAAAGGAATGAATGGAAGAACCCCCAAAATCAATAATCAATCAAACAAACAAGTAAATCAGGGACCAGGTTTCTATTATCCAGAGAGAATGAAAGCACCAAACACAGATGGTCATACTGAGGACCTAAGGACCCATCAGTTTTGTGGCAAACACATCCCAGCATCAGCAGAATTATTCTGTGACCCAAAAAGTAAGATGCGATATCAACAGAGCCACTCATTAAATCCCAGAACCCCATGGTGTTAAAGATGGAAAGAACACCAGTGGCCATTTGGTTCACTCTGTATTCAAGACAAAAGCCCTTCTGTAAAATCCCGGACTAAGGACCCTCCTGCCTTGGCTTGAAGACACCAGTAAGAAAGATTCTCCTGCCTCTCAAGGCAGCCCATGCCACTTATGAGGAGCCATCATTATTAGGAATTTTTTTCCTTATCTCAAGCCCAAATCTGCCTTATTTTATCTCCATATCCTGGCCCCCTGGCAAATGGACTGAATCCCAACCCACTTCTCAGTAACATTCCTTTTGATACTCAAAACTCTCCTATCTTCCCTAAACCTTTCCTGCTCCAGGGTAGATACCCCCAGGTCCTTCAGTCAATAACAAAAGTCATTCATTCATTCCTAAGATATCAATCCCAAAGAAAAGATAAGAATATGTACCCCCTTCCCACTTCTTTAAAGATGTGAGGAATGATACATCTGGAAGACAGCAGACACTGTTAGATTGGGTTGCTGTATTTGGTTAGTTTTGTTGAAGTCAATGTTTTTAGAAGGGGGAGGGTTGTATTTGGAAATTAAGATGATCTAAAACCAAAAGACATAAATAAAAACTTTTAAAAATGAATACTTTTTGTTTTGTTTGTTCTTGAGATTGGGTTTTCCTTTTTCACCAACGTCTAGAAGCACAATCATCCCTTCCACATTGTGGGGGTTAGAGGTGCAGTGCCCCTGAGATCTGGAAAATCCACGTAAAAATTTTAGCTTTCCCTTCATCACAGAGAAGTCTGAATTATTATGGTATTAAAAGATAAAATATGTTGAGATTATACAACACCATACATGTATTTTATGCCTTTCTGAGTTTCTAAACTTTTTCTGTGTCGTCTGCTGGCTTTCACATGTTAACTGCAGCTTCTGCAAAACTCCCTCCAAATTCCCATTCAGCTTTTTATACCAACCCAGGATATATCAAAACCACAATGAGCAAAGTTGTGATGTAGAAGGAAGAACTATACAGTGACCACTTATATCCCATTACTGACCCTGTTCTACCATGATCAAGGGGAAAAGAGAAAAGGGAACATGCATTTATGAGGTGCCTACTGTGTGCCAGGAGCTGCATTAAATATTTCTCTACAAATATTACCTCATTTGATCCTCACAACAATCCTAGGAGGTTGGTGCTATTATAATCCCCATTTTATAATTGAGGCAGATAGAGATGCAATGACTGGCCCAGGGTCGCACAGCTTGACTTTCTCTGTTATCAGTCTGGATCCATTCAGCCCTCCTCAGGCCTGGAATCCCTCTCTCCCCTCCTGGAGATTCTCCATACTGGTACCTGACTTGGTGAAAATATCCAATTGTCTGTAGCCCTACTAAAGCTCAGAACTCTGGTGTTCTAATGATTCACCATCTTCAGCTCTACCCATAGCATGGATTACAGAGTTCAACGCAACCCCAGGTCAATATAAATGCTTGTTGATTGACTGGTTGATTGATCGCTCACACCTACCATACGCCTCCCTGTTGCCCTTTCGGTGATTCTCCATTTTAATTCTTTGGAAACTGTGGTGTTCTGTGAGTGTCGCTGCAAGAATATTACAATTTAAATTAACATAAAGGTGGGGGGAAATGAAAGATCTTTGGTTACTGTTAGCAAACCCTAAATATAACTCAAATATAGCTTTTAGTAATACCAAGATATGACATATCATTGGTACCAACTCTGACACTGGCCTCAGCTTTTTTTTTTTAACATGCATTTTTTAAAAAGTTGCTCATTTTCAGCATGGATAATTTTAAGCTTTTCTCAAATAAACCTTTCATGGGTATGAATAGATGTGTTTTACTCCTACTTAATCACCCACACGCTGTCTAAATCTAGTGTCACCTATATGGAGCCATGACCAAGTTGGGGAAAATGGACTTTGATATCCATAAATGGTTTTTTGATTCCAGATTTTTTTTTTTAACTTTGGGGATAAAATCCCCCCCTTCACTCCAATTTAATAGCCTAAATCTCCCAGGCTCTCATTTTGCTGAGGTGGGGGGACAACCCTTTGCACTTAAGTGGAAAGACATAAAAGCCATTCTAGAACCACAAAACTCCTCCTTAATGAAGGTTCTTGGGAAACCATGGTTGCCCTCCACTGACCAAAATAGTAGACCAGCAAGAAAAGATTGCATCTCAGAAAGTCAGTGCAGAGTTTCCTTCCTACTTTGAATTCAAGCAAAGCTTTCTCTTGTTCTTTATTCATTCTGGACTTGAGGGTAAATCTAGGAGTCCTTTTCCAAAGTTCTAATTTTCATATAGCATCCTTTTTTCTAAGGAGCAGTCCCCTGGTACATGAAGGGAGGTGAGAACTATGTGAAATTTAGATCCATAGAATCCAGAATCTAGGGTTGGAAGGGTCATTCCACCTGGCCCAACTTGTACCTAAATAGAATTCCTACTACAAAATTGTTAACAATGTCACTATTCAATCTTTGCTCAATTCCTTCTATAGAGGGGGACAACCACTGGCTCCAAGCCAATTGCATTTGGACCTGACTCTAATTGTTAGGAAGAGTTTTTGGGGAGGTAGAGTTGTTCATTAATTAATTTGCTTATTGAGTTTATTTGCTTCTGGTCCCAAACCTAAATTTGTCTCTTTGTAACTTTGACCATTGTTGCTCAGTTAGACTCTCTGAGGTCAAGCTTAACAAATCGAATCCTTCTTCCAGTTGACAGGTCTTCACACACTTGAAAACAGCAATCAAGTCCCCACTACATGCCTGCTTCTGTAGGGTGAATGTCCTTCTCTCAGTCATGAACACCAATGCTTCTGCCATTCCTTTTGTCTTACTCTAAGCCTTCTGCAAATAATCAACATGGTTCCCAGAAATGAACACAGAGGGTATAGGGATGCTATAACGTCACTATTCCAGGAAGCTGTGCTTCTCTTAATACAGTCCAAGTTCACATTAAACTTTACATCTGTTATATCTCACTCATGACTCCAACTGACCTTGAGATCCACAGAGACCCCAAGATCTTTCTCAGGAAACTTGTCATCTAGCAACACCTCCACAATGTAAGTCAAAGACCCCAGGCTCCAACCTGGCTATACCACTAACTACCTGCATGACACTGAGCACATCACTAAAACTCACCAGGAATTCATCTTTCTTATCTATGAAATGAAAGGGATTGGACTTGACCCCAAAATGTCTTCCAACTCTGAAGTTGTAACCCATCGTACCAGTGTACGTACATATGCATACCAGGTGTATCGTGCAATAATCCTTCAAGGCTACAAAATGCCTGCTTAGTAGAAAGAAATGCAGAAGACATGAGGAAGACGTTTTGGCTGCTACATAAAGAACTAATTTGTCCATACCATTTGAAGATCCAGAAATTACAAGGTCAGGTCCTGGTGAGATTTTTTTTCTCATATATATCTCAGTACATAAGACATATTAGACAGACCAAAAATTGTACCAATAACTAAATTGGAGTAAGATAGCAGGAGGGACCACATTTGGCACATTGCTCAGGAATTCTAATGATCTGAAGCTGTTCCCTGACACAAATCCCATCTCTTTATCACCAATATTCTCCTAGAATTGCTGTAGGACTGCAAATCCCAAGCACAAAAGATGCAGAATTGTCTGTGACCCTAAGGGTCAGGGAAAGATGCTGGGAAGGCAGAAGCAGACTCAGTCATACTACTAATGATGACTTGTGTACAAGAAGTTGTGAGGAAGAAAGTAACCAGGCAACATATGAGCATATGTGGCAGGAGGCAAGTCATGTTAACTTAAGATCCTGGGACTTTCTGGACAGATAGTCAGGGTTCTACCCTAGAACCTATGGAATGTTAAAAGACCTGGAAAAGCCTAGAAGCATAAACCATAAATCTAGAGTTGGAAAAGTCGTCAGAGGTCATCTGATTCAGTCAGTCAATAATCATTTTTAAGCCCCTACTCTGGGCCAGGCACTGTGCAAAGTTCAGGGGATCCAAATGCACCCCCAAGGAGGATAGAATGGAGAAGAGCCTAAAGAAGGAATGGGTGGTGAGCGCATGTGATGGAGAAATCCAGAGAAGAGGCAGGTGGGAAATGGAGAGATGATTGGCCTGGGAAGTCTCCTCAAATGGAAGTTTTCACTCTGATTTCCATTTTACAAATGAGAAACAGATCCCAGAAGCATACGTGAGATGCCCAAGGTCACACAGGTAGCATGACTGGAATCCAGGTCCTCTGCTCTATATTTTTCCCTAGTACCAAAATAACTCTTTGCTTAATAAACATTTTTTAATGAATTAATGCCTTATTAGTTCCTTAAAGGTTTTCCTACTTTTACCCTAAGGTTCATTTATTCTATTTATTTGTATGTGTATGTGTGTGTATATATGTGTATGCATATACACACATATATACACGTATATGTATGCCTCTATGTGTATAGACATATATGCGTTGTGTGTATGTATGTGTGTATATATAAATACCACAATTCATTGATTTGTAGCTGGAAGGGAGTTCAGAGGCTACCCAGTTTAATCCCCCTCGTTTTACTGATGAGGGAACTGAGGATATCAAGAAATCTTCCCAAGGTCACACAGTTAGTCAATGACTGAGACAGGATTTGAATCTAAGGTCTTTCACTCCAGATCCAATGCTCTTTCCCCTGTGGCACACTAACTCCACCAGTTACCCCTGAAAACACAGTGCCTAGGTTTTCCAAGGGCCACTGGAAATGCTTATAGCAGTGCAGAATGCTGTGGGTGGGGGGGACAGGATACACATGGGAAGGGCAGTCATGATGGCCTTCCAGGTCCTCAATACCTAACAAGGCTATCCAGTGACTGTTTGCAAGCTTCAGTCCTCACTCACAAAATCTCCCATAAACACTAAAAAGTCATCTTCTGATAAGCACTGTACAAATTTAGGAGCTGCTGCAGGACAATTTTAAACAATTTACTAGTGACTAAGAGGATCCATAATAGGTGTTTGGATAGGATTTAGAACAATGAGTCACAGGCCAGCTGGGGAGAAGGGAAGCTGTCCTCTCGCTGGGCAGTCACCATTCCAGAGCATTGGGTTTGGGCTATCAGATCACCAATTCTCAGAATTCAAAAAGACCTCAGTGGCCATCTAGTCCCCCTACTACTGAAACAGAAATCCCCTATACATTATACCCAACAACCTATTATCAAACCTCTGTTGGAAACCTTGCAATGGAGAGCTCACTACCTTGTGAGACAGTCCATCCCTCTTTGGGGCAGTTCTCATTACAGAATTTTTCTTTCCATTGAATCTAAATCCATCTCTCCATGACTTTGATTCATTTCTCCTAGTTCTGACCCCTAAGGCCAAGCAGAACAAATCTGATCCCTCTTCCAGGTGACTGCCACTCAAATATCTTAAGACAACTGTCATGTCTTCCTTGTGTTTTCTCTTCTCCAGACTAAACAGTCCCAGTTCTTTTAAATGACCTTCATACAATACAAACTTGAGGCCACCATTCACCATTCTAGCTACCTTCCTTTAGATGTTGGACCAGGATGTTGAGTCTTTAAATCCATGAAAATAAACCAATAAGCATTTATTAAGTACCTACTATGTACCAGGCACTGGGCTACGAACTGAGAATATAAAGATGGGGAAGCAAAATAAGAAACATAAAGCTCCTACCTTCAAGGAACTCAGAATCAAACAGATGTCCTTCCTAAAATGCGGCACTTGGTATATCCTTGCTAATTTATAAATAACACTAACTTTTCATTCACTTAGGGTGGTAGGGCTTTTTATTTTCTCTTTTTGCTTATTCTCTACTCAGCATTTGATGACTGAAGTCTACATTAAGAAAATACTCCCTGTAGGCAGCTAGGTGATGTAATGGATAGAGCATTGGACCCGAAATTGGGAAGACCAGAGTTCAAATCCAGCCTCAGACAGGAACTAGATGTGTGACCCTGGGCAAGTCATTTAATCCTATTTGCCTCAATTTCCTCATCTATAAAATGAACTAGAGAAGGAAAAAGCAAACTGCTCCAGTTATCTTTGCCAAGAAAGCCCCTAAAAGGGGTCATGTAGAATCAGACACGACTAAACAACAACCAAAGTAACCAAGACCCAGAGAGATCGAGACACTTCTCAGAGGCCACACAGAGAATCAGTGGAAAGGCCAGGTTCTGATCTCAGGTCATCTGTCTCCCAGTCCAGCAGCCTTTCAACTGCCCCTGAGTACCACCTAGACCACTTCCTACAGTTTAAAGTCTAAAACCTTGTTTTCATTTCCTGGCTAGAAAAATGCCCATTTATTTATTTATTCAGCATTCCACTGATGAATGCAATGGGTTTTTTTTTTTCCTACAACAAAATATGAATGAGTCCCAGTGTCACCAGGTCCCTCTCTCTTCTGTTTTCCAAGCAGCCACTTGGTGGCAGATGGTACAGATGCCTTAGTGGGTTGTGTTCTCTCTGAATTGCCCCAAAGAATAAAATCATTCATCTGACCATGTGTTCTGCAGCTCGTGGTTCCCTGACATTCCTCCAGGGCTGGGGAAAGTAAAATTGCCTGAAAGCAAGGCAACTGTGTGAGTTCCCCTTTAAAGACTCAACGTCCTGGTCCAACAAAATGTCTCTCAATCCCCATCTCACTGTGGTCTTCTGGTGTCTTCACTATGGTCTAGTGAAGAGAAAGGTGGATTTGGAGTCAGAGGTCTCTACGTTCAAATCCTTACTCTGTAGCTTACTACCTACCCATGTTACTTTAGATAAGTCACTTCTGTTCTCCTTGCCTCAGTTTCCCCATCTGTAAAACTAGGGGTTTGGAGTGAATAAAGGTACCCTCCATTTCTAAATCTATGATCTTTTGATTTATGAGGCAGCTAGGAGACATGGTAGACAGAACAATGGGCTTGGGGTCAGGGGGACCTGAGTTCAAATACAGTTTCACACACTATTAGTTGTGTGACTCTGGGCATGTCACTTTACTTCTGTTTGCCTCAGTTTCCTAAACTTTAAAATGGGGATAATAACAAAAGCTCCATTGCAGGATTTTCCCTGAGATTTAATTGATCTCTTTGTCAAGTACTTAGTATAGTACCTGATGTTAAGCTGATACTATATAAATACTTATTCTCTTCTTTCTTCCCCTTCCTTTGGTGTGAACTCTTCTCCATCCTTCTAATGTACTTAAGGAGACAGCATGGCACAGTAAGTGTTGGATTTGTAATTAAAGGACTTGGGCTTTCATCGGACACTTATGACCTGTTTAACTTTAAGCAAGTCACAAACTCTCTGAGACTCAATTTCCTTATATGTAAAATGAGAAGGATTGGACAAGATGACCTCTGAGTTGCCTCTCTCTGTTTTCCCACACTTAGCACAGTACCTGGAACACAGCAAGTGCTTAATAATCATCTGTTTTTAATGATGATAGGCATTTCAATCTTAGGACCTGGATTCAAATTCTACCTCTTCCCTTTGACTTTGAGCAGGTCCTTTGCCACCCTCGGTTTCATTTTCCTTACTTGTGAAATAAGGAGTTTGGATTATATGGTGTCTGAGGTTCTCCCCAACTTTAAATCCATGATCCCATGACTTTCTCCACTATTTGTAGAGGTAGCCTGTACCATCAAATTCCTCCAAGCCCAGCTCAGGGTCCTTTTCTGTCCCATCTTGACCTATAGTTCCCACCGAAGGAAGTGACTTCAAAAATGGGAGCTGAGTCACTAAACATTAAGCAACATGTGCTTGAAATACTTTTCCAATACTCTAAACAATCCATGATTTCATCAGTCTGAGTATTCCCTCTGCTTGTGAAGACCTTAACCCCTCTCCACCTAAATAAACACTTCAAGATTTGCTGTCGCAAAAAAAAACAAACAAAAGGCAATGTTGTAGAATCACAAAGTCTGAGAATCAAAGACTCAAAAACCACCAGACCCAATATTCTATCTACCGCACCACTTAGCTGCCCCCAATTTCAGCTTGGTGTAAGTTAAATTCCTGGCAGTCAAATGTGGTCCAAAGTGAAATGGGATACATTGGGAGGTAAGGAGGTTCCCTCCCTGTCCTTGGAGGTCATTAGGTAGAAGCTGGATTACCATTTATCAAAGGTTTTGTAGAAAAATTTTGGATAAAGGCTGAGGGAGATCATTTCCAAATCAGAGAACCCCTGTTTCTGTGATAATCTGTGCTTATCTTCTTTTCTGAAGACAGAATGTCAGCTAGATTACCTGGCAAAATCAACTGTCCTTGGGACACCATTTGAAGGGTTTCGAACTGTTTGAAAAGATGCTTCTTTGTCTCTTAGTGTTCCAATCAATGGATCATTTGTAAGGACTGGCATCATTGAGTCACTAGATCAATTTCCCCATCCCTTCCAAAGTAAGTGATAAGATGCTACAGATTGAAACCTTCACCAGGTGAAAACACATACCACTTAAACTTAAGTATGAAAAGTCCTTGAAAGCTATTAGATTAATTGAGTGATACTGCATGGGAAGGACACTTAGACTGGCTGAGGAAACCTTATCAAGTCCTGGGGTAGGAAGGACAGTGTTTAAAAACAAGCACTGGTTCCAAATCCAAGAAGGGATGTGACTAAGTGACAAGTCAGGAGGCAGCAATTCTGAATAAGAAAGAGACACTCAGGGGAGGAAAGGACAGCACCTTGACCTCAGGCTTTGTTCTCCTTTCCATCTCTCTAAGCTAGAAGAAGACTTTGTTAACTTTACTTTCCTGTAGATATCCTAGCTTTATCCCTGGGACAGTAGCAGGCAGTAGAATCTGCAGAAGGATAGGAAAATTGACTGAAATTCATGAGAAAAGGTAGATTCAAGACGTTCTAAGGAACCTAAAAAAAAAAAAACTGTACCATACCTAAGGGGAACATATTAAGGATGCAACCAAAGGGATTTCCAGCAGCTATATCACTTTGCTACATATATTCTCTAAATCTGAGCCCACTTTCCTCTAGATTCCATATGCACTCATGGGGGAGTACATCATAGACACACTTTTAGGAACTCTTTTGTATCAACTGTTCTCACTATCCCCTAAAAGCTAATTAAGACTTGCAGAGTAATTGATATCAACTGATCCTTATGGTGAAAAGACACACTGATGGGGGCTCATGAGTTATTGTATTAGAAAGAACTTAGACCTTGGAGCCCTAAAGGAATGTAGTGGACTTGCTCTAGAAACCTGACTCATCAGCATAAGTGGGAGATGGGATATTAGCACCAAAGTATATACTATGGAATCAATCAACAACCATCTATTTAGCACTTAATATATTCTAAGGCCTAGAGATAAAAAAGAAAGAGTAAAAAGAAAAAAATCTTTGCCCTTCAAATGGGATCCTCCTACCTTAAAAAGAATCTACTCTGCTGGATGGCTATCCTTTGAACTGTTTGGCCAAGCCCTGTGGCTTTTCTGATGTTCACAGTTAGGTCACTCATTCATTTATTCCATATGCAATTATTAAATACCTATGGCATACATAGCACAGTTCGGAGTGAGAGAGAGACAGAGTTTATGTGTAACATGGATCTCTCTCCTTATGGTGTTTATAGTTGTCTAAAGGAACTCTAGGATACAACGTCAGAGATTTTAGATACAGAGGAGAAGGGACCTCCAACTCTGATATTTTACAAATGAGAAAAGTAAAGACCCTAGAGGTTAAGTGATCTGTCTAGGATCACACAGGAAGTAAATAACAGAGTAGAAATTTAACCCCAAGCCTTGACTCCAAATCCAGGGCCTTTTCCACTGTACTGTACTGTCTTACCCTAGGCTAGACCCTTGTTTCTTTCTACCACCTTCTACATGAGGAGTTTCTTGATCTCTCCAGTTGCTAGTGTGCCCCCAACAAAATTGCATTGTATTTTGTATATATGTCATATGTACTTATATGGATATAGGTTGTCTGCCCCCCAGTAGAAGTAAGACCCTTGAAGAAAAGACTGTTTCATTTTTTATATTATATTCCTAGCACCTGACCAGAAGGATTAAGAGCTGATTTCAGAGTTAGGAAGATCAAGTTTCCAGTCCTGTTTCTGATACATCCTGGCTGTGTGACTCTAGGCAAATCACTTCAACTCTCTGTGTTGCATGCAACTCTCTAAGACTGTAAATTGCAGACAGGAGTATATTGGTAGGTATTTAACAATTAGCTTCCTCCTCCCCAATAAAAACTCCTAGACTTTTAAGTTTAACATTAGTAACATTTTCCCATCACTTTCTAAAATCGACAACCAAAAAAACCTGACTTGCAACATTTGCTGATTTCTGACTTATCAATGTTCATAATGAAAAAATTAACATTTGGCTATCATCAACAGTGAAAGCTGGTTCCAACACACTCCTGCTTGCATTCCTCATGCAAGAATTGCCTATATCAATGAAATCACAGGAATAGTCCACATTCCTATCCCTTTTTCCTATTCTCAGTATCTAGCATTATAGTTGGAGTATAAAAAGGGCTAAATAATTCCTTATTGATTAATTGACTGAGGGATAGAGTCCCTGTCATTCTCTCGTTTACTTGCCCAGCTTACATTGTTTGCGTCTTTATTTTCTCTGTGGACCAAGGAAACAGATTGGTCCCCAACTGAACAAATTTTCATATTTGTTGGAGGCATCTTTTTCAGGTAAATTTCCATTTTTTAAAGCTTTTATCAGGTAAAATTTATTTCCCATGACCATTGCTGGGGTGGAGCCTGAAGCCCAAATGTTCTTCATTTCAGTGAGAAAATAGCACGATAGGCCAAGTCCAACAGGGAGGGAGAAGGCAAGTGATAAAAACACAACTAATTTCAGTTTTGCCTCTTGCTGCCAATAAATCACTCAATGTCCAAGCTCGTGCCAACTTCCCATCTGAGGGCCACATGGCCGTCAGATTTTCCAACCACGTTATGACTTTCCTGAAATAAAATTGCTAGGACTGCTAACCTCCCACATCCAGCTGAAGCACACACATGGGGCCCTCATTTTACCCATCCCAGAAAAGGCGGCTTATGAGCAGATCTTGTCTGGGGCTTGTCCCCAGAATGTCACGTTCCAACAAGGTCTCTTGTCCCCCGAATCATTGTTAGACATGCCAAAACATGCCTCTTACAAGAATGTTCAGACACCCTCATCAACTCTTTCATCTGCTCTGGAAAATGACAAAGGGTTCATTCCATAATCAATCCTGCCTCCTGCTTCTTCCCAGCAAGGCTGAGTCAAGTCAACAAGCATTGATTAAACTCCTACTATGCAGCAGGGATTGTGCTAAACACTGGAGATAACAAGCAAAGGCAAAAACCAATACCTGCTCTCAAGGTTTGATGGGTAACATGCAAACTATGAATAAACAAGATACATAAGTGAAAAATTAGAGTTATCCCCAGCCCCTTTTCGTGGCTCTGTCATGGGGCCATCCCATACCAGAGAACCACAAT
The DNA here is from genome assembly GCF_028583685.1 of Petaurus breviceps papuanus. NCBI lineage: Eukaryota > Metazoa > Chordata > Mammalia > Diprotodontia > Petauridae > Petaurus > Petaurus breviceps. The sequence goes on along the minus strand of NW_027185573.1, from coordinate 7,190,518 downwards.
CATTATCCTGATGAGGTCTGCTACTGACAATCAGGTTCACTTTGGTCCACAGAACTATAGACTTCGAAGGTCATTTAGGCCAACTCCCTCATTTTACAGATGAGGCCATGAGGCCCCAAGAAGTTAAGTGACTCACCCTGTCCTCAGGTACAAGGTGGCAAGTAAACCGTTTGAATCCGAATACAGTATTATTTCCACCAGAAAGGACTTACCATAGTGTCTGGAACACAATAAGTGTCTAATAAATATTTATGTCTTTCCTTCCCTCCTTTCTTTCTTCTGTCTTTTTTCCCTTCTCCCTTCCTTCCTCTCTCTTCCTTTTCTTTCCCCACTTCCTGCCTTCCTTCCCTCCTTTCTTCCTGCTTTCCTTCCTTCCCTCCTTTCTTTCTTCCCTTCTTCCCATATTCCCTCTTTTCTTCCCTTCTTTCTCACTTCTTCCCTCGCTTATTTCCTTCTTATACCACACTGCCTCTCATGCCTAGCTCATTTAGACTCCATTCTATACCACAAAGGCCTAGAATGGATTTGTCAACCATATTTCATATGAAAGTAGGGAAAAGAGTCCCAAGCTGTTTCCTTCCTTCCTTCCTTGAGGACATAACACAGAGAACCAGTCTAAGAAACAAGATACTTGGGTTCTAGGTGCAGCTTTGGCACTAGCTCACTGGGTGACCTTGGACAAATCTCTTCCCCTCTCTTGCTCTTGGACACCGTACATAGAAAACGAGGAGTCTAAACTAAACAATTCCTAAGTTCTCTTCTACCTCTGATTATCCTTACAGAGACATCATTGGTCACTTGTATGGCAGAATGCATTCTAATTCATTGAGTTAGATATTCTCTGAGCTTCTTTCCAATGACATTTGGTGACTCTGTAAATTCTGTGGTTCTGTTGACCCTTCCAGCTTGGCCTGTCTGAGACCATAAAGCTCTTCCCAGCTCTGCCAGCCTGTAATTCATTCTCTGAGCACTTCCAGCTCTGCAAGTCCATCATTCTGCAGTGCCTTCTGGTGCTAATAGTCTATGGGGCTTGTGGTTACAGAATCAGAGGATTTCAGATTTAGATAGGACCACAGAGGTCATCTAGTCCAATTCATCCCTGAACAGGAATTCCCCACTGCAATATCCCTAACAAAGTTTCTTCTAGACTCCATTCAGAAAACTATAGTGAGGGGGAACTTCTGTCTCTTCTGTGTTCTAAGACCCCTCCCAGCTCTGACATCCTCTGTTCTAAGGTCCTTCCCAGTTCTGACCTTCTGTGTTCTAAGATCCCTCCCAGCTCTGACATCCTGTGTACTAAGGCCCCTCCCAGCTCTGACATCCTGTGTACTAAGGCCCCTGCCAGCTCTGACATCCTGTGTTCTAAGGGCCCTCCCAGCTCTGACATCCTCTGTTCTAAGGCCCCTGCAAGCTCTGACATCCTG
>NW_027185573.1:7185164-7189084 GCF_028583685.1 Petaurus breviceps papuanus | reverse complement strand
GCTCTGACATCCTCTGTTCTAAGGCCCCTGCAAGCTCTGACATCCTGTGTTCTAAGGTCCCTCCCAGCTCTGACATCCTTTGTTCTAAGGCCCCTCCCAGTTCTGACATCCTGTGTTCTAAGACCCCTCCCAGCTCTGACATCCTGTATTCTAAGGTCCCTGCCAGCTCTGACATTCTCTGTTTGAAGGCCCCTCTCAGCCCTGACCTTCCATGTTGTAGGGTCTCTGGGCTCTGGCCTTCTAGGTTCTCAGATTACTTCCTAGCTCTGTCCCAGGATCCTCTTTCCCTCTGATATGCTAGGATTCTGCCACACCTTTAGCAGAGACAGTCAGATGTCAGAGAAAAGAACAGTAGCCTGAGGAGGCTGGCATCCAACCCCTGCCAGCCCACTTGCTGCCCGCTAACCTCAGCCTAAACACTTTCCCTGGGCTTCAGTTTCTTCTCCTGCAAAATGAAAGAGCTGGACCAGGGAGTCTGTCCCTCTAAAGTCAGGTCTTGTTCTAAATCCTTTGATGGTCAGACTTGCCTTCCATCTCTCTAAGTCTGTTCTTCTGTGAGGCCAGCTCAAATAGCAGCTTTTCTTATTTCATCCACATTTTACTGGGGGTTCATATTGCTGTCTGTGAAGAAAGGAGCTTCTCTGAGCCTCTGGCATGGGCCATTCAGCTAGCTGGGAAGTGGGCTAGGATGAAGTCCCTGAGGATGGTTTTAGGGGACTTTGTTTTAAACAGTAGTATTTAGGTCAGGCTGAGGACAGATGTGGATAGAGAAAGACTAGTAAATGAACTCTTGATACAGAAGAAGAAAAAACTAAAATAGCCCAATTGATTTAGAAAAATAATTCACATTTCAATAATGCTTACCTGGTTTACCAAGTATATCTCTAATAATTCTAGGGGAGGCAGATGGTAAAAGTATTTATTGGTTTGTTTGTTTTGGTGCAAACCTATCGTTTCATTGGTAGAGAACGATAGTTCTCAACATGTGGGCCTCAGACCCCTGGGAGCGTTCTTCTGTCTTTCTCAGGAGTCCCCAAGACCCTTGTATGGGGCCCATGAGGTCAAAGCTATTTTCATAATAAGACTAACTTGTTACTTGCCTACCAAAAAACTCCTCCCTTTTCTAACTACATGTATACATGAAGCCAGGTTTTCTTCCTATCTGTTGTTCAGTCATTTTCGGTAATGTCTAACTCTCTGTGACCCCATTTGGGGTTTTCCTGGCAAAGATACCAGAGATGTTTGCCATTTCCTTCATCACCTCATTTTACAGATGAGGAAACTGAGGTAAAGAGAGTTAAGTGACTTGCCCAGGGTCACACAGCTAGTAAGTGTCTGAGGTCAGATTTGAACTCAGGAAGATGAGTCTTCCTGACTGCAGGCCTTACGCTCTATCCATAGCACCACCTAACAACAAATAACATATAGCAAGAGATCAAACACAGGAGCAAATATGAGAATTCAGCCTTCTTCTATTAAGCCAGACATTAAAAAGATATGTAAAATCTCCTATAAATCTATGTCCAAAGAAACCCACTCTTCTCTCTGTTTGTTTTGTTCATAAAATATAGTTATTTTCATTAAAATGTTATTTATATTAACATGAAATGTGTTTATAAGTTATATACCACAGAAGCAGCTGATGGTGCCGTGGATAGAACAGCAGACCTAGAATCATAAAGACCTGAGTTCAAATCCAGCCTCACATACTTATTCCTGTGTATGCCTGGGCAAATCACTTAACTTCTATTTACCTCAGTTGTCTCATCTGTAAAATGGGAACAATAACAGGAAATACCTCCCAAGGTTGTTGTAAGGATCAAACGAGACATTTGTAAAAAAAAATTAAAATTAAATATACAATTATATAAGCAACATATTTTATATTATGTATAATGATATTATATATCATTATATAATAATTAATTTCATATAATATTAAATTGTATCAAGTTTAATTTCTAATATGGTAACTATCAATAGATATAACCCACATAGACAAAAGCTCTTTGAGATACTCTTAATTTTTTAAAATGTAAAGGAGTCCTGAGACCAAAAAGGTTGAGAACCACTTATATAAGGAACTCCTAGACTAGAAAATTCCCTCAACCAATGGAGGTCAGCATCTACTCTTCAACTTACAGTCTTAATAACTTCCTGGGCAACTAAGAAACAAAGTCATTTGCCCAGACTCACACACTTAATATACGCCAGAGACACGGCTTGAACCAAGTCCCCTTATACCAAAGGCAACAAGGATAGCCATTGACATGCTACAAACACCACTATCCTTGTTTTACAGATGAGGAAACTGAGGCATACAACTAGTACGTAGGAGACCCAGGAAGTAAGTTCGGGTCTTTCCCGACCCCAATGCTCTTCTCACTTCACAGAATTTGGGAGGGACCTTCCTAGGCCAACCTAGAATCCTCCCTATGATGTGCCTAACAGGTCATTGTCTGACCTTGGTTTAAAGATCTCCAGGGAGGAGGAGACCGTGACCTCCAAAAGCAGCCTATTCCCTGTAGGGGAAGTGGTCACCACGAAGACATTTATAGATTAAGGCTCAAAGTGTTTCCTTGCAGCTGCCACCCAGCTGTCCTTGTTCTGCCCTCTGGTGCAAAAAAGGACAAAGTGCTCCCTCCTCCAAGTCTTGTCCCTCCTCCACATGACAATCTTTCAAATTATTGAAACTGTCATGTCCTCCCTCAACCACAGGTGATAAAAGGAAAATTAAAGGGAAATAGGGTGAGAGACAGAAACAGAAACAGAAAAAAGGTCCCAATAACCACAAAAGAGTATTGCCTTATGGAACGTCTATTCCATAAAGGAAGTTAGGTCCCATTATAAATTGTGCATATGAAGATTATTTGGTGATTATCCCTGACTGGACAATACAATATCACTAACCTCTCCATAAAGGACAGGAATCCCCTAAATTCCTGCAATAGGATACAAAATATTCAAATGGCTTCACTTTTTTTCCCTGCTTTTAGCACCTAAATTTAAATACCTCCTTAATCAGAATCGAATGAATTCAATGAAACAAATATTTACAAAGTATCTAATGTGTACCTAGCTCCATTCTAGGCTTTGTAGGAAAGATAATATTCAAAGACAGCCTGGCCCTTCACCTCCTGGATCTTACACAGTCTAGAGACATGCACACGTCTACACAACATAGAATACAGGAAAGAATTCTGAATTTAGGGTCAAAGGACTCAGATTCAAATCTGTCACTTAATACCCAATGTGCCTTTGACAAGTCATTTAACCTTAGTACCTCAGTTTCCTCATCTGTAAAAGGAGGACTTGGAGTAGATGAAGTCTAAGGTGCTATCTTGCTCTATATCTACAATCCAACAAAGAAAACCTTGAAATAACTTTAATTTAAAACCCATTTTTAATAAAAGCAACACCATTGCAACTGGACATTTCCCTGCTAATATTCAGCTGCTTGTTACTGATTTCAAAGGCAAAACATGAAGCCTTTTTTGCTAGGCCCTAGAGATTTCTGAATAAGAGAGAGCATGACATAGTATGGGTCTGAGAGTCAGGAAGATCTGGATTCTAATCCTGCATCTGATTCTCCCTAGCTGTGTGATAGGATGGAGAAATCATTTTCCTTTGGACCTCAGTTTCCTCATGTATAAAATGAGGGAGTTAGACTCAATGGCCTCTCAGGACCCTTTTAGCTCCAAAGCTATAATGTTCTGAATCCTCTCCATCTCTTCTCCATGAGCTTGGAAGATGATGTGCAAAAATACTGGCATCCTCGCCTGCCTTTCCATCCAAATCTCTCAACCCCTTTTATGAATGTTTTTGCATTAATTTTGAAGGAAAGAAAAAGGAGAGGTAGGAAAGGGGAGAGAGGAGACAGAGAGAGAGAGAGAGAGAGAGAGAGAGAGAGAGAGAGAGAG
>NW_027185573.1:7170590-7185064 GCF_028583685.1 Petaurus breviceps papuanus | reverse complement strand
GAGGAGGAGGAGAAGAAGGAGAAGAAGAAGAAGGAGGAGGAGGAGGAGGAAAGGGGAGGGAGGAAAGAAGGAAGGGAAGAAAAGAGGGAAGGAAGGAAGGAAGGAAGGAAGGAAGGAAGGAAGGAAGGAAGGAAGGAAGGAAGGAAGGAAGGAAGGAAGGAAGGAAGGAAGGAAGGAAGCAGAGGGAGGGTAGGATAGAAGGATGGAAAAAATGAGAGAAGAAAGGACAAAAAGAGAAAAGCAACGCGAAGTCCTTCCCTGCGGTAGTCCCCAAAGATCCATTTTTTTTTCTCCTCATCTCTTCATAATGCCTCTCAGCAGCTGGCAGTTTTCTCTGCACTTGGGCCCTTCATTCTCATCACCTTAAATCTCCAAGCACCATTCTGTCTCCATAGAACAGCAAAAGGAGCCAGCAGGAGGGAAATCTTGGGCCCCTATACATAATGACCTTCCCAAAGCGACCCCCCCAGCACCCCCACACCCCGCGGAGAAAAGCTCCATCTGCCTCCTGCCGGGCTCGCAGAGCCTGGAGTGAAAAGCCTCGTCGTTCCCACGTCGCCTTAGTTAGTGTCAAGGCTGCACTCCAATGCTATTCATTTTCCGGCAGACCCCTTCAGAAGTGCCTTTATGAGACAGGTTATTTCTGAAGAGTTTCTAATGCCCTGCGGTCTGCAAACGACCCCCTGTAAATAGAAAAGCTGCCTCGCTCCGACTGGGGGAACGTGTTTTCCTGTTCCAACAATTTAAAAGGTAAAGCGATTTCACTCTGGCGGCTGAGACGTATCAGCCGCAGCATCATCTGTCTGCACCAGCCGGCTTAGCAGCTCAAGACAAAGCCGAGGCAAACCAGCTTTCGGCAGCCGACTTGTAAGTGACAAACAGAATGGAGGTGTCTTCTTGTCTGCAGTTCAAAGGTACCGTCTCATTGAGATGCTAAGCCAACAGCTGAAAGAGTATAATAGGAAATGGACACAGAGCCTTATCTGCCAAAACAGAACTCAGTCTTCTCAGTTCACGGATGAGTCTGCTGATTTTTGAATGGACTTGTAAGAAAGACTTCCCAGTGTCAACTTTCTGGGAAATTCAGACTAGCCCCCATTAGCAACAGCAAAAGATCTAGTGAGGTCCATAAATGAAGCTTGCAATTGCAGAGCCTAGACAATAGCACTACTCACAGAGAGCAAAAATTCCCTTCCTCTTTATCCACACTGGCTCCCTAATTCCACAATCAGCCGGCCTCCCCACATCAATTTCCGTGCAACCAGATATGTGGTGAAATGTTGGCATTTGAAATCCAGGATAAATTACTAGATTATAGATTTAGGACTGGAAGAGACCTTACAGACCATATTGGCCTTCTCTGCCTCCTCTGCACACCAATTTTAATGGATGAAGAAACTGGGAAGACATGGCCTTGATGGGTTGAATAACCTCCCTAAGGGGGCACAGAGGCATCCAAGAGGGTATTTGAACTCAGGAACCCTGATTCTAAATCCAGTGTTGTTGTTTTTTCTACTCTGCCAAAAATATTCTAAAAAAAAATCACAATTTAAATCAACAAATATTTCTTAAGTTCCTCTCAGCCTCTCAATGCCCCCAGACAATTCTCTGAGTTTCAGATGAATAAATGATCTTCAACAGACATTTTGACACTAAGGGTTCCCCCTGCTGATTAGATCACAAGTATGTACCCCTTCATCACTCCCATCCCTAGCAAATAAAGTGCAATTAATGCATTATGTTGAGTGCTAGTGTTACAAAGATAAAGTGAGACAGATTTTACCCTCAAAGGGTTTGAAATCTAATGGACTGCATATACAAATGATTAAAATATGTTCTTATATGGTAAATACATAGGTGAGGTCTAGATAGAGTGGTATTGGAAGGGAAGGGCTTCATAGAGAAAGTATTAAAACTTGAAGGATGAATAGGATTTCAACATGCAGAACTGTGGAAAGTCTGTCTGGGCACTGTGGACAGTGTGCTGAAAGAAGGAAATAATCTGCTCTCCTCTGACACTGTCCCACTTGAGTTCAGGCACGCATTGCCTCACACCCGAACGATGGTAATAGCCTGCTGGTAAAGTCTCCCAACCTCAGATCTCTCCCCACTCCAGTCTATTCTTCGCCCAGCTGTTGAAGAGATGTTCCTCAAGAGGAAGCTTGGTCATGTCCTTATTTAATCAACTCCAGTGGCTTCCCCTCACCTATATGATTAAATATAAAAATCATGTGTTTGTCTTCTACAACCTTGCCTCCTCTTCCTTTCCATTCTTATAATTTACACTCCATGTGCATGCAGCAGCACTGACCTCCTTGCAGTTTCTAGACACTCCATCTCCCAATTCCAGATATTTCCATTGACTGTCCACCATGCCTGGAAATCTCTTCCACTTACTCTCCACAAGCCCTGGCTTCCTTCAAGTCTCAGCCAAAGCCCCACCTTCTGCAAAAAGCGTTTCTCAATCTCCCTTGAAGCTAGTCTTCCCTCTGTGGATAATCTCCAATCTCGGCTGTCCATAGAGTGTTTGTATATAGCTGTTTGCATACGGTCTCCCCCATTAGAAATGTAATCAATGTGAGAGTAGGGACTGTCTTTTACCTTTCTCTGTATCCCAGGCACTTAGCCCAATACCAGGCCCTTAATAAATGGCTTTTGGTTGATTGACAGACAAGTGGAAGTGGTTATTCTAGCTTGTCTATAGAATGCATGAAAGAAAATGATGAAAGTAAGACTGGCCAAGGAGGATGGAGGCAGACAGTGCAGTACCTTGGAAGTCATGGGACGGGCAGGTGGAAGTCAGCATCCCAGGAAAGTGCTTTGGAGATTCAAGGAAAGTAACATAAACAATTCAATCAAATCAACATTTATTAAGTGGTTCTGTTAGGTAATTAATTTGTACTTTAGAATGAGACATTTAGATTTCAGATCTGTCATTGCCAATCCAGGACCCAGTCATTCACTTCTGTATCACCCAGTTTTCTGCCTGAGCATTAAAGTAGCCTCAAAAAAAAAAGTAGGAAATTAACTCAAGTGACTTGATTTCTGAGGCACAAGTAATTTGATTCAGCAAGATGTTTCCTTTCTCTGAGCCTCAGTTTTGCCATAAGTAAAATGGAAGATAATAATCCTCCCCTCCCCCAGCCCCTACCTTGGTGGGGAGGGGCTGTTGTGAATCTCAAATGAGATTCAAATGGACATTTCAGCACATCTCTGGTTCCACTGATGTTGATATGAGGAGATCAGATATAAGTGTGGGGGGAATTAGGGAGCCAGTGTGGATAAAGAAGGAGGGAATTTGGTATCTGTGAGTGGTGCTGATGGGGTATAGAACCTGGACCCCAAAAATGCAACCCAAATCTGGCCTCAGATTTTTTACCTTGTACTAGTCATTTAACCCCATATGCCTCAGTTTCCTCATCTGCCAAATGATCCGGAGAAAGAAATGGCAAACTACTACAGTATCTTTGCCAAGAAAAATAAATGGGATCGTGGAGAGTCAGATGTAACTGAAATAATTGAATGACAACAATTCTTCTAAACTTCAAGTACCCAAGGCAACTCTCTTTCAAAATATAATTTGCAGAGAAGGTGCCAACCTGCATTGGTAGAGGGATTTTCCTCAGATGGGAATTCCCTATATCAATGAAATCACAGGACCATTAGACTGTAATAAACTCCTCAAATACAGAAGTTATCATTGTAACTTATCATCTTATAACTTACTTTGTATTTGTTTTTGTATCTCCAGCAGAGTTCCAAACATATGCTAAAAGTTCAATAAATAGTTGATTGATTAAGCAAATTGTTTTTGAAGAAGAGATGAACTAGGCTAGTGAGAAAAGGTTGAATGTAAGCTTCTTGAGGACAGAGACCATGGTCTTTTCATCTTTGTACCCCCACTCCTTAACACAGTGATTTGCATGCAGTAGGCACTTAATGAATGCCCATTGGATTGGATCAAATTGAGCCAGTATATTCCTGAATGGTCCCCCCTTTCCATATCTGCCCTCTCCAGTGAAAGAAAATATACTATATGGAGAATACCATCATGGATTAGCAAAGAGCTTTTCTTTATAGCATTTGGACATTCTCATCTGAACCCCAGCAGCCATTGCCAAGCCAGGACTGTAACATAACTGTATCTCACTCATAAAGTTAAAATATGGCAAGGCTGAATTCTTCAGATGACAAGAAGAAAAGCAAACAATGTCTTGACAGTAAATTGGTGCTCCAAAATTGATCTTAAATATAAAAATTCCAAAAATAAGTTTTATTAATGAAAAATAAAAGAACACTGTCTAACAACAACAGCAGCCATGGGAAAAAATCTGTGTGCCGCATGTGAACAGGGGAGCAACCAAGGGAAGGAGAAATCAATTGTCCTTCCTGAGACTCAGTTTCCTAAAGAATCCAATACATGGGATAAGAAAAGGAGGCCAAGAATTGAATTTGGAGTCATAAGACCTGGATTCAAATCCTGGCTCTGCCCCTTACCACTTGTGTGATCTTAAGTAGATCAGCTTCTCTGGCTTACTTCCTTAAATAATTCCTTAAGTACTTCTTTAGGTTTTACCTTAAGTACTTCCTTATTTCCTCATCTATAAAATGAGGGGATTGTATCAGAAGGCCTCTGAGGTCCCTTCTAGCTATAAATCTGGTATCTTTTTGATGAATTAAGCTAAATAATCCTATAGGAATCCTATGAGGAAATAGAGAGCCAGGGAAATGGTTGTTCCCCAAGATCACATGGACAGTAAACCAGAGCCAATGCAGGTCTTCCTCTAGAAGGACAGTTGGTGGCACCGTGGATAGACTGCTGGACCTGGAGGCAAGAAGACTTCCTGAGTTCAAATCTAGCCTTAAGTGTGACCCTAAGCAAGTCACTTAACCTTGTTTGCCTCAGTTTCCTCATCTGTAAAATGAACTGGAGAAGGAAATGACAAATCATTCCAGTATCTTTGCCAACATCAACCAAGAAAAACACAAGTGGGGTCACAAAAAGCTGGATGGGACTAAAAGAATTAAACAACAGCAATTCAGTCCAACTTCTACCCAACATAACTCTAAAAATACAATTTTATATAGCATCTCTTCTTCAGCGAAACAAACAGCCAGACAAAGGTTTCCTTCAAGGTCATTTATAATTAATAGCACTGGCGAAGAAGCAGTGATGACCCCACACCCACAGTGTTAAAATAGGCCAGGGCAAATGCACCTTTGCTCCAGGGCACCAAATTCAAAGGGGCGATGACAGTACTACATTCCATCAGCAAATTATTCTTAGCCCCTAGGTCTCAAGAAAAAGTTAAAATGGTAAGTTACTAGGTAATAGCATTTAACATCTACTTATCAAGAAGCAAAAATAGAAAGGTAACCAGATAACCAGCTAGTTGAACTCAAACCCTTTCTACCCTACCTCAGCAACCATGCAGTAGCCTTCCAAAAGCTGCCCCTGTCCCAAGGGGTTTGTCATATCTTCATGCCAGATCCCTTCCAACTAAGATTGTCCCCTCACACTGCTTGCCTTAGCCAAAGTCCCTGGTACCTGTCATAGACGTACAAATTTCTAACCCTTCACTGTGATAGTTCAGGCTTTAGTAATAGCCTTCTAGCTGGTCTTCCTGTTTCTTGTCTCTTTCCTCTTCACTCCATCCTCCACACAACTGTCAGCATCATTTTTCTAAGGCCTTCTCAAGCTCTGACCATGGCAGTCCCCTTCTCTAAAGCTTTCAGTGGCTCCCTATGGCCTCTACTGTAGGTTACAAATGTTAAAATCCTCCACGATCAGCTATAAACCCACCATTTCATCCTAGATTCACAAGACTACTTTCCACAATCTCTGTTCCATTCCAATTAGACCTGTTTCTGCTCTCAGATCCCATCTTCACTTATCTGAGTTCCTCCTGCAGGCCATCCCCCAGGCCTGAGACATGTGCCCTCTTCCACCTCAGTGCCCTCTCCCCTCTTCTCATTTTTCCCTGATCTTTATTTCATGCCATACTCATTTCATAGTGGATGCCAAGAGCCTTGAAAGCAGCAACTCTAAAGCCTCATCTCTAAGCACAGACCCTTTTGTAAATGTATGTTGCTGGTCTCCAAATGACCCCCACCTGACCTGGAACACTGATTTTCAATAGAGAATATATGGTATTGAATATATATATTCAATAGAGAATATATTTCTTGCTACTATCTTGAGCCATTATTTTTGCTCATTGCCCAAGAAGAGTCATGGGATCATAGACCCAGATCCTGAAGGAGGCCAACCAGTCCATCCTTTTATCATACAGATGGGGAAACTAAGTCCCTAAGAACTAAAAATAGCTTGTCTCAAATCAAACAGTTAGTGTTGGAGGAAGGATTTGAATCCAAGGAGTTGTTGAACATTTTGCTAGCCTCCAAGGACTGAAATGAATGCCCAACACATTACAAATACTTAAGACAACTTCAGCAAAGCAAGTTTTCAGGTGTCAGAAATCTGAGGTCTAGATCAGGTGTGTGGATCCTGTGGCCTAAAGGTCACATGTGGCCTATATAGCCTTCCAAATCCTTAAGTGTGAACTTTCGACTAAACCTAAATTTTACAGAACTTAAGACCACAGGTTCCCCACCCCGAATGCCAAATAGTATCTAGGTCCCTTTCATAACTGGCGCACATTTGCCTAAGATTCTGGCCAACTACTCGGTTCCAACATCTTAATAATGGGAGTAGAGAAAATATAATGAAGGCAAACTGTAACCCAAGTCAGATCTTGGCACCAGGGAATGTCCTTGGAACACAGACTCTAAACTCAATTCTTCCCTCAGGTCTTCACACCAACCTCCTGCAGAGCTGTCCTCATCCAAAAAATTCTTGTTTTGAGGCTCAGGTACCCTGGAACAGCTCCGTTGGAGAAGCCCTGAGCCAAGAGGGGTAGCTCTGGGTACACAGTACAAAAACTAAGTCCCTTGCCTGGTCCCCAAGGGTAAATGATTAGACCATAGTAAATAAACAGAGCCTCAAGCAATACATTTACTAGCTTTCCAGCACTCTGTATCAGCTGTCACAGAACCCTCCACGGGAGGGTAAACACTGGAAGGGCTTTGGCAGAAAATGTGAGTTTGCAAATGGCCTGCCAGGATTGCTTAATACCCCTCCAGCAGTCCAGAGTTTGGCTCATCTAAGGCTAGACCTCAGCATGGTTGACTTCAGCCATGGCCTGTTGAGAACCACACCTTAGCAAAAGGATCACATCATCTGATAACATGGCTGTCAGAGCCTTGTTCTACCCAAGATAGTCGTGGTTATGCTGTCAAGACCGAGAGGAGTCTAGCCTTCAAATGTAAAGAATTAAGATAGTGCATGTGATCAATGGAGGATATTTACACACATAAAGCCTCAGACAGCCCCTTTCCCAATCCATATTCCAATTCCACACATCAGTAGTTGCTGTTATTGTTGAATTGTGTACAACTCTCAGTGACAATGTGGACCATAGCACACCAATATTGTCCATAGCATTTTCTTGGCAAGGATTTTGGAGTGGTTGGCCATTTCCTTCTCCAGTGGATTAAGGAAAACAGGGGTTAAGTGACTTGTCCAGGGTCACACAGCTAGTAAGTCTCTAAGGCCACATTTGAACCCAGGTCTCCCAGACTCTAGACCCAGTGCTCTAGGCACTGAGTCACCTACCTGCCTCTGTAGCAGACAGATCTTATTACCTATTATCTATTGGATTAGGAAAAGGAAGAAAGGGAAGGAAATAAGCATTTATTAAAGACCTACTATGTACAGGCACTGTGCTGTTATCTCATTTGATCCTCTCAAGAACCCTGTAAAGCTACTGTGATCCTTATTTTACAGTTGAGGAAGCTGAGGCAGAGTTTAAATGATTTAGGCTCATATAATCAGTAAGTGTCCAAGGCTGGATTTGAACTGAGATCCTCCTGACTCCAGGCCCAAAGCTCTATTTACTGATCCACCTAGTTGCCAAATCTAATTTAGGATTGCTCTATCTCATCATGCTTTTCATTCATCACAAAAAAATTTATTAATTCCCTCTAGTACAACTCTTAGCAAAACTTTGGACTGTTGTAGCCAGAGGAACAAGTTTTGATCTTGGGTTCTTAACTATATAATGAAGGGAGGAAATGTGGCCCAGTGTAAGTAATTAGAATTGGTGTTTAGAAAGCAATTTCATACTGCAAAGTACTTTACATATTTACTTTATTTTGATTTACTTTACTTGTTTTACTTTATTTTTTTTTACTTATTATTTATTTACTTTACTTTATTTGATTCATAGGTTCTGGTTTCAAAGGACTTGGGTTCAAATTTCATCTCCAAAGTGGCAACTTTAAGGGAGTCACCAAAAGCTCTCTGGACCTCATTCTTTCCATCTGTAAAATGGAAGGTTTGAAAGAGATTGCCTCTGAGGTCCCTTCCAGTCTTAGATCTATGATCCTAAACCAGATGACCTCCAGTCCTCTCTAGATCTCAGTCTAGGACCCTATCTTTCCTTATTGAGTTAAGCCCATTCACTAATAAGAAGGGGACGGGGTGCTAATGGAACAAGAGTCCTGGAACCCAGAAGACCTGAGTTTGAATTCTGGCTTTTAAGTGTTACTTGCCCACATTGATTACCTGTCTGACCCTGAACAAATAACTTTCTGTCTTGAGACCTCAGGCTCTTTCTCTATAAGATGGCACTAGATAGTCATTGAGGTCCCTTTTCGCTCTATAGCTATGGTCTTATCCAGCTGCAGCCATGACCCCTCTATTCTTGTTGCTGCTTAGTCATTCGGTCATGTATGAGTCTTCATGATCCCATGGCCCTTCCATCCCCCACTATCTCTCAAAGTCTGTCCACATTCATGTTGGTTGTTTCCATGACACTTTCCATCCATCTCATTTTCTGCCGACTTCCCTTCTCCTTTTACCTTTGATCTTTCCCAATATCAGAGTAATTCTTTTCAATGAGTCCCATCTTATTATGCGGCCAAAGCACTTAAGCTTCAGTTTCAGTATTTGACCTTGCATTTGTATGTTGTTCAGTCACTTTTGGTTGCGTCTAACTCTTTGGGCCCCTTTTTGGAGTTTTCTCAGCAAAAATATTGGAGAGGTTTGCCATTTCTGAACTAATTTCTTTAAGTATTGATATGATATGATCCCTAACCCAAGGACTAAATCACCAAAAGATTCTGGTCTAATTCTTAGATTTATAGTGCCAGAGTTAAAAGGAACAGTGGAGATAAGCCAATATGGTCCCCTACTTAAGTATGGATTAATAATTATAAAATGTTATCTCCCATGATTTCCTTGTTCTATGGTGGCTAGCCAGTCAGTCAACAATCATTTATCAAGTTCTGCCTATGTGCTAGATGGTTGTAAAAGCTAATTATAGCTCAGGCCCTCTCCTGGTTAAAAAAAAAAAATCAACATCAGTAAAGTTTGTCCTTGACACTCTAGCATCTGCCCATTCAGCTGCTCTCCAGCTCCCTTTCCAATGCCCCTTGCCATTGTCTGTCTCCTCTTAAAGCTCCCCAGGCTCTCCTTTCTCCCCAGGCTTCCTCTAGGACTTTTCAAAGATTATCCTCCCCCATCCCCCACCTTGGATATGCCCTCTCATCATCAACTCATTGTACCTCCTAAGTTCTGATTGCTTGACAAGTCAAGGAAGTGAGGTGGCTCAGCCTGGAGCCAGGAAGACTTGAGTTCAAAACCAGCCTCAGATACTCATCAACTACGTGAGCTTGGGGAAGACACCCAAACTCTGCCTCAGTTTCCTCATCTGTAAAATGAGCTGAAGAAGGAAATGACAAAGCACTGTAGTATCTTTGCCACAAAAAACCTCATGGACAATATTAACATGCTATGGTCCACAGAGGCAGGAAGAGGTGGGCACAACTGAACAATGAGAATGAAACTATTTCCCAAGCAAATAAAAATATCCCCTTAATGCTAGGGATTCAAAGAAAGTCAAAAACAGTCATTGCCCTGTTCTAGGGGAACTCACAGATGACACACACAAAAATCTATACATATGTGATATATACAGGATAAACCAAAACTCTGAGAGAAGGTGCTAGCATTGAGAAGGACCAGGAGAGGCTGCCTGAATATAAACATTGTGAGCTGTGTTTGGGAAGATGGTATTCCTGGGTGGTGGTAGTGATTTAGTGAATATTGTTATTTATTTATATAATAATAATGGAATGTGGCATTTATATAATGCTTAAGATTTGCAAAGCTTCTTTACATGTGTAATCTCATTTGATCCTCCCTACTAGCCTGGGAGGTGAGTGATCCTGTCATTATCCCCATTTTACAGAACAGGAAACTGAGAATGAGAACGATGGAGTCAGTTACCTGAGACTGCACACCTGAACTCGGGCCTTCCCGACTCTGAGTCCAGCCCTCTCTGCCATATCCCATAACTGCCTCTCATGGCCACTGCCTTTATGTGATTTCTACACATGTTGTCTTTCGGTGTCATTTATTTTTATATCGGCCTTACGTTTTATTTGCTATGCGTTCATTCTAGGCAACGATTACTCACTGTTGGCATTATTTGTTGGCTGAATACAAATTTATTTTACAATGACTTGAAAAAACGAATACTTCGTGTTAAAATTTATTTTACGTGTTCAAAGAGGAGATTTGGCATGGCGACTCTTGAAAGAAAGAAGAATAAATTTCTAAAAGCGATGGCTCACATTTATATAACACATGGTCATTTAACCCATCTAAGCCTTGGTTTCTTCATCTGTAAAACAGAGGTAATTCCTGCATCATCATCATCATCATCTTCATCTTCTTCATCATCATCACCATCCAGAACTGTGATTTCATTATTGAGGGAAGTCCCTTAGAGATAATTCCTTATTCTAATGTAGCCCAACAGCCAGTCTGTAACCTCTAGGTTTAGAGAATTGCCTGGAACCCTGAGACTTGTCAGAATCACAATGTCACACTGTCTGTATACCTCTGAAGCAGGATTCACACAGCTTTTCTTAATTCCAAGGCTGACTCTCTATTCATTAGGCCATGCTTCTTAGCAGTAACAGTATAGCAGAATAATTTTTTGTAGGTAGATAACAATAACCATAATATTTGGCATTGATATAGTACTTTAAGGTTTGAAAATATCTCATTTGATCCTCACAAGAACCCTTGGAGGTAGGCTTATTATCATCCCCATTTTACAGATGAGGAAACTGAGGTAAATAGTAGTAAAGTGACTTGCCCAGGGTCGCACATGGAGTAAGTGCCTGAGGCTGGATTTGAACTCAGGTCTTCCTGGCTCTAGGGCCACTGCTCTATCCTCTATACCACATGCCCTGGTCTAGTGGGTAGAATATTAGACTTTGAGTCAGGGAGAGCTTCTGATACTTATCAGTGATGTGCCCACAGGCAGGTTCCTTACCATTTGCTCATTCTGCTTTACAAGCCGAGTTTCACTCATCCATCCAAGAAGCTTCACTATCACTGTCCCCCATATTCAATCAGTTGGTAAGTCTTGTTGATTCCGTCTCTGTAACATCTTGGGCATCTGTCCCTTTCTCTCTTCTCACACAGCGACCACCCAAATACACACCCATCATCTCTCACCTCCACTATTGGAACAAGATCCAAATTGGATTCTGGGCTGCCAGTCTCTCCCCACTCCAATCCATTCTTCACAAAGAGGTAAAAGTCGTCTTCCTTAGGCAAAGGACTGACCATGTCACTCCCCTCTTCAAGAATCTTTAATGGGGTGGCTAAGTGGTTCAGTGAGTAGAGCACTGGCCCTGGAGTCAGGAGGACCTGAGTTCAAATCCAGCCTCAGACACTTAACACTTACTAGCTGTGTGACCTTGGGCAAGTCACTTAACCCCAATTGACCTGCCTTCCCCCTCCAAAAAGCAAAATAAAAAAAGAATCTTTAGTGGATCTCTATTACCTCTAAGAGCAAATAAGCCATTTAAAGGTCTCTAAAACTGCTTCTCACCTACCTTCTTAGATTTATTTCATTGTAGCTTAGTGACTTAGTAATATATAGAGTGCCAGGCCTGGAGTCAGGAAGACTCATCTTCCTAAGTTGAAATCTGGCCTCAGACACTTACTAGCTGTATGACCTTGGACAGGTCCCTTAACTCTTTGTCTCAGTTTCTTCATTGGTAAAATAAGCTGAAGAAGGAAATGGCAAACCACTCCAATATCTTTGCCAAGAAAATCCCAAATGAGGTCACCAAGAGTCAGATGTGACTAAAAAACAAAAACAACTTAGCATAGTGGATAGAGTATTGAACTTGGAATCAGGAACACCTAAGTTTGAATCCTACCTTTGACCCTTAATAGTTGTATGACAGTGGGCAGGCCACTTAACCTCTGTCTGCCTCAATTTCTTTATCTGTAAAATGGGGATAATAATAGCACTTACATTACAAGATTGTTTGTGTGTATGTGTGTATATGCATATATATACATATATGTGTGCACACATACATACACACACATGCATATATTGATTGATTGGTTGGTTGTTGTCCTTCATTCTCAAAGAGGACCAAAATGATACCACTATGCTAGAGTCAAGTTACAGTGCATCTGATTGACTGACCAGACTAATACAAACTTAGAATGCTCTACCACGGGTTGGGCACAAATAGTCCATGGGAACACTTGGGGTAGATTCTCTAAATTTGCACATCCTGCGTTTCCTTTGAGCTATCTTAATTTTGCTTTGCTCATAGAACACAGAACCTTCTCTGATGTGGGCATGCCATGATGAGCGATCCTGTGCCAGTGTCTCTCATGTCACAAATCAGTTTCATGTATGTATTTACACACATATGTATATAAACACATGTGGACATATAGACACACATTTACCCAATGTTTTGCAAACTGCATAGAGCTACATGAATTCCAAATATTATTATTGTTCCAGCCAAACTGATCTACAAGCTATTTTCTGAATGCAGTATTTCACCTCAAATGTCTATGTCATTGCACTACGTCATCAATGCCAGAAATAGAATCCCTCCACACCTTAAGGCTCAGTTAGATGCCACCTCATAAGGAAGCCTTCTCTGATTCCCCATAAGATGACCTTTTATTGACTTCTCTGTGTACATGCCACATGCCCCACTACACTCAACCACAGCCCTGATAGCACATAGGTCCTTGAGAATAGGACCCTTTTCATTTTCGTCTTTGTCCCACCAGCACTGAACATAGCACCTAGATACCAAAGAATATCTCATGTGTGTCAGTGGAGACACTAATAACACCTACCTCCCAGAGCTGTTGTGAGGATAATGTTTGTTAAAGTGCTTTGTAAACCTATAAATGCTAGTTGTTATTATTGCCATTATAATTCTTAGTTTTATTATCATTAGTCACCTATCCCCTACTCATGGAGCCCAAGTATGTCTTAGAACAAACCTCAAGGTGGCACCACTGTGGAACATTATATCATTGATCTACTGGCCAGAATCAACATCTTTAAGTCTGACTATGACTCTAAGCATGATATTTAACCAACAGTCCTTCCAAATCCATATACCCCTGAAGATTAAGTGTGAATATGACTAAGCCTCCTGCTTATTGTGACCCCTCTGTTCTTGGTTTCCTCTATGGCTCATTGTTGCCTGCCTCTCTAAACAACAAACCTTCCCTGTGCCAAGAGAGATACCTGGAAGGGCTTTGAAGGTCCCGTCACATTGGGTCCGGTCAATAGTTCTTATGGGTTTTCATGGGTTCTATGGGTTCTTACCTCCAGAGGCACCACTTGCATAAGAATAGCAAAGTTGGTCAGGTGATTACAATGGCAGATGGAGTAGTTGAGGTTCCCTTCTGTGAGGACACATCCTTGGTTTGACCAGATGCCTTCTCCAGAGCTAAAGATCAAAGCAAAGCAGAAATATAACTTGGTTGGCATTTCCTAGAAGATGTGTAATTAACTAAAGAAGGACACCTACAAGCCAGATTATTTTGGAGAGATTAAGTAATAATACATTGATATCCCCCTTGGGGCCATCCATGAGGAAAGGGGTCTTACTGATGACAAAATATTGATAGCATCACTCTTTGTAATAGCCAAAAGAAAAAAATGGAAACAAAGAAGGTGACCATTGATGTGGAAATGGTTGGAAAAAAGTAGTATATAAATATGATGTAATATCATTGCATTATAACAAATGAGACCCAAAAGGTCAGAGCAATCGTGGATAAAAAGCTGACCGCAGCATAAAGAGCTGAGTTTAAGTCCCACCCCTGACATAGGCTGACTACATGACCCTAGATAAGTCATTTAACTGCTCTGTGTTTTGAACAACAATCTAGGACTGTTAAGTTATAGAATAAGTGCAATCTACAATGGTAAAGGAAGTTTCTTCCCCATGAGGTCTCTATACCAATGAAACCAGAGTTGTGAGGAAGGAAGGAGGAAAAGAATGAGAGAAGGAAGGAAGGAAGGAAGGAAGGAAGGAAGGAAGGAAGGAAGGAA
>NW_027185573.1:7163112-7170580 GCF_028583685.1 Petaurus breviceps papuanus | reverse complement strand
GAAGGAAGGAAGGAAGGAAGGAAGGAAGGAAGGAAGGAAGGAAGGAAAGGAGGGAGGGAGAAAGAAAAGACTTGGGTTGTTAGGGCTATCATTATCACCCCTGAAATTACTGTACATATATTGTGAATTTCTTTATCTGCACAGATGCTGCATCCCCCAGTAGAAAATACCCTTCTCCCCTTGATACTGGCTAAGAAATAGAGGGGTAAAAAACATAACAAAAAGAAAAAAGAAATACAGAGGCATATCAGTGGAATAGGTTAGGTATACAAGACACAGTAGTCAATGATTATAGCAATTTACTGTTTGGTAAACCCAAAGACACCAGCTTCTGGGATAAGAACTCACTGACAAAAACTGCTGGGAAATTTGGAAAATAGTATGGCAGAAATTGGGCATAGACGAACATCTGACACTATATACCAGAATAAAGTCGAAATGGGTACATGATCTAGGTATAAGGCTGATATTGTAACCAAAGTAAGGGAGCAAAAAATAGTTCATCTGTCAGATTTATGGAGAATGGAGGACTTTATGACCAATCGAGGGATAGAGAACATTATGAAATGCAAAATGGATAATTTTTATTACATTAAATTGAAAAGTTTTTGTACAAACAAAGCCAATGCAACCAAGTCTAGGAGGGAAGAAGAAAACTGGGAATTTTTACAACCAGTGTCTCTGACAGAAGCCTTATTTCTAAAATATATTGAGAACTGAGTCAAATTTACAAGAATACAAGTCATTCCCTAATTGATAAATGGTCAAAGGATATGAACAGGCAGTTTTCAGAGGAAGAAATTAAAGCTGTCATTATATGAAAATATGCTCTAAATCACTATTGATCAGAGAAATGCAAATCCAAACAACTCTGAGATACCACATCACACCTATCAGATTGGCTAACATGGCAAAACAGAAAAATGATCAATGTTGGAGAAGATGTGGGAAAGTTAGAACACTAATGCATTGTTGGTAGGGCTGTGAGCTGATGCAACCATTCTGGAGAGCAATTTGGAACTATGCTCAAAGGGCTATAAAAATGTGCATAGCCTTTGACCCAGCAATACCACTTCTAGGTCTGTTTCCCAAAGAGATCATAAAAATGGAAAAAGTACCCACACATACAAAAATATTTATAGTAGCTCTTTTTGTGGTGGCCAAGGACTGGAAATCTTGAGGATGTCCATCAATTAGGGAATGGATAAACAAGTTGTGGTATACGAATGTAATAGAATACTATTGTGCTGTAAGAAATGATAAACAGGCAGACTTCAGAGAAACCTGGAAAGACTTATATGAACTGATGCTAAGTGAAGTGAGCAGAAGCAGGACAATATTGTACACAGTAACAGCCACAGTATATGAGGACTGATTTTGATAAACTTAGCCCTTCTCAGCAATGTAAGGACCTAAAACAATTCTAAAGGACACATGATGGAAAATGCCAGTCACATCCAGAGAAAGAACTATGGAGTCAGAATGGAGAATGAAGCAGACTATTTTCTTTTTTGTTTTGATTTGATTTTTATTTTTTTCTCTTTCTCATGGTTTTTCTCACTCACGAAAATTCTTCTATGAAACATGACTAATGCAAAAATGTGTTTCATAGGTGTACATGTGCAGAGCCCATATCAGATTGCAAACGATCTTGGGGAGAAAGAGGGAAGGGAGGAGGAGAAAATTTAAAACTTATGGAAGTGAGTGTTGAAAACTAAAAATAAATGATTTAATTAAAAAAAAAAAGAAAATGCCCTCCTTCATGGCAGGGACTGTCTTCTCTTTCTCTTTTTGCTCCTAAGTCCTAGCAACTTCTAACACATGGATGGGAATTTCATTGGTATAGAGAACATGCAATTAGGACACTTCCTCTACCAATACAAATCTGCACCAGCTCAGCCATTTACAGTCTTAAAGAGTTGCCTTGGGCATTGGGAGGATAAATGGTTTGTCCAGTATCACAAAGAGTCTTTCAGCTAGGGATACTTAATAAATGCTTATTGAAAATTCAATTGAGTAAATGTGGAGAGTGTGAAAAGTGAGGCACAGCCAGGAAAGCCAAACCAAGAGTGTGTGTGTGTGTGTGTGTGTGTGTGCACACACACACACACAGTGGCAATTATGGAAGCAATAACAACACTAAAAGACTGGCAAATGCCAATGAATTGTCATTGCCAATCTGGGTATCAGATTCCTGATAAAAGAAATCACCTTCCTTCTCTCAGTCTAGTGATGGGGCCTATAGACATAAAGTGTTGCTTACCATCAACATAAAGTGTTAGACCCATCAATAGATTCTGCTTAAATGTGCTTTTTTTCTTTCTTTCTGGATGACAAAGGAAGTTTCAATAGGGGAAGGCATAATTAAGAGGAAATAGCTGTAGTGTGAGGGAGGGAAAAGGGAAACTAAAGCTTTTGAAAATAAATTAATGTGGTTTTTTGAATAAACAAATTAGCTAAGAAGAAGGATCTTTATAATCCTAAGGCATAGGGGAGGAGGCAGCGCATACCTCAGAGAAATCATTTTTGCTAACTTAAATAAACTAATTGGCTTCAGTTGTTCCTTGCTGAATATTCCATTTGAATTGTAATGTCAGCTATAAATTTAAGCAGCTAGAAATCTGTTCATTCTGATGACTAACTGATAAAGATATGATCCCACATCATAAAGATATGATCATTAGTGTACAATGAATGGAGCACATTGTAGCCAGTCTTAAGATAAGAATGTCCCTGGGACAACATAGCAAAAGCAGAAGCAGGTGACGGGTGCTATTGTACTCCTAGGTGAGTCTCAATAGGCTTCTTGGATCTGAGTGATGAAGCTGGAAAGGAACAATTTAGAGGCTGTTCAATGATGGGTTAGCCTAATGACTTTGAACCGCAATTACAGCCATTTCAAAGCACAGGTTTTCATAATAAATGCTCTGATTTTGGCAGATAGACCAGGTTGGGTTCAGCATATTATAGCAGAGTCAGAGGAGAGCAAATCAGTCTGAAGCTGACTCCAGTAATAATACCAGAAGGAGAGCTATTTGAAGAGGGCTGTCTCCTACCAAGATGGTTCCCCTCTGTAGCACTCAACTCGATGTGGAAAGCAAAGAACTATTGACTCATGTTGAAGATCATTGTAAAATAAACTGCTTGTGTCTATTGAGTATAGTAATTTTGTGAATCTATAAACAAATTATCAATAATTTTAGTAATTCCTAGATCAATAATCTCTTTGATGTATTATTTTCTTAATTCACTTTATATATGACAACTCATAACTTAAGATTATTAAATTTAAATGAGACAAATTCCAATGGTTCCCAGTCATGAATTGTTGTTGTTCTGTCGTGTCTGACTCTTCAAGACCCTATTTGGGATTTTCTTGGCAGAAATACTGGAGTGGTTTGCCATTTCCTTCTCCAGTTTATTTGATAAATGAGGAAACTGAGGCAAATAGTGACTTGCACAGAGTCACCCAACTAGTATAGGTCTGAGGTCAAATATGAAAACATCTCATGGCATTCAAAGTCCTTCATAATTGAACCCCTCTCCAGGCAGGAATGGACCTGGATTCTAGGTTATATGAACTGAGGCAAGCCTCTTAACCTCTCAGTGACATCATATAATTCTCCAAAACTTTATAAATTGGAGAACAAGTATCCATATTCATTTTATTTTGGAAGGAGGAGGCGACCCATCTTCATTAATAGTGGGACTTTCTTTCCTGAGAGTTCATCATGCCAATGAAATGACAGGTCTAGAGCATAGAAAAAATCGTTGTCATAAAGGAAAATGCTATGACCTTGTGATCAAAAGATCTAGATTCAAATCCCAGTTTTGCCACTAACTAGTTCTGTGACCTTGGGCTAATCATTTAACTCCCCTGGTCATCAGTTTCCTCCTCTAAAATAAGGGAGTTGGTCAAACCAGACAATATCTAAAACCAATTCCAGAAAATGTGACAAATTAATTTATTTCTGTTATGTAGTGGATAATTAGGAAATTCTCTATTTTCAAATGTGGTCCATAATACCATCCACCCCTACAGGTGTGATTTATGTTTTTTATCAACCCAATAAGATTAGGACCTCTGATTCCAAGCCAAAATATTATTACTAACATGATTTAAGTGGCTCCTTCTACAAGAGGCCTTCCCTTTAGCTGTTAGTGTTCTACTCCTTACCAGCAATTACTCTTTATTTTTTATATAGAGGGTATTCCAAAAGCCTTAGGGCAGTTCTAAACTATTATTGTTTAAAACTGCACTAAGGTTTCTGAGACATCCTCCATTTTGTATTTACTATACTGTTTTTTTGCATGTTCATTGAATGTAACCCCATCAAAGTCAGGGACAGTCTTGTTTTCATCCCTGCTTGCCCAGTGTGTGGCACATAGCAGTCCTTAACAACTCCTTGTGGAACAACTGAACTGGACTAAGGTTCCATTGAATGGAAATCCATATTGGAGGAATCTTTTGAAAATTGAAAATTGCAACAACTGTCTTTGTTGGAAACTGTCCACATAGACTACATTGGCCTGCATTTCACTAGTTCCAGGAAGATATACTCTCAGATTATTAAAATATGCAAGTAATCAAAGGAGTCCTTCCCTCCACCCCCCAGCTACCAAAAACTGGAATTTCATCGCATGAAATTTAGTGTCACTAAAGGGGAATGCGGTCATTATGCTCATCCTGAAGATGGGCGGCATCTGTTTCAGAGGCTGGTGTTGTACAGAATAGAGGATCCCTTTGACTCTCAGTCAGTGATGAAAACTATGAATTCACAGAAACACAGACTTAGAACTGAAAGAGATCTTAGAAATCATGTAGTCCATTTTACAGATTAGGAGACTGAGTCCTAAAGAAAAGTAACTTGCTTGAGGACGTACAAGTTGTAAGCTGTAGGAGGTAGAAAGAAGGGGCTCTAATTCCAGACGAGGTACATTTTCCACTCTACCACATCACCTCCTGAATTCAATTAAACAATTATTAAGCGATTACTACATGGACAATTACTATGTATACAATTTAATAATTATTATGCAATTATATGCACAATATTTTAAGCATTTGTGTGCATGATTGCTATTAAGAACAATTATTAAACACCTATTATGTACACAACTAAGTTTTGCAGATGCTGTTCACTTGTTTCATTCATGCCAGACTTTTCGTGACCCCATTCCATGTAACCCCAATCTCCTTTAAAAATAAGCATTTGTTTTGTAAAACTTGGACTCAGTCAAAAAACCTCACCAAAGACCTTGAAGGTCAGTCACATGAAGCCTTGAGACCCCAGGTTTCCACCACCTGTGTAGGAGAAGTCGGTCAAATAAATAGTTATCTGGGAAAGGGAAACAGCTGGCAAATCAGCCAACAAATATTTATTAAGTGCCTACTATGTGCCGAGAACTGTGATAAGCTCTGGGAAGGCAAAGAAAAGACAAGCCCAATCCTAAACTCCAAATCTAATGGAAGCATAGGAAAGACCAAGTTAGCTAAGCCAGGTTTGGGGTAATACCCTTGCAGAGACTTTAAAGTTATAGGACTTGATGCTATGAGCATTGGGGAGCTGTCATGGGCTCTTTGCCAGGAAAGAAACAGAATAAAAGTGTGTTTTATAAAGTACAGCAGAGAGAGAGTGTGTAGGAAGAGGGTAGAAGGAGTGTTAGGGGAGGGAGGTTAACACCAGCCACAGAGACCAGTGAGGATGCTGATACAATGGTCTGTGAGGTGATGAATGGTCTATAACTGGTGACTGGATGATTTTTCTGGGAATGGAAAGGAAAGAATTGATGTGAAAGACATTATGAAGAAGGATTTGATGACTAACTTGGTGAGAAGGTAAAGGAGACAAAGGAGGCAATAAGCACTTGACGTTCCCTGGTCTTTTCTATCTTTAAAAAAAATTTTGTTTCCCAGCAGCCTCTTGTAACAATTCCTCTTGTCCTATTTCTCAAAATTCTCACAATCCCTGAGATGGAGGGGACTTCAGAGGTCATTGACGTAATTGAAGAACTTCAAGGACTCACTGAGGATGGAACTCAATGAGAAAATTATTGACTTATTGACTGATGGCTGTTGGAGACAAAGGATCCACCTCCTCATCTCTGCCTCTTAGAATTCCCTTAGAATTTCTAGATTCATCTCAAGTATGTCACCTTCTGCTAGAGTTCTTTCCCTGTCCCTGTGGCTGCTGGGGTCATGTCTTCCCCTCTAAGATCTGTTGTCGCTGTGATTGTTCTCATGGTGGTGTTTGTGGTTGGTGTTGTTCAGTCATGTCCAACTCTTCATGAGCCCATTTGGTGTTTTCTTGGCAGAGGTACTGGAGCAATTTGCTGTTTCCTTCTACAGCTCATTTTACAGATGAGGAAACTGAGGCAAACAGGGCTAAGTGACTTGCCCAGAGTCACACAGCTAGTCCACGTCTAAGGTCAAATTTGAACTTGGATCTTCCTGACACTGTGCCCCCTAGCTGCCCCCAAGATTACCATCTATCTACTCTGAATGTGTTTTAAAGTATCCCAAATTTTTTAGTGCAGTTTCAAGCTTTAATAACTTCTGAAGTGTAAATACTACAAACATACCAAAAATAATGTTTGGAAGACTGATTACTTAAAATTTTAAAATACTGAGTATTTCTTATTCAGATTCAAAATAATAGCCATTTTTTCTATACTTCATTGTTCCAGTCAATTTTTGAACTTCGCGAAACCTTTCGTCAGCTGCTGCTCAGTGACTGAAAAAAATGCATATGTAATCCCAGTCTTAAGATCACTCACAAAATGAAGCTTTTGAGGCAGATATGACAGTTTTGATATGACCCTCAACAAGAAAAAATCTAATGAAGATAGATCAGGTATCCAAGGTGGCAAGTACAAAGACCTCCTCCATTAAACAGCCAATCTGAGGACGTGCCATTCAAAAAAGCAAAAGAAAATTGAAAATGTGTTATTCAAAATTTACAAACGTAAATAAATGGGGGAAATGGGGAAAATAAACTTTTAAAGGACATTTGTTGTAAATTTTTAGCATTTATCTGCCTGAATTTATTAAAGCTTAAAACTAAATTAAGATTCTTGGGGACACCCTATGTACACCTATATATAGCATAGGTTGTGTGTTCCTTTTCCCTCCTCCCCATTAGAATGTAAGCTCTTTAAGAGCATAGATTGTTGGGGGGAAGGGGAGTGTCTGCTTGTTTGTTTGTTGTTTGGTTGGGTTTTTTTCCCAAATGCTTAGAATGTCTAGAAGTAAATAGTTAAAAAATGCTGACTGATTCAATCATTGTCCAGGAAAATAGCCTGAATGAAAGTTTGATTATTAGCACCTTCTATAGAAGCTCCTATCCCAGGATGCATGGTACAGTCAGTCAGTAAGCATTTATTAAGCACCTTCTATGTCCCAGGCACAGCGCTAAATGCTGGGGGTGTAAAGAAGAGCAAAAAAATGGCCCCGGGGGGAGGAGGGGAG
>NW_027185573.1:7141138-7162712 GCF_028583685.1 Petaurus breviceps papuanus | reverse complement strand
CCTCCTCCTCCTCCTCCTCCTCCTCCTCTTCTTCTTCTTCTTCTTCTTCTTCTTCTTCTTCTTCTTCTTCTTCTTCTTCTTCTTCTTCTTCTTCTTCTTCTTCTTCTTCTTCTTCTTCTTCTTCTTCTTCTTCTTCTTCTTCTTCTTCTTCATCCATTAGAGGCAGCTAGGTAGCACAGCATACAGAGTTCTAGCCTGGACTAAAGAAGGAAGACCTGAGTTCAAATCTAGCCTCAGACACTTCCCAGCTGTGTGACTCTAGGCAAATCATTTAGCTCTGCCTGCCTCAGTTTCCTCACCTATAAAAGGCGGATAATAATAACATCCACCTCCCAGGACTGATGTGAGGACCAACTGAGATATTTGTAAAACATCTGACACATAGTAAGAACCATATAAATGTTGGCTATTATTATTTTTAATTTCAAGTTACTGACAACATACCTGAAGTCCAAAAATGCACAATAAAGGAAAATCCGGTTGCTTTTATTTGTCACATCATTGTATAGCTCCTGACTCTGAAAGAAAAGAAAATGGAATTTATTTCCTGAAGTAATCTGAAAAACAAATAAGTTGCTCAGGTGAGTTGTGCCTGCACCTGAGAGAATACAAGCAGAAAACTACAGAATGCAAGGTTCAGACTTAGGAGGGCTCGACCCATCCAATGTAACAAGAATGTACGGAGAACCTACAAAATCCCGGGCATCAAAAGTCTCTTCCCTCAAGGAGCTTACAATCTACTGTAATGGAGGAGTGGTGGAATGTAACTTCTAAAGGGGGAGGTATATGCGTGGTCCTCGGAGAAGGGACTGGGCACTAACACCTAAGGACACAAGCAGAACTTCCGCTAAAGGGTAGCATGTAAGTGAATAAGCATTTATTAAGCATCTACTATGTCCAAGGTTCTGTGCTAAGTGCTAGGGGTACAAAAAGAAGCAAGACAGTCCCTGCCCTCAAGGAGCTTACAATCAAAAAGTCTCAGGTTGAGACGCAAAGTTTGTCCCATGCTGATACAATAAAGCAATCAGGGCTTAAGTGTGTGGCCAACTGTTGCCTTATTTAAGAAGCAGCACAAAGATAGAATGAGCACAGCTTCCTAGGGCCTCCTATTATCTGCAAAGAATTGTAAGCAGAGGTGGCCAACAGGGAGCCAGAGATGGGTTCCGTCGGATCCAAGGAGCTCCCAAGCTTGGGGCAATCAATCAATAGACATTTATTAAACATCTATTATGTGCCAGGTGAGGGTGAAGGAGAAGATTGTAAAGGCTTAACATTCAAAAAAGATCTATGGTCTTGGCAACTGTTCCCATCACTTCCTGGCAAATAGTGCAAGAAGAAATGGAAGCAGTGTCAGATTTTATATTTTTGGACTCAAAGATCAGTGCAGATGGCGACTGCAGCCATGAAAATAAAAGATGCTTGCTCCTTGGAAGGAAAGCTATGGCATCTGGACGGCATATGAAAAAGCAGAGACATCACCTCACCAACAAAAGTCTGGATAGTCAAAGCTATGATTTTTCTAGTAATGTATGACTGTGAAAGCTGGGCTACAAAGAAAGCTGAGTGCTGCAGAATCTACATTTGAATTGTGGTGCTGAAGAAAACTTTTGAGCCCCTTAGACAACAAGGAGATCAAATCAGTCAATGCTTGAAGAAACTGTTTCTGATTACTCCTTAGAAGGACAAAACCTGAAGTTAAAGCTTACATACTTTGGCCAATAAGATAGGACTCATTGGAAAATACTCCGATGCTGGGAGAGATTGAAGGCGAAAGAAGGGTCCAGCAGAGGATGAGATGGATAGTGTCATGGAAGCAACAAACATGAGCTTGGACAAACATCAGAAGATAGTGCAGGATAAAAGGGTCTGCTGTGCCCATGAACCCATGGAGTCACGAAGAGTTGGACATAGTTGAACAAATGAACAACAAAAATGTGCTAGGCCCTATGCACATACAAAAAGAGGCAGAAGACAATCCCTGCCCTCAAAGAGCTTACAATCTAGTGGGGGAGACAACATGCAAACAGATATAGACAAGGGAAGTTACACATAGGATAAATAGAGAATGACTGTCAAAAGGAAGGCATAGAATTAAAAAGGCTTGGAGAACATTTCCCATAGAAGGTGGGATTTTAGTTAGAACACAGAGGAAGCCAAGGAAGTCAGTGGACAGAGTTGAGGAGATAGAGAATTCCAGGCATGGGGGGCATCCAGAAAAAAATGCTTAGACTTGAGAGATGAAGAATTTTGTTCATGAAGCACTTGGGAGGCCATTGTCACTGGACTGAAGAGTACATTCTGGGGAGTGAAATATATAAGACTGGAAAGGTAGAAGGGGGCTACATTATGAAGAACTTTGAAAGACAAACATGATTTTGCATTTGATCCTGGAGACAATAGGGATCCGCTGCAGTTTATTGAGTGGTGGTGGGAGGTGGTTTGACGTTATTGGTCCATTGGAAAATTATTTTAGTAGCTGAAGGGAAGATGGATTGGAGGGAGTGACCCACCAGTAAGCTATTGCAATAATCCAGGCATGAAGTGATGATGCCGATCTAGGCAAAGAAGGGGGCATATTGTAGAAATGTTATAAAAGTAAAATTAATAGGTCATGGAAACAGATTTGATATGGGGGTCAGGGTGGTTCTACAATAATTGGGAAAATCAGTTCAGTTTTAGACATGCTAAGTTTAAGATGTTTATTGGATATCCAATTCCAACTTACATGTGCTCTTTAAAAAGGCCTTTCTGCCCCTAATGTTACCCACATGAACACTCGTGCCTGCTTCCTGGATCAACCACCTGTGGGAAAATGCCTTAACCTGCTGTTGACAGTCATGTCATTGTTTAAAACAAATGCCAAACTATCACATGTGTGAACTGAGACTGAAAGGAAGCTAGAAATTCAATGAGGGAGCAGTAAAGGAGTAGATTCCAGGCATGGAGACAGGAGAAGGAATGTCAGGTTTGGGGAACAATCAATAGGCTGATCCAGAAAACTGAGCAGGTAAAAGGAAGTAATATGCAATAAACCTGAAAGGGTAAGCTTGAACCACATGGTGACAGAATTAAAATGTCAAGCTAAGTCTCTTCCTTCATCAGTTTTCTGAGATCCAGATTGTTCACGATGTTTCATCAGAGGCTGAGGAATAGGGAGTGACCTGAAGGTTTTAAAATAGGAATGTGGAAAATGGATTAGGGGGATGCGATGGGAGTTAGGGAAAACAGGAAACTGGGAGTCCAATAAGGAGGCTTCTACAGTATGTTACAAGGAAGACATAATGAGGACCTGAACAATAGTGGCTGTATGAAGGGAGAGAGGAAACGGGATGCAAGAAATATCGTGGACATAATACTGAGACAATTTGTCGATTAACTGAACACAGTGGTGAAGGGCAGAGAAGATTGGAGGATGATTCAAGAGTTTTGAATTCAGCAGACTAAAAGAATAGTTGTGCCTACACAAAAAAAATTGTAGAAGACTTGGAAAATTTGGAGAATGGATAAATGGGAGGAGGGAGAATGATGTGCTACATTTTGGACATGGTGAGCTTGAGATGTCCGTGGGGGGTCCAGTTAGAGCTGTCCAATAGGCAGCTGGTGATATGGAATTAGAGCATAGGAAAGAGACACTAGAAGTCTCTCTTAGGAGTATCTCTTTTTGACTATTTTCATAAAGATTAGTAAAAAAAAAATTCTATGTATGTGTGTGTAAATGTGTGTTATGTATATGTGTGGATATATACATGTAGGTATATGTGTGTATCACTATTATAAAACATTGCTATGCCCTGTCTTGTCACAAGCAAGAGAACATAAAGACTACAGTAATGAAGATTGGACAAAGGGAATATTTAATTATCCTTTTTCATTCAAGACCACTTAAAAATCATTGTCAAAAAAAAAGTCAGCTGAGCCTGTAAGATATCAGCTTCTTCATCAGACCATAAAACATCCACCCAAAAATGTTTTTGTTCATTTCCAATGGGCTTGAAAGTCTTGACCCCATTCATGGGAACGCTGAACCCTGATTAAATATATTGCTATAGCAAGAAGTAAAACTGTTTCAACAAAAGAGAAATTCCTAAATGGCGATGGAATACCACAACACAACATTGCATCATGCCATTTCACAAAAGTTTAATAAATTTATCCCAAGAGGTGGAGATAAATTTGCTTCACTAATCTGGGGAGAATTAACACCATTGAAAACCTACAGGTAATAGCCCATGCTTGATTTGGGGGGGGGGGGGAAATTAACTATCTATCAAAGGCATGTTTGTTATGTAATCTATTTTAGCTTCTTGATGATGAATTAAAGTAAATGTATCAAATCTTGTAAACTCAATGCCAAATCATGTAAACCAAGTGATTATAGAAAACAGGGGACATGCTGCCTATTAAAAGTTCTTTAAAGACAGAAAAAAGTTGTAGATTTTATTATGTAAGTCAATCAAACAAATTATGCCACATTGTTCCAATTCATTCACACACCAATGCATTGCCTCCTGATATAATCCATTTCACTGTGGGATTTGCTCTAATTATTAGGAAGATTTACATTATAATAGAATCAAACTCTTCCTCTCTGCAATTTCCATCCATAGGTTCTAGTTCTTATCTCTGTGGATAAATGAAACAATTGTAATTCCTCCTCACATGCTGCCTATTCAAATAACTGAAAATTGTTACCCTGACTGGCCTAACAAATCTTCTCTTCTCCAGGCTAAATATCCCCAGGTTTTGTTTTTATGGACACATTCCAATATATTTATGCCCTTCCTAAACTGTAGCACTCACTATCAATTGTGGAATGGCTGGATGAGTACTTTAATGTGAGAATAATATTGTGTTATAAGAAGTAATGAAGGGGACAGTTTCAGAGAAACCTGGGAAGTTTTGTACAAACTGATGCGGAGGGAAATGAGCAGAATTAGGAGAACAATTTATACAATGGCAATATGTTATAAGATAAATATCTTTGTAATCATCTTTTTTATTATGCTGTTATAGAAATGCTTGTTTTATTCAATAAATTAAAAATAAAATAAATAAATATAATTTTTTAAAGAAAGATTGTGATCAGTTCAATAACCAACCATGATTACAGAAGACTCATGATGAAATATACTACTCACCTTCATGACTAAGAAGTGACAAACTCAGAGTGCTTTTTTTTTTTGCTTTTTGGAGGGGGGGGGACATAGGGCAATTGGGGTTAAGTGACTTGCCCAAGGTCACACAGCTAGTTTCTTTTGTGTTGTGTCTGAATCCGGATTTGAACTCAGATCCTCCTGACTCCAGGACCAGTGCTCTATTCACTGCACCACGTGGCTGCCCCTTCAGAGTGCTTATTGAAACAGATTTGGGGGTGGAGGGGTAATGATTAATACTAGAATTTGTTTTGCTTGACTCTCTATGTTTGCAGCAGGAGTTGCTTTTCTTTATTAATGGGGGTGAAGAATTGGGGGATGTAGGAAGGAAAAAAGTCACATTTTTGTTGATTAAAAAATTAATTAAAAAAACTAAGCACTCAGAGCAGAACACAATGATCTGATCAGGATAGTGTTTACAAGATCATCATAACCCTCATTCCGGATTTTGTGCCTCTATTAATGGACCCTAAGATCATATTAGCTATTGGGGGCTGGTCTTTTATACTGTTGATTGATATTGAACTTGTGGTCTACTAAAATATATAATATATGTATATTATATATATATATATGTAATTTTTCAACAATTATCAAAGTTACACCTCTCCCACTTAGTAATTATACAGTTAGTATTTTGAACCCAAGTATAAGTCTTTATATAGTATGCCTATTAAAGTTCACATTGTTAGATTTTGTCCATTGTTCTAATGCATCAAGGTCTTTAGGTTCCTGGTTCTATCTTCCAAAGTGCTGGTCATTCCTCCCAACAAATCATCAGCAAATTTGGAAAGCATGAAATGGTTACCACTTTTTTTAGAAAGTCATATAATGGCCAAAATAAGAGACAGACATATTACACATGGAATGGGAAGAAAAGACAAATATATATTCTCTTTGCTGCCTAGCAGGTAGGAGGCATTTAATAAATAATCCTTGATTTATAGATAAGATTGGATTTTATTTAGAAGTCTGATTTTGCTCGTGGAAATCCATCCTCAGATCCTAAATCCAAAGCAGCCATAGACTTCTTCTGGAACACTGTCATAAGGGTCCAAAGTGCCCAAGACCAGCCCCAACTCATTAAAGATGTTCAGACCTAGGTCTCCTTCCATGTTAAAGGGCACCAAAATCATCCACTAATCAAGAAAGGCCTCAGACATCTCATTATCTTTTCACTACTCAGTTTCCAACTGGCAAATTCTGTCAAAACTACAATATATAACTTCAGCCACCAGCATCAGACCTTTCCCACCTCAATTCTGGGTTTCCATATAATTCCATCTATCAAACCCATTCCTCTCTACATGAAAGATGAAAATACTAATGGTGCCCTACTGAATTAAAGAGGGTCAATTTTTTCATAGTCCTTTTTCCTGTTTTCTACACCTTTGCACAACAAGCCTAGATTGATTCTTTCACTAAACACCATATAGACAGATATGCATATAAATTGATGCACACAGGAAATTATACCTATAAACCTTCAGCCAATTTCTGGAAGGAAAAGGGTTCATCTGTCATATCGCCTTCTTGATAAAAATAATCATTTTAAATATCCCCCTGGGTATGATACATTTGTTTTGATGCTTACATAAGTCTTTTGATAAAATGAGAAGTCAATTATTTCATTAAGACAGGGAAGGAAGATCATAGAATCTCAGAGATGGAAAGGACAAGAGATGTTATCAATTCCCACGTAAAATCCTTGACAAATAATTATTCAGCCTTCATTTGGAGACCAACAATAATGAAGAACTCACAACCTTCCAAGGAAGGTCATTTGACTTGTTCAGGAAATGGGGAAATTTTTACATTACACAGAATCTAATTCTTTCTCTTTGCAATTTTTATCCATAAATTCTAGTTCTTATCTCTATAGAGAAATAAAAAAAATTCCCAACTTCTTTTCTATATGCCATCTCTTGCTTGACTTCTCTGGACCCATAACTGTATTCAGAATGATGTGAGGACTTGCCCCTGGTGATATGAGTTCTTATTGTTTCCATTGTTGTTGTTGTTATTGTTGAGTCATTTAAGAATATCTTAAGAGTCTAAAATAAGGTCTTTCTTAGCACCTGGGAAGTGCATCTGCTGGCCAGAATCAGCACCTCTAATTGGTTAAGCAGTTCGAAAGAGGTCTCTTACACATAATTGACACTTGAAGTTATTGAGTTCTTCTAGGAAATAGCTGGGCAGCTAGGTGAGGTCCAGCCCTAGAGTCAGGACCTGACTTCAAATGGGGTCTCAGACATTTAATAGCTGGGTGACCTGGGCAAGCCACTTAATTCTTTTTGCCTCTGTTTCCTCATCTGTAGAGAAGGAAATGGCAAAGCACACCAGTATTTTTGCCAAGAGGGCTATGACTGAAAAATTACTCAACAACAACAAAAACAAAGTCATATAGGCCTTTGGGAGGGTTGTTTTTAAGTGGGAGTTATAATTTCTCATGAGTTCTTTAAGGACCCTGTTCATTTTCTTTGACCTATAAATAAACCTGTTCATTTTTTTATCTTTATGAACCATGAGCTTGCAAGAAGAGTTGGTGGCAATCACCATAAATGGTATGAGATTATCTGGCCAGAGGCAGTGAGCCAGAGAAAAGTGAGAAATATCCTAAAATGAATCCAGGTCTTTTGCAGCATGTGATAGCCTAGAACACAGAAATGATACATGTTGGGACAATTTCAACTGTTAAGAAATTTTTCTTTATATGAAACCAAAATCTGCCCTTTACCCTGCAACTTTTACCCACTAAATCTCATTTGGTATTATTAAAGGCCAAGTAAAACAAATCTATTCCCTTTTCTGCATTCTTGTAAAATTTAGTTAATAAGCTATAAAAAGTATTCTTTTAATGTTTAACAAATGTTAATTCAAAATTAACTAAAGTGAATATAGTTATCCTGTCTCCTGATGATGAAATGATTTCATCATCCTGGTCACATTCGTCTGGACCCTCTTTAGTTCCTTCCAAAATATGACACCAGAACTGAACCTAGGATTCCAGATGTGGGCTGATCACATGGATGTTTCACTGCATTTAGGAGCCTCTCATTCTACATAGACTCTGATTGTGACATAATTTGAGTTGTAGTTAGTCCAAAATTCAAGTAAATACAGTGTCTAATTTCTAAGGGGAAAAAAAGTCTAAAGCCAACCATGTAAGCCATTTTTAAAAGGAACTTCCTTTTATATGATAAATATCATTTACATAAAACCAAGAACCGGAATTATATGCAAGAAGGATAAACTAGAAGCCTTTCCAGTAAGATCAGGAGTAAATTGAGGATGTCTCTTGTAGTTGCTACTATTTGATATGAAAATGCTAGCTGAAAGACAATAAAAAGAAATTGAAGGAATAACCATAGACAAAGAGGAAATAAAACTATCACTTTTTCAAATGATATGATTGTTTACTTAGAGAACCATAAAAAATCAACCAAAATTAATTGGAACAATGACTTCAGCAAATTGTAAGGTATAAAATAAATCTATGGAAATCAGCAATATTTCTGTATATTAACAATATAACCCAGCAGGAAAGGACAGAGAATTCATTTAAGATAACTACATAATGTATTAAAATACTTGGAAGTCTACTTGTCAAAATATACATTAAAAACTCCATGAATTCAACTACTATTCTTTCTAGAAATAATGATATATCTAGATAATTGGAGAAATAGTAATTGTTCATGTATAAACTGAGCCAATATGATAAAATGACAAAACTACTTATATCAATTTATGTATTTCATATCATACCAAACAACCTACCAAAGTATTATTTTATGCAACTAGGATATATATATATATATATATATATATATATATATATGGAAGAATAAAGGTAAAAAATCTCTAAGGAAATAATGGGAAAAAGAACAGGACAGAAGGGAGCTGGCAGTATCAGATTTCAACTTTTGTTATAAAGTAGCAATCATCAAAATTTGGTTCTATTTAAGAGATAAAGAAGTTGATCACTGGAACACACTAGATACACAACATAAAATGCAAATGACTCTAATAATGTAGTAATAGATAAACCTGAAGACCCCACCTAATGGTATAAGAATTCACATTCAACAAAAACTACTGGGAAAACTGGACAGTACTCTAGCAGAAACTAAGTATGAACCATCAAGTCATCTCATGTACCAAAATAATTTCTAAAAACATACCTTTAACATAAAGGGTAACATCATAAATTATAAATGCAAAGAATAAATTGCTTCCCAAATAGATTGATATGGAAAGAGTTCATGACCAAATAAAGGATAAAGAGGATCCCAGAAGATAAAATGTACAATTTTTGTCATTTAAAATTTAGAAGTTTTTACACAAATAAAATTAATGAAACTAAAATTAAAATGGAATAAGGAAACAGGACAAAAATATTTCCAACAAATTTCCCTGATAAAAGATTCATTTACAAAATATTTAAGAAACTGATTCTAATTTATAAGAATGAGAGTGATTCCACAATTATTATAAGGTCAAAGGAAATGAACAAGTACTTTTCAGAGGAAGAAATCCAGGAATCAATAGCCATATTTTTTTAATGTTTCAAATTACTGTTAATTAGAGAAATAAAAATTAAAGCAACTTTCAGCCTCCACTTCACACCCATCAGGTTGGAAAAGTTGAAAAGAAAAAATAATGACAAATATTAGAGGATCTGTGAGAAAACAAGCACGTTAATGTACTATTGGTGGCTCTCTAAACTGATATAGCCATTCTGGAAAATAATTTGTTAACTATGTCCCCAAAGCAATAAACTGTATGTATTCTTTGACCCAGAAATACCACAACTAGGTCTATAGTGCAGAGAGATCAATGAAACACTAAAATTACCAGTAGGTACAGAAATATTTATAGCAATTCCTTTTGTGCAAACTAAGGGAGCACCCATCAACTGGGAATTGGCTGAACAAATGATGCTGTTTAAATGTAATAGAATAATATTGTATTATAAGAAACTGTGAAAGAAGTGGTTCAACTGAAGCTTAGTGAAGTGAGCAGAACCAGGAGAACACTGTATACAGTAACAGCCACAGTGTGTGATGACTGACTTTGATAGACTTAGCCCTTCTCAGCAATGCAAGGACCTAAAACAATTCCAAAGGACTCATGATGGAAAATTCCATCCACATCCAGAGAAAAAACTAGGGAGTCTGAACGCAGAGTGAAGCAAACTAGTTTCTTTTTTTTTTCTTTCTCATGGTTTCTCCCATTCATTATAATTCTTCTATACAATGTGACTAATGTGAAAATGTCTAATAATATGTAGAGCCTTTTTCAGATTGCATGTCATCTTGGAGAGGGAGGAGGGAAGAGAGACAGAGAAAATTTAAAACTTATGGAAGCGAATGCTGAAAACTTGAATTAACTTTTAAAAAAAGAGATGGTTCAAGATAAACCTAGGAAGACTTGTATGAACTGATGCACAATGAATTGAGTAGAACCAGGAGAACAATTTATACAATAACCACAACTCTATAAAGGCAAACAACTTTAAAAGATTTAAGAGTTCTGAATGACAAAATGATAAACTATGATTCAAAAGGCCTGGTCACAAAGCATGCTACCCACCTTCTCACAGAAAGGTGATGGACTCAGAGTTCAGAAGGAGACATATTTTTTGAATATGACTGGCTCAGGAATGTATTGATGTGACTATGCATATTTAGTTCAAAGGTTTTCTCTTTGTTCCAATGGGTGGGTGGAGGTAGAAGAAAGAGAAACTAAATATTTTATCAATTAAAAAAATTTCAGGCTTCTATTATTCAGTATGTGAAAGAATTAAAAAGAATTAAAACCTGTTTCCCTTCAACTAGACATAGGTTAAAAATATAGGGTAAGAAGTACTTTGAAAAATGCATTTTTATGAACATCAAGCATTAGAAAGAACAATTCTAGGAGTCCAGTAAACACATCCCTGCACCCAACCCAACCTCCCCCACTCAAAATAGTCAATGGAAAAAAAATTAAAGGTCACATTTTATTTCATTTATGCAAAATGTTTCTTTCTTTCCTTTTTCCTAGCAGATGCACACAGGATGCCAGATCTCATTTGCAACGTCACCTTGGGACACTGTTTCTAGCATGTCTTCCCAAATTTGTCTGGGAATCCTTTATTGCCTCTGTCTGATCTTAATAGCTTAGCCTAATAAGGCCTTCTGCACAAAGAGAAAGGCCACTCCATTCCTCCGTTCCTCAGTCCCACAGGCCTAACTACCAGAAAAGAATCATTAATGCAAGAGGGGAAAGTGAATACAAATAAAAATCAATTATCGCATTTTAAGAATCATAAAGGAAGAAAGACTTGCCTGTTGCTGTGAACCTTTGCTTATACCTTGAACGTGGTGTCTTAATTAACAAAGGGGTCCAAGTGATCTCAAAGGTAGGGAGAGACTTGAGAATGTGGTTTCTGGTCCCAGATTTGTTCCTTCCTAATTGTTGGACCTGGAGCAAGTACCTCAGTTTCCTTATTTATAAGATGAATGGGGGATAGGTGGGGCTAGATGGCCTCTGAAGTCTCTTTTGGCTCCAAATCAATGATCATATGATCCTATTTCTGTGAGCCTAGGTAATATCACTGAATCTCTATCAGTCTCATTTTACTCAACTATAAAATGAAAGAATCAGACATGGCCTCTGAGGTGCCTCCCAGGTCTGAATTTATGACCCTATGACTCGGTACTACTGGGAGGCAACATAGATCAGTGTATAAGGAAAGGAGCTGCCATTTCTATAACACTCAAGAGTTGAGAAAGGAATTCATAGACATTAACTCATTTAACCTCGCACTGACCCCACAAGATCAACACAAGAAGTATTGTACATTTTATGTGAAAGATATTATATATCTAATATCCATATTATATACTACATATGGTAAATATTTATATTTTACAAATGCGGAAAGGGTCATGCTTACAAGACAAGTGAATGTCAGAGGTAGGATTTGAACCTGACCTCAAGACCAGAACATCTGATATCATAACAGCTGAACTTGATATCATAAAGACTTTGGTTCAAATCCTGCCCCAGAAACTTACTAGTTATGAAACCATGGTCTGGGTCACTTAATGTTTCTGAACCTCAGTTTCCCCTCCTATAAAATGGGTATAATAAAAATTGCAGTATCTGACTCAAAAGGCTTCCATATGGCTCAAATGAGTTAATATGTACAAAGCACTTTGTAAACTGTACAGTGAGATATAAATGCTACTTGTTGATGTTGGCATCCTTTATTATTTCTATCATTACCTCCAGGACCCCTTCCCACTCTAAATCTATGACCTTCAGCATATGATACTCCAGTTGTCCCTACAGATCCAAATACCATATAAATCAAAAGGAATTTATTAGGAGTCCACTGTGGAACTTCAGAGTACAGAGAAAAAGATGTATTTTTTTTTCCCTAAATTTAATTGATGGTGGTGGTGGTGGTGTTTTTTAGGCAATGGGGGTTAAGTGACTTATCCAGGGTCACATAGTTAATAAGTGTCTGGATAGAGATTCAAATTCAGGTCTTCCTAACTCTAGGGCCCATGCTCTTAAGTTTAAATGTGAAGTCATGATGTGAGCCTGAATAGGAACTAGACCTATTACTTTAGTGATATAGAGATTTCCTAGCAAGAACACTACCTCTACCAAGGCAACTTAGCACCTTCTCAGCAATTTATATTTCTAGAGATGTGCCCAGATCACAGAAAAGGTAAGTGACCTGACCACAGTCACATAGCCCATATGTCTCAGAGGCAAGACTTGAACCTAAATCTTCTTGGTTCCAAGGCCACTTTGTCATTCACTATAATATGTTGCCTATTGGTAGGGAATCCGCCAGATTAAAATCATCCTTGATGCTCTCCTCAAACCTCCTGGAAGCTGGAAATTGGTCCAACAAGTATTTTTCCCTAGTTATCTTTCTAAAGGCTGAGAAGGCACAACACAGTGGAAAGAGGAGTGGGTCTGGAATCAGAGTCCTTTGATTTTTCAGGTATTTACCTCCTGCATGACCTTGGACAAGCCAGGACTCTTTAGCCTCAGTTTCCCTATCTTTAAAAAGAGAAGTAAGGACTAGATTTCCCTACCAAAGGACCAAGGTCATTTCCAGATCTAAATCCATAGTTCTATGACTTCTCGGTGCTGGTGGATGAAGATGAAAGCACCAGATGGTGGAGTTCAGGGCTCACAGGTAGAAATGACTAACCTAGCCCACTGTGCCAATAATGTGCTATTTCTGTTCAAAATCATGTTTCCCCTTTCCACCTAAAGCCTCTGTCCAGCCTAGGCTGTCTCATCCATAAAAGGGCACAGAAACACAAGAGCCCTGCTTTGGGTTACATTATACTATGAGCTTCCTTTTTTAAATAGTATTTTATCCAATAAAGACAAGTTCTAATATTCACTTCTTACAAAATTTTGAGTACAGTTATTCCTTCCACATCATGACTTTCCCCATCACAGTTTCAATATGTAGTGGGTTGGCATAAGAAATTAAATGGGAATTTGGGAGGAGTTTTACAGAAGCTGCAGCTGACACACAAAGTCCAGCAGATGACACAGAAAAAGTTTAGAAACTCAGAAATGCATAAAATATTTGTATAGTACTGTATAATTTCAACCCAGATTTTATAAGAAGGTATTGTAAACATTCAATAAAAGAAAAAGAAAAAAAAATTCAGACTTCTTCTCTGGTGTGAAGGGAGAGCCAAATGATTTTACATGAATTTTCTGGAAGTGGGGAGGAGGAGGTGCCCTGCCCCTAACCCTCCAGATGATATTCTCCCTCCCTCGCTCCCTAAAACAGTAAGCAATTTGATATAGGTTATATATGTGCCATCATGCAAAACATATTTTCATAATAGACTGTAAGCTTCTTGAGGGCAGGATTGGTGTGTTAGCTTTTACCTCTCCCAGTTCCCAGATCAAGGATCCAGAGCTAATAGATGCTTAATAACTGGCTGTTATATTATCCTTAAGATACAATATTGCATCTCCTTTCTTTTGATGCCTTTGTACAGTGTTCTTCCTCATTCCTGGAATGCCTTCAATCCTACTTAGTAGAATCCTTACTTTCCTTCAAAACACACCACACACACACACACACACACACACACACACGGCATTTATTTGTGTTCACTCTGTCTGAGGTACAATGCAAAGTGTTTTCCATGCTGACACCAGCTACAAGAACTAATAATTTATTTTATACAAGTCGATGTGCTGTCTCCTGGGATAGCAGTTAAGTTCTTCAGGGATAGGGACCCTTCCATCGTCTTTGCATTCCCAGAACCTAGCACAATGCTTCACAAATATAGAATACACACTTAACAAGTGTTTACCAATTCATGTGAAATACCCTTCTTCAGCACCCTTCAAAATCAGAGCAGTTCCCATCCCTACTGGTTGGGTTCGAGATTTCCTCACTTGGAAAGAAAGAAAGAACTGAGACAGTTTCTGGGAAATTTATCCAACCATCTGACTACACACTCTGATGATTAATTTGAGGGGGAAAAAACAGCTTTAGCCACAAACCCAAGGTGTGTGTGTGTGGTCAGATGGGTGGGGAAGACCAAAACAACTGAATGGGGTCTCAAGAGTGGTAGATCCCACCCAGAAAATGAGGGAGACTCCCTCGATCTCTTCCTTTCAGCAGAGCCAATATCCAGAAGCAGTGCTGTGACATGGAAAGGGTCCTGGATTCTAGGCTTAATTAAGAGATTCCAAAGGTTTTTAATCATCATTTAATATTGAATCTGCTGTGGAAAGAACATTGACCCTGGAAGTCAGAAAGCATAGGTCCTGTTCTTAGCTGTGGCATCAACTTACTCTCTGACTTGTCAAGCCAGGGAAACTTCATGGCCTTCAGTTCCCTTATCTAGAAAATGGGCTAAAAATGCCACCTCACCCTCCCCATGGGAGCTGGTACTTAATCTCTCTCTCTCTGTCTGCTCAAATTTTACACACACACACACACACACACACACACACACACACACACAAGTGTGGGTGGATGTGTGGGTGCTGGTGAATAGTTTTTTAGTAGTATCCAACTCTTCATGACCCAATTTGGAGTTTTTTTGTCAGAAATACTATAGTCGTTTGCCATCTCCTTCTCCAGCTCATTTTACAGATGAGTAAACTGAGGTAAACATGGTGAAGCAACTTGCCGAGTCACACAACTAGTAAGTGTCTGAGGCCAGATTGGAACTCAGAAAGATGAGTTTTCCCAACCCCAGGCCCAGCGCTCTTATCTATCTGCTCCATGTAACTCCCTTTTACATATATATATATATATATATATATATATATATATAGAGAGAGAGAGAGAGAGAGAGAGAGAGAGTATATATTTGTTTGTATATGTACACATATATGTAAGTGAATGTGTTGTATTATGTATGCAGATTGTATGATTATACATGTATGTGCATTTGTGTGCATGCATATTTCTGTTGCATTGCTATAATACACAATAAGCTCCTTGAGAGCAGAGAATATTGTTTTTGTTTTGTCTTTGTATCCCTAGTCCCTGAAACAGTGTCATATATACAGTAGTGCGGGGGGGGGGGGGGTTGTTTGTGGGAAGCAATTAGGGTTAAGTGACTAGCCCAGGGTCATACAACTAGTAAGTGTCTGAGGTCATATTTGAACTCAGGTCTTCCTGACTCCAGGGTCAATGCTCTATCCAGGACACCACCCAGCTGCCCCTGAAATAGTTGTTTAATAAATCTTATTTGCATTTGAATGGAATGGAGATAGTAATACCTTAGGCCTGAATGCACTTTGTAAAATTAAAAGCTGGGGCATCTGGATGGGGGGGGGCAGCGGGAAAGAGAGGAGAAGAGAGGAGAGGAGAGGGAGAGAGAGAGAGAGAGAGAGAGAGAGAGAGAGAGAACTGCATTTTATTGGTATAGGGAAAAATTCAGAGAGGAAATTCTTTATCAATGAAAATAGGCATCTGATCTTCAATTTACAGTCTTAGAGAGGTGCCCAGGACAGAAGTAAAGTGACTAACCCAGGATATCATGTGTGTCAGAAATGAGACTTGAACCCAAATTTAACTGAATGCTAAGTCATCTTGTGTTTGCTACCACAAAAGTTCTATATGAAATAAAAAGGCGGGGGAGGGGGGGGGAGAGTGCTAAAACTGCACGGGACCTGGAGCCCAGACATTCACGGTTTAAACCCTGGGTATCACACTTGCCAGCCTGTCTTTGGGTAATTGACCTAAAATTCTTTGAGCTTGGCTTTCCTCTTTGGAAACTCTAAAATCTTATACAGATGTGCACTGTTATTACTGTCCTAGAGAGGACCAGAGTAAGTCCTTCTCTGTCTCAGCTTTATTTAGGTTTGTTCTTTAACAACAACGGTCAAATCAATCAATGCTTTTGACGCTGAAGGAAAGCTTCAAGCTGTGTCACGTATACTGATGTGTAGTCATGGTATTTTTATCACAAGGGGGTGTTACATTGCCATAGGAAATAAAGGTGAGTCACCCACTTTACCGGCATTTTATGCAAAAATGTGGGAGGTGAGAACAACCATTCCAAATCCCAAATGCCTGGAAAGATGGAGGTTA
This sequence comes from Petaurus breviceps papuanus, assembly GCF_028583685.1. Lineage (NCBI taxonomy): Eukaryota > Metazoa > Chordata > Mammalia > Diprotodontia > Petauridae > Petaurus > Petaurus breviceps. The sequence continues at coordinate 7,145,963 of NW_027185573.1, read as the reverse complement.
GCCATGCCCACACAGATAACAAGCACTGTGAGAAAGGAGAGCTGGGACACGCTTGAAAGGTTTTTATCCAAGGAGGAGGAAGCAACCTGCCCCTTGGCCTGAACGTCCTCCTGAGTCATCAGGTTCAATAAGCAATGTGTTACATACTCTGGCTCCATACACTCTAATCCATCTGTGGTCTCATTAATATGTTTATCTGCCTATCCTATGTAATTCTCACCCAGGCCCTCCCATAAACTAACCATAGGTTCCTCACTTAACATTCTAAGGGTCTTCCTCTGTTCTCCTGACAATATGGGAACTCCACTAGACGACAAAGGCTCTCTGTCCACCAATTATACTTCCCTCCAGTTAAGTGAGCAGCACATTTGTTTCAGGTCAGACATTTCTCTTATGATAGTCTTCATTCTGTATCACTCTCGAGGAATGGTACGTTTCTCATGTGCCACCCCTCCAGTTATGAACCTATCCATTGCCACTTGGGTGATCCACAAGTCTGGAGAATTGTATAACTATATGACTTACAACCTTTCAGTATCCTGGAAAGAATATTGAGGTTAAGGAGCTGAGCTGAATAGAAATTCTCTACCATATTCCAGAGACCTCTTCGTCTTAGAAGATCACTCTAGCCCTAGAATTCATACACTGGCAATACCCTTTAATCATTCATCCTCTCCCTCTGATTAGATGTCTCCTCTCCATTAAATGGCTCAACCATTTAAGGAGGGTACCCAGACCAGCCATGTCTTCATTCCTCTCCAGACTGCACTCAGGACTTTCTCTACTATGTCCCTGCTCAGTATACCTTTATCGCCCCCCCTCCCCCACCTCATGCTTTTCAGGTCCCTTTTGTGTATAGTTTTGCCCTATTAGAATGTAAGTTCCTTGAGGGAAGGGTCTATCTTTCTCTCTGCCTATATTTGCATTTCCAGAGCTCAGCACAGTGCCTGGCACATGTTGCTGTTGTTTGTCCTTTGATCTCAAAGAGGACTGTGACATCAGGAAGATGATGCCATGACTTGCAAATGCGTTGGATTTAAGTGAGGGAGGGCTGTGCAAAATCACCAGCCTCATTTGCACTTCCAGAGCCCTCTGAGTCCGCTGGCAAGCTATAGATCAGGACGACTGAAGAGGGCTCTTCCTGGTACATAGAAAGTACTTCAGAGGCTTGTGGACTGACTTATGTTACAACCAAAGGAGAGAAGTATAGTTTGTGCAGGGTGGAAATACAACTAACCTTGGAGTCACAGAACCCGGGTTCATTCAATCTCACCTTTATCAGGTGAGAACTCCTTTTTGATTGAGTTACTGAAGCAAGCATCAAATATGTAAACTTGGTGTGAACCAATTCTAGGCAACTCCATTGCATCAGTCAACCAAAGGTAAAAACTAGGTGTGAGCAGTGAAATGCTTCAAGCCATAGTATGAGACAGGATGAGGAAAAATATTGGGATTGGTTGAAAGAATTAGATAGACTTTTGGACCTGGGTTTATCAGGGAAGGAGATTTCAACAAGAACATAACTATTGCTTCTAGAGTTTAGATGGGGGAGAGTTTGAGGATCTAAACCCTCCTGGATATAACCACAAAGTAGAAAGAGACAAGAGAGCAAAGGAGGAATGGCCCTAGACTCCAGGGTTCCAAGTTTTACAGAACAAATCCTTTTATTAAGGGGATTTGTTCTGTGAAATTTGGATTCAATGAAAGGGCTGCACTTGAGGACCTATGTGGCCTTGAGGTTGCAGGTTCCCCATCCCCAACTCTACAGGGATTGTCACACACTCCTTCTCCCTTTTCCCTCTCCTTGACCAGGATCATATTTGAATTTTAAAAAATGATTTTGGTAGCAGGGTGGATTTTAATGGAAAGATAATTGAGGCAGAAAGAATAAAAAGGTAGCTATGGCAATAGTCCAGGTGAGAGGTGATGAGGACCTGAAGTTGGGGCAGGGGAGAGGGGGGAGTGTTGTATAAGTGAAGAGATGGAGCTCTATGGGAGGAATATGGTGGAGATAGAGATGAGATTTGGCATCTGACTCAATATCTGGGGAAAATGAAATTTAGAAATCACATATGGGTCTAGGAACTGGGATGATTAGCAGAATGGTGCTTCTCTCTACCAAGTATAATGAAGAAATTTGGAAGCGGTGTGAGTTTGTGAACAAATCTAATGAGTTCTGCTCTGGAGATGCTGAGTTGGAGATGCCTCTGGGACAATCAGTTTGAATAATCCAATAGGCAATTGCTGCTGCAAATCTTGAGCTCGGGAGAGAAATTAGGGCTAACTATATATTGATCTGGGAAACATATGCTGAGATGATCATTATATCCATGGGAGCTGATGAAGTCATATCAGGAGAGAAATGAAGGTCCAGGGCAGAGCCTTGGGGTATATCCACAGTTAGCATGCCTGGTGTGAATGATGAACCAGCAAAGGAGATTTAGGAATGGATGGACATTTAGAACAAAACCTTAGAGAAAGAGCAAGGTCCTAAAATCCCAGAGAGGAGTTTCTACCAATGGTAGCACACTGAAACCCATGTACTTCCGTTCTCTTGTCTTTCGGGTCACCTACAACATTTAATCTTCTGAGATCAGAAGCAGAGTGGTCAAATGAGGCACAGAGGTCAAAGAGGATGAGGGTAGAGAAGAGGCCATGAGACATAGGAGATATATGGCTAGGAGAGAGCTGCTAAGTTTGGAAAGCGTTGTTTCAGTTGAGTGATGAGGTCAAAAGCCAGTTAGCAGAGGAAAGTGAGAAGAGAGCATGAGGTACTAACTATGGATTCCTTTGTCAAGGAACTGGGCTTTTTTTTAAAGGAAGAAAGACATAGAATCATAATTAATGGAAATAACTGGAGACTTTTTCTGAGGATAGTGGGGACTTGGGCATAAGAAGAAAGAGGAGGAGGAGGAAGAGGAGAAGCATTTATACAATGCTTTAAGGTTTGCAAATCACTTAACATATGCTAGGGTTTTTTTTTTTTTGTTTTTGCTTTTTGGAGGGCAATTGGGGTTAAGCGACTTGCCCAAGGTCACATAGCTAGTTTTTGTGTTAAGCGTCTGAGGCCGGACTTGAACTCGGGTCCTCCTGAGTCCAGGGCCATATGCTGTCTCTGTTCATCCTCCCAACAATCCTGTGAGATACACACTATTATTATTCTCATCTTGCAGATCAGGAAACTGAGGCACAAAAGAGGTTAAATGGCTTATCCAGGATTGAAAGCTAATAAGTAGATAACAGAAAAGTAGAAAGAGAGAGACTGAAACTAAGAGAGATTTCGATTGATAGTGAGGGCAACCAGGGAGAAAAGATGAGATAAAGGGGACGTATGGAGGTTGGTCTTCATGCTAAGAAGGGCCACCTCCTCATCAGAGGTAATTAGTATTATTAGTGGTAGTGTTATTATTGTCATATATAGGATTTATATTGTACTTTTAAGATTTGCAAAGTGCTTTATAAATACCATCTCATCTTATCTTCACAACAACCCTGGGAGGTAAGTGCTATGATTATCACTATTTTGAAGTTCATGAAATTACCCCAGTTAATGTATTCTCCCTCCCAGAGCCTCCCCAGCTTTGACATTCATTCTCTGTTCTAAGGGCCCCCGCAGCTGACATTCTGTGTTCTGAGGAACCTCTCAAGCCTAACATCCTGTGTTCTAAGGGTTCTCCCAGCTTACATCCTGTGTTCTAAGGGCCCTCAGAACTCTACGTTCTCTGTTCTCTGAGTCCTCCCAGTTCTGACATCCTATGTTCTAAGGGCCCGCCCAGCTCTGACATTCTGAGTTCTCTGGGTCCTCCCAGTTCTAACTTCCTATGTTCTAAAGGCCCTCCCAGCTCTACATCCTCTATTCTAAGGGCCCTCCAGCTCTTGACATCCTGTGTTCTAAGGGCCCTCATAACTCTATATTCTCTGTTCTCTGTGTCCTCCCAGTTCTAATATCCTATGTTCTAAGAGCCCTCCGAGCTCTCACATTCTGGGTTCTCTGGGTCCTCCCAGTTCTAACTTCTTATGTTCTAAAGGCCCTCCCAGCTCTACGTCCTCTGTTCTAAAGGCCCTCCCAGCTCTACATCCTCTGTTCTAAGGGCCCTCCCAGCTCTGATATCCTGTGTTCTAAGGGGCCTCCCAGCTCTGACATTTTAGGTTCTAAGACCCTCCCAGAGCTGACATCCTCTGAGGTCAAGGACCATATTTTTGTCTCTCTTTGTATCCCCAGTACTTAGCTGAATAAATGCTTATTGACACACTGACTGTTCTGCAACATCTCCCAATGCCAACAAATAATATCCTAATGCCCCTTCCAGCTCTAAGTTCTCTAAAATGCAAATAGGTGGCTATTCCCAGAAGCCAAGGCAAGCCTACTGTCTTCTTCAGGCCCAGGGCATCCCTGCCAGCCCCAGGAACTCTCAGGGTAGCCAGCTGCAGCCTGCTGTCTCTGCTTCCCCATGTGTATCCCCAGGTTTCTTTCCTGTAAAATTAAGATGTCCCTCTCAGCAAGGAAGCTGGTTCTCATTTGCACACATTGATTTTTAATGTCTCACTATTAGGAAAAGCCAGAAGTCAAAGAATGATGAAAAGGCAATTGATTTTGCAAAGGGGATAATTTGTTTTTTAGATTTAGCTGACATGACAGCCATTCCTGAGTTGCTCCAGGAGCACCATGGGTATTGATTCTAACTCTAGGAGTTTGGCATCAAGCAAGCATGATCACAGGAGCACAGATACAGGCTGGAGGGGACCTTAGAAGTCATCTAGGCTAATTCCCCCTTGTTTTGCACATGATGGACCTGAGACCCAGGGAGATTGTGATTTACCCAGG
>NW_027185573.1:7099650-7136138 GCF_028583685.1 Petaurus breviceps papuanus | reverse complement strand
TTGCACATGATGGACCTGAGACCCAGGGAGATTGTGATTTACCCAGGATCACAGAAAGCTAGAGAAAAGAGGGAAGGAAGGAAGGAAGGAAGGAAGGAAGGAAGGAAGGAAAGGAGGGAGGGAGGGAGGGAGGGAGGAAGGAAGGAAGGAAACCTTAAGTGCCAGGTACCCCCACCTCCCCATCCCTGAACCATCAGCAACCCTTTCACCTCAGCTCTTCTACTGGCTATCCATTTGACCTTGAGAAAGCCACATTTCTTCTCTGGGCCTCCCTTTCCATATCTGACTCTCACTTGTCCACAGTTGTTTGCATGTTGCCTCCCTCATTAGACCATAAGCTCCTCTAGTCTTTTACCTCTTTTTACATCCTCAATGAGTAGGCAATTGAGAAATGCTTGTTGACTTGTCTTGAAGAATAATGCCAAATCCACTCAGGTATCAGAGACTATATGGCAATAGTGCTTTTCAATGCCCAAAGCATTTGCTGTACACTTTACAAATATTAACTCATTTAATCCTCACAATAAACAGGCACTATTTTCATCCCTATTTCCCAACTGAGGAAACTGAGAGAGACAGAGGTTAAGTGATTTGCCCAGGATCACACAGCTAGTAAACATCAGAATCTAGATTTGAACTCAGGTCTTCCTAACTCCAGGCCCAGTGCTCTGCCCACTGAACCACCTCGCTGACAGTCAGAGGTGGGATTCAAGCCCAAGTCCTCAACTCCAGACTTAGTGTTCTCCTCCCCCTCTACCATACTGCCTACTAGTGCAAGTATTGGCTTATGGAAACCTATCTAGAATGATGCTGAAAGAAGCCAGGAAGATGTAGCCTGCATGAGGGATGGGTTGGCATGTGACGGCTTCCTCATTACAGAGATCTGAGTGTTACAAATTTACCCCAAGCCTCCCAGGAATCCCAGGGAAATGTGTGAAGACTTAGCTTACCTGAAGGTAATACAGGCATAGCTTGGGGAGGTGGATGAAAATTGAGAAATATGGTGGTCTTACTAAACAGCAGCAATTAGCCATGAGTAGAGAACACAAGAGTCATTCATCTTGATGGGAGGGAAGCCCGCCAAGGCCTGAAGCACAGTAACAAGGCCAAGAGGGTCAGACCAGATTTCTCCTCTTTTATTTTCTTTCGTCTGATTGTTGTGAGGAGAATACCATGGTGGTCATTTAGAAAGTTGTCTCTTCATATTTCTAGCTGCCTTGTTTTTGTAATTTGAATTGTGGCCTAGCCTCTCCCAGTAGTGCCCAAAGCAAATTTCCTAGAGCGTCTAGTTGGATGGAGTGAGAACGGTAACTTTTGGACACACTCATCCCTTGAAATTTAACTACTATCTTTCTACCATGAATATTTCTGTTCCATGAGGAGCCTTTCACTTCAGCAAACAAAAAAGCAGTAAAATTCTGGGATGGGCCCAACTACTCACTGCTCCTAAAACCCATCTTTTTATTTTTTTAATCAGTATTTTCCTTATGAGAGGGGCAGTATGGTCTAGTGGATAGAGAGCCATCCTCAGAGTTAGGAAGACCTTGGTTCAGACCCCACTTCTGACACACACTGACTATATGGCCATGGAAAAGTCTCTTGACCTCTGAATTCTCTAGTCAACTGGCAGAGGTGTCCCCCTGAATTGGTAGAGGGAATTTCCTCACCTTGAAATGGCTTGCCATCCCCCTTCTACGCCCTGTGATTCATCACCTTTCTGCTTTTGCTCATGCCATTCCATCAGCCTGAAATGCCATTTACTTCTTTTTTCAGTCTGTTGAATTCCCGGCCACACTTTAAAGATGAACTCAAACACCAGCTCTTTCTGGAAGCCCTGCTGGATACTTCCTCTGCTCTCCATATCTGCCTCAACAGTAACTACCTTTTTCCTAATTCTTCCTTTTCCTCTCCATTTGACCTTGGGCATTATTTTTCTGGGTCTCAGTTTCCTCATCTGACTCTTGTCTGTGCCTTGTCTCCCCCATTAGATTGAAAGCTCCTTGAGGGCAGGTGCCATCATTTCCCTTTCTTTTGTATCCCCAGGGCCTGGACCATAGTAGGTGCTTAAGAAATACTTGGTGACATGACTCAACAAATGATCTCAAATCTGTTAATGACTGGAATGTTCAGTTTGCATTATCTCACCTAAAGCTAATGAAAAATTAAAAATAAAACAAAATCTGTACAGTAGGAAAGGCCAGGGTTATTATTCTACTGTTAGAGACTGTGAAGCTGAAAATGTTGTAACATGCTTCCAAGAACAAGATTAATAAGTATCAGGATTCGAACATAGACCCCCTAATCCTCAAAGTTAGCATCCTTGACTCTACACTAGATGGCCCTAGCTTTGTGACCCTAGGCAGGTCATTTCACTTTTCCCTACCTGAGTCTCCTCTACTGTAAAATATGTCTGTTGTTGTTGAGTTGCTTTCAGTCGTGTCTCTCCCTTCATTACCCCATGTGGGGTTTTCTTGGCTGGGATACTGAGGTGGTTTGCCATTTCTTTCTCCAGTTCATTTTATGATGAGGAAACTGAGGCAGACAGAGGTAGGTGATTTGCCCAGGGTCCCACACCTAATGAGTGTCTGAGGCTGGATTTGAACTCACAAAGATGAGTCCTCCTGATTCCAAGCCCAGTGCTCTATGCATTATGGTGCCTCCTAGCTGTTCCAGCTGTAAAATGTTCATGCTAATAATGTCAGTAATAATCCCTACCTCCCAAGGTTGTTCTGAAGGTCAAAGAACAGTGTTTCAGGTTGCAAGGCAGAGGTAATGGATCTATGATTTCATAAGTACAAGAAATTCCTAGGAAGTATAGGCCAATGTCACTTGGAAAGCTGCCTGGCACAATGAGAGGTTGTGAGTTCTCTCTGGTCACACCTCCCAAGTGCATCAGAGGTAAGAATGTCTCGAACCCGGGTCTTGGGGGCTTTGGGGCTGGCTCTCTATCCACTGTGGGCAAGATCGATATACCTCGCTGAGGAAGAAGTCCAGGATCATAGGATTTGAGCTGGATGGGGCCTTAAATGTTGCCTAGTCCAACCCTCATCTGTTACTGAGGCCCTCAAAATTGTTTAAGATAACAGAGCTAGCAAACAAGCAGACCAGATTGAATATAAGTTCTCTAACTCCAGGTGCTGTGGTTCTTTATACCTACGCCTACACCAACATCTAAACCTATATCTACACCTACAAGTATACCTACACCTACACTTACAATTATACCTACATCTGCATATATATCTATACCCTACACCTACATCTACACCCATATAGTTGAACTATTTTGCACATTAACATTTATCCAAATAGAACATAGAATCTTTAACTAGAATGAGACCTTAGAGGCCATAGAGTCCAACTCCCTCATGTGAGTGTGATAAGAGAAAACATGGTGTACTGAATAGCAAGCTGGCCTCAAACCCAGGATGGTCTGGGTTCGAGTCTTTCCTCTGACACTTGATAGGGCAACCGATCAGTGACAGAAGCAACTCTCCAAGTGTGTCAGTTCCCAAGGAGATGCTGACCTGATTCAGTAGCAGGAATTTCCTCTCCTGGGAGCTCCCTATACCAATGAAGTCACAGATTCAGTCTCTAACCTACATAAGCAGCAAGTGACCAAGGCAGGCTTTGAACCCAGCTAGGTTTCCCAGTTTAAAAGCTGGTGCCCTTCCCATTATCCCTCAATGGTTTACCTAATCTCAAATTTCCCTAGGGATTTTTGGGGGATTGAGATCTACATTGGAATACCACTGAAAAACCACAAAGAAGACAATCCATCTCCCAGTTTTAGGCATTTTCTCCACCTGGAAGACTCTCCCTCTTCCTCCTCTCTGGCTACTGACCTCCCGAGTTTCCTTTAAATCCCACCTAAAATCCCACCTTCCATAGGAAGCCTTCCCCACCCTTCTTAATTCTTGTACCTTCCCTCTTTTAAATACTTAAGAGATAACTAGGAAATACTTGCTATTTATCCTGCATATAATTTGCTTTGTATATATTTGTTTGCATTAGATTGTAAACTCCTTGAGGGCAGGGACTACTTTTTGCCTCTTTTTGACTGCTCAGTATGTAGTACAGTACCTGGTACACAGTAGGACTTAATAAATGTTTATTAATTAATTTATTGATTGAGAAATCAAATTAGGCTATTCTGAAAGTCCTTGAAGAAAAACCCATCAGGTGTGACTTCCTGACTCCAGGCCCAAGTAGTCTCCATTTCCTCATCCTTCAGTTCTTTCCCATTGCCTCAGAGAAGTTATGGTTAAATTTTACAGGAAAAACTAAGACATTTCTTTTACTGGCCTGCTCTGTGGTCTGGTTCAGAGTCTGTTTCTCAGTCTTTGCAGAGAAGGGAATTTAACTCCAGGTTATATTTCTTTCTCAGATAAATCTCTTCTGTGAAACATTATTAAGAGACAAGTTTCAGAGAAACCTAGGGCCCAAGGTTCCTGGTTCATGTTTTCACAATTTCAATTCAGTATGTTAAAAATCACAAGTCTAGGTAAGAGAAACAATACCCCAAGATGAGATTGCTTGATGTTCAGCAAAGAAAAGAATAAAAAAAAGCAAATGAAATATTTGAAGCTACATGGACATCTGGAATTAAAACAGCTTGCTTCAAAATTGAATGTACAGTATTTTCAAATCTCCCTTTGCCCGAGGTAACAACGAGTCAACACATCAAGTCTTCAGTGGGAAATGTGCTAATAAAATGTGAGATTAGAATTCTCCTTAAGTTTCCTACACTTAGCTTGAACAGCTGTTGCATTTGAAAAGAAGCACACAGAGAGGCAGAGTCTACTGTGGGAAAGGTAGAGAGCAGAATAGCAAACATATCATTAGCTCTTTGTATGGGGCAGAGGCTCCAGCAGAGGAAGTGATAAGCTAGAAATGGAAGACAGGAGTGCATGTGGAGTTACTCTAGTTGACATCAAAGTCAAAAAAAAAAAGTGGTGGTACCTACAGTGACAAATGTATTCTGGCTATACACACAGTTATTAATCATCTTCTCAGCCCACACTCCTTCCAGAGCTTCCCTAAAATACTCTCAGACCAATCTTTAGAATGAAAGAACTGCCATTCCATTCACAGTCTAATTACTTTTCCTACTGGTTATAATTTTATCTGCGTTTAAGTAGAGGGGTCATGTTTGAAACTGAAGTCACAGAAGGGCTAACAAAATAGCAACTTGAAAAAGGGTCATTTCAGACAGAAAAACAAGAACGACAGCAACCTGGCCAGTCATAACTAGTTGTTTTCCACCAAAGACTAAGGACCAAATAAAAGGAAATGATCTTATGTTACAGCACAAAGAGCCTAAGCTAGATCACAAGCAGAACTTTTTCCTAACAATGGAACGATGGAAATTGTTAGGCACTAATGGGTGAACAGAGACAATTGTGTCATCCTTATCTCTGAAAAGCTTCAAAACCAGAGTGTCTCAAATAGAAAGGGTGTTATACAAACAAATTCAATGCACCTAAAATTAGAAGAGAAACAGATAACTGGGAAATCTTTGCAATACGTTTCTTTGATAAAGGTTGCATTTCCAATATATTTAAGGAATCGATTCAAATTTTAAAAAAATAAGAGCCATTCCCCAGTTGATAAATGGTCAAAGGATAAGAACAGTCAGTTTTCTAAGGAAGAAATCTAATCTATCAATAACCACAAGGGAAAAATTCTCTAAATTGCTAATAATTAGAGTGACACAAATTAAAGCAACTCTGAGGTTGGGTTCCATTTCACACTCATAAAATTGGCAACATTGACAAAATAAATGACAAAAGATTAGAGGGGCTTCAGGAAAATGAGTATATTAATACATTGTTGGCGAAGTTCTGAATTCGTACATTGTTGTTTGTTGTTGTTCAATCATTTGAGTTGTGTCTGATTCTTCATGACCCCATTTAGAATTACCTTGGCAGAGATACTAGAGTGATTTGACATTTCCTTCTCCAGCTCATTTTGCAGATGAGAAAACTGAAGTAAGTAAGGTTAAGCGACTTGCCCAGGGTCACACAGCTAGTGTCTGAGGTTAACATTTGAACTCAGGACGATGAATCTTCCTGTCTCCAGGAGCATCATTCTATCCACTGTGCCACCTAGAGGCCAGGATTGGTATGGCCATTCTAGGAAAACAGTTTGGAACTTGGAAGTAAGAGTTACTAAACTACATACCTTCTGTCCCAGCAATAGCACTACTAGGCCATACCCTAAAGAGATTAAAGAAAGAGGAAAATGTCTATATGCACAAAAGTAATTATAGCAGCAATGAACTGCAAGCTATAGGATTGCCTATGAGTTTGAGGAATGTCTGAACAAATTATAGTATATAAATATAATGGAATACTATCATGCTGTAAGAAGTGATAAAAAGATTGTTTTAAAGAAACCCAAAAAGACTGATATGAACCAATTCATAGTGATGCAAACAGAACCAAGAGAACAATTTACACTATAATGTCAATACTGTAGAAACAGTTTTGAAAGACTTAAGAATTCTGATTCCCTCAATGATCAACCACAATTTGAGAATCAGTTCTGAAGAATTACTTCTTGACAGAGAATTGAGAGATTCATGAAGCAAAATGAGATATGCATTTTTGAACATGGTCAATGTGGGAATTTGTTTTTTTAACTATGCTTCTGTGGCATAATGACTTTTTTTCTTTTTTGTGGAGGGAAATAGATGGGAGGGAGGAAAACAAAATGGTTGACAACTAAAAAATAAATTTAATTTTTACAAAGAATATCACAGAAAATCAGAGGGACCATAGAAGTAATTCAGAACGCCAATGGAAGTAGTTTCTATCTATAGATAAGGACTCAACTACCAGGCCAGGCCAGAGTTAAGAGCATGAGAACATCACCAGTTTCCCTACTTGCCTGCTTGTCCGTGGATTGCTTAAAAATGTCATATTTCAGCAAAGAAAAAAGTGAAATGTGACTAGCCTCATCTGTAGGTGGGGAGGGGTACAGATGAGTGTCTGGGCTGCCAAAAGTTCTTGCTTTCCCATATACTCCTTCACCCCACTGGCACTGAGGTAATGAGGCAGGGCTTTATGCCAAATATGATTTGGCCACAAGCTCATGAGAGACAGCCTTGCAAGCAGCCCATGGACAGTAGTCCCACGCAGCAGGAACAGACCCAGCGTGTTGACAAGCTGGGTGACAGTGAACAGAACTACCATGGCTCTGGAAGGATTTCCAAAGTCCCAGGTGGCCAGGCCACAGAAGACCCTGGCTATTAGAAATATTTGTTCAATTAGTTCATTTTTCCATTGGCCTCCATCTGCAAAGCAGATCTATTATGGGAAGCTCCAGGTTGGTTGCGTTGTTGTTGTTATGATATCAAGCTCACTAGGAATTCTATCTACTTTTCCTGCTCCTGCCCACTTAGGCCAAGCCTACTTTCTCCCCTATGATGAAATTCTTGAAGCTTTCATCATATGCCCCTTAAGTCTTCTCCAGACTCAAGATCTCCAATTCCTTCAATCTATCCTTATATGATAACAACCTAAGGACCCTTACCATCTTGGTTATTCTCTTTATATCACCTTGCTTTGTTAATATCCTTCCCTATTTATCAATGTAAAAGGCAGTGTAGCATAGCAGAATACTGGACTTGGAGTCAGAAACACCTAGGATCAAATTCTGACTCAGACACTTTCTAGCTCTGTGATCTTAGGAAAGTCACTTAACCCTGTTCTGCCTCATTTTCCTTATCTGTAAAATCAGGACAATAAAGTACCTTCCTCACACAAAGTTGTTGTTATGGTCAAATGAAATCTTATATGTAAGCATTTCACTATAACCCCACACATATATAAAAAGTGTTTAACATTTTTATATGTGTGTATATATGTGTATCTAAAAGTATGTGAGTATATATGTATGTATGTGTGTGTCTATTTCTTAAAATATGACCCTAGAACTGGACAGAATTGGTTTGACTATGAATTCTCATCTTCTGGACTCTCTGCCACCCTTAATGCACCCTAATAGATTTTTGGCTACTATGTCACATTACATAGAACTTACAATCCATTAAGCTCTTCCAGGTCTTTTTCAAGTAGACCCCATTCTATCCATTCCTGTTGCCATCTTGTACCTATGGAGTTGATTGCTTAAACCCATATAATACTTTACATTTGTCCCTATGAAAAATAATCTTATTATGTGAAATCTGACTGGCTGCACTTATCAACAAAACCTCAGATGCCTCTCCTGAATGAGAGGCACCTATCCCCTACTAGCTTCTTTTTAAATCCCTAACAAGGACATTGCCAAGACCACTGAAAGAGGGTCTTTTCTGATCCTCACTGCACGTTCATTCACCTCAATCATGATCCTGAGTAATCTAGCAAATAGAATTGAAAACAAAGAATTTTTTAAATCAGAGTTATATAGTAACTATTTCCCTCTTCTTGCTTCCATAAACCCATTTTTCTTAAAATATAAGAAGAGAACTCACTAGATTGGCTTCCATGCTCTTTCACATATAGCACAATACAAACTTTATGACTATGGTAGACCATTCCTTTGAGTTTTAAAAGATGATCTACCTTGATGGAACAGGTCAGCCAAAGTTTGTAGGCTCCCTAATCTCCAGAGTGTGGGTGGGATCACCAGGCAGAGAAAGCTATACAGTATAAATGATGACAGAATGCCATAAATATCCTATCTCCAAAACCTCACTTTTAGAAGTGACAAAAATTGGCTCAACAAAAAAACTATAGACACTTTAAGCATAAGAGAGAAATTGTATATAAGTAAACTGTGTTCTCATTATTACATCCAGAAAGTCACATCTGAAACCATCTCTGATTTTTTTTAATTTGTTGTTGTTGAGTTGTTTTTCAGTCGTGTCTGACCCTTTGTGACCCTATCTGGGGTTTTCTTGGCAAAGTGGTTTGCCATTTCCTTCTCCAGCTCACTTTACAATTGAGGAAACTAAGGCGGAGTTTAAGTGACTTGCCCAGGGTCACACAGCTAGTAAGTGTCTGAGGCCAGATTTGAACTCAGGAAGATACCTTGCCCTCTTTCCACTATACCGCCTAATTCACCCTTTTTAAAAAAAAAAACTTTTTTAATACAGATTTTCAATTTGGCTTTCAAACTTTTCCTGTCAGAAATCTCCCTTGGCCTCCACATTATGCTTTTCCTTCTGTTTGCTCTCCTTGACTTTTCATCTCACCAAGTTCAACGTAATTCCACAGGCCTCCATCCATTAATATTTGTAAAGTGCTCAGAAATTTGCAAGTGAAATATTTACTCTGTACTCCTCCGAGTGACGCCATTCTGCAGAGGTCAGAGTGTTTGGGGTGTTAAATCTTACTGAAAACAGAAAAGAAAGCTCAATATGGAGACCGGTGATCAAGAGGAATTGACTTAGTTAATGTGTCATTTTGCCAACTCTTACAAAAGTCCTTTCCTGATTTCCCTAGTTATGAGTACTTCCCTCGACCCAGAAATCACATTGCATTAATTTTACATTAACTTATCTTTATGCATGTGTCTCCCGACCTCCCCTGCTTTTTCCCAACTGAATGGAAGCTCTTTGTTTTTTCGTGATTTTCTTTTTGCTTTTTTTGGAGGGCAATTGGGGTTAAGTGACTTGCCCAAGGTCATATGGCTAGTTTTGTGTTAAGTGTCTGAGGCTGGATTTGAACTAAGGTCCTCCTGACTCCAGGGCTGGTGCTCCATTCACTGTGCCACCTAGTCGCCCAAATGGAAGCTCTTTGAGAGAGCTCAGTGCCTGATACATAGCAGGTGCTAAATAAATGATTATTGAAGCTAATTGCATTGCATCCCTATGCCTTCATAACCCTCACTTATCCCAACACTAACTTCCCAATTTATTTGCATGAGAGAAGAACCTTCTCTGTTTCCTAGGAGCACAACCTGAATTTCAGCCATAACTGATGAAGTGTTGGAGGCAGAGAACAAACCAAAAGGCCCAGGGTCATTGGTTTAAAAAAGAAAAAAACAAAAAAATCCCCAAAACAATCGGATGTGATTGTTCTCTGGTCGATGTCTCGTCATGTCCACAATCTCCAGACAACACACAAACACAGTCTTTAAACAATGAATAGTCACTAATGTGTCCAGAATGACTCAACACCACCCAATACCAACACCCCCCTTGGAGCTTTGTCCACAGCTCAGATTTTCCATGTGATTCCTGAAATCAGCATCAGGTCCCTCTGGAAACTGATCTAATGGCTTCAGGAATGTGGCGATGGTAATTAGGACTTGGCGATGGTTTTTTCCGTGAAATCTCCAGACTCTCCTGTTGGATGACTTAGCACAGCAATTTGAAATAGGAAAGGATGGGGAGAGCTTTTGTGTTCATCCTTAACTAGGAAGTGTGCCATCATGTGCCCTATGGAATCCTGCCTTCATCTCACAGTCAGAATGCTATTCAACTCTTTTTACATATGAGTGGCTCTTACGGAAACAGCCAGTATAGGTCAAATGCATCTCTTGGAAAGCTGTTTGTATGACCTAAGAACCCACTAGCCCCCTCCCTTCTTTCTTTTTTTTTCTTTTTTCTGGTGAGGATTTGAAAGGATAATTTATAAAACACATCTTAACTGGGACAGCAGCCAGGGAGAAGGGTGGCTTGGTCCTTTTTGGTTTTCCAATAAAGGGCTGATTTATTTCCTAATGATTAGAGCTATTCAAAAGGATACTGGGCTTCTGAGAGGCACTGATTTCACTTTCACTAAAGAGCTCCAAGGAGAGGTTTAATGACCATTTCCTTGAGATCTTGTAGAAGAGATTCCCATTAATGTAGAGATTTGAACCTCTCAGGAAGTCAAAAAGCATTTATTAAACTCTTACTGTGTGCCAGGTGCTATGCTAACTACTAGAAATACAGAACAAAAGACAGTCCTTGCCCTCAGAAAGGTCATGATCTAATGAGGGAGTCAGAATGCAAACAATTATGTACAAACAAGCTATATCCAGAATAAATAGGAAATAATTAACAAAGGGACAGCACCAGATTTAAGAAAGGTGGGGAAAGATTTCCTATAGAATATGGAATTTTAGCTGAGACTTGAAGGAAACCAGGGAAGTTCATAGGGAGAGATGAGGAGGGATGGGAGACAGCCAGAGAAAATGCCCAGAGCCAAGAGATGAAGGACCAAGAGGTCAGTGTCACTGGATCAAACAGTACATACTGGGGAGTGGAGTATAAGAAGACTGGAAAAGTGTGAGAGGGCTAGGTTATAAAGAGCATTGAATACCACAAAGGATTTTGTATTTGATGCTCGAGGTGGCAAGGGGCCACTGGAGTTTATTGAGGGGGGGGGGCTGACATGATCAGAACTGAGCTTTAGGAAGATTACTTTAGTGAATGGAGAATGAATTGGAATGGGGAGACTTGAGACACCAGAACCACCAGCAACAATTGCGATAGTCCAGGTGTGAGGTGATGAGGCCTTGCACTAGACGGTGGTAGCATCAAATGAGAGAAGGGAGCATATTGGAGAGATATTGCAGATGTGAAAATGGCAGACCTTGGCAACAGCTTGACTAGGGGGGATGAGAGCCAGTGAGGAGTCCAGGATGGCTTCTAGGTTTCAAGCCAGAGGATCGGGGAGTATGATATCACCCTCTAGAGTAACTGGGAAGGTCGGAGTTGGAGAATTGAGAAGGAAAGATAGTTCTTTTCTGAACATATTGAGTTTAAGATGTCTACAGGATATCCAGTCTGAGATGCCTGTAAGGCAGTTGGAGGTGAGAGACTGGAGATCAGCAAAGTGACTGGGGCGGGAAAGGTAGATTTGAGAATCATAAACATAGTGATTCTGTTCCTCGGTTTTCCCTACCAAGAAAATAGGGGAAAAAAGCATCTATTATGTGCCAGGCATAGCACTAAACACTGGGGATACAAAAATAAAGAGAAATAATATACATAGATAAGTCAAGACAAAATGAAATAACTCTAAGATACAGGAGTACTGTGCTTCTACGACAGAGTTGACTTGAGGCATCCAGATATCACAATGGATAGAGACCTAGAGCTGGAGTCAGGAAGATCTGAGTTCAAATCCAGGTAGGTGACTCACTCTTTAACTATGTGACTCTAGTCAAGTGATTTAATCTCTGTTTGCTTCTCTTTCCTCCTCTGAAAAATAGGAATAATGAGAGCACCTATTTCCCAGAAATGTTGTGAGAATCAAATGACAAGTCTGTAGCGTTTTGTAAACCGTTAAGCGCATATAAATGCTCACTGTTGTTATTACTGGATTTGGGGCAAGATATTTGCTCCATCTCTGACCTAGATTTTCCATTCACCAAATGGTCAGATCCCATAAAGTTGTTGTAATAGCTCCCATTTAGACTGCACTTTAGAGTTTACTCAATGCTGTCTTTATATAGTTTTTCCTTGTTACTCTCATGAGAGTTGGGGGTGACGGTATTATTAGCCCAGGTTTACACTGTGATGAGGAAATGTTCGATAGGAGGAGGTCAAGGTACTCTTGGTGCTTATAGTCTGCTGGGGAATATAACGTATACACAGACAAGCACAATGCCCGATAATTAAATTAGAGATACAAGTCAAGTTGCCTTAGAACTCTGAGATGAAAAATCAAAAAATGAGCTGGGTGGATAGAAAAGGAGCCTTCTTAGATGAAGTAACATTTAATTTAAACTTTAGAGGACGGATAGGAATTGAAGGGGAAGATTATGATTTGGGGAGGAGGGAGAAGCTACCTCCTCTCCCATCATGCTCTTAGAGGGGGATATGATTTGTTGTTGAGTGGTTGCAGTTGTGTTTGACTCTTTGTGACCTCATTTGGGGTTTTCTTGGCAAAGAGACTGGAGCAGTTTGCCATTACCTTCTCCAGCTCATTTTATAGATAAGGAAACTGAAGCAAACAGGGTTAAGTGACTTGCCCAGGGTCACCCAGCTGGTAAGTGTCTGAGGCTAGATTTGAATTCAGGGATTCCTGGCTCCAGGCCCGGTGCTCTATCCACCAGCTGCCCTGGTGTAGAACTGGAAGAGACCTTGGGTATTTAGTCCAACCTCATCATTTTACACAAAGCACTCCCTTAAGGTTGTGTGATAGAGGCCCCACCCCACAAACCTCACTTCAGAGCAAACACAGATATCCTCAAATTGCTTCCTGTCTATCACGTGAACACTTTTAATTGATTACTGATCCAGACCTCTGTGGATATACTAAAGGTGTGACCTTTGATCCTCTGGCCTGTGACCTGCTGGCCTGGAGGTCTAAGAAGCCAGTGGGGGAATACACCTCCCATCACTGGACAGGCTCATAAGCACAAGGCATTCTATGCAAGGTTGGGTCTAGAATAGGGTCACCTCCTCTTTGTGTGTGTTTTGTCACTTTGGTGTAGGAGACTGGTGAGATCTCTTTCCCCTCTCCAAAGGTACCTGAGCAGTGAATGGAGTATTAGCTCCCAGAACAAGTAGGAGAGAGGGAGGGAAAGAGAGAGACAGACAGACATACAGAGACAGACAGACAGAGACAGAGAGACAGGGACAGAGAGAGACAGATAGAGAGGGAAAGGGGAAAGTGGGAAGAGAGAAAGAGAGAAGGAAGAGAGAAAAGAGGGAAAGATGGAAGAGAGAGAAGAGAAGAGGGAGAGAAAAAAAGAAGAGGAAAAGGAGAAGAAAGGAGAGAGAGAGAAGAAAGAGAGAGAGGGGAGAGAGAGAGAGGGAGAGGTAGAGAGAGGAAGAGGAAGAGAGAGGGAGAGGGAGAGAGAGAAGGAGAGAGAAATGAAAGCATAGAGTCCACTTGGGATTGATTGGGCTGTAGAAGGTGACATGTAAACTTGCTAATGAGAAGCCCAGTTGCGTAGGTCCCAATGAGGCTTCCATATTAGCCTCTCAACCAATTGTCCTCATTCTGTGATTCTTTACTGCTTAACCTTCCCTTTCTTGTGTAGCAAAAAACCTGCATGTCTCATATCTGATTCAGCCAAGGACAAATCCAGAGGAGAGATGGAGGACAGACTGATGCAGGTCCTGGGGAGCCAAAAGAACCTGGTACACTAACTGTTGGGGATCCTTCCACTTTTGAGGGGGCTGATTCCAGACATTCACAAGTGCTAGAAGAAGGAACTAAGACCCAGTGAAGTGATGGAGCAAGGATCCCAACCAAGGTCCACTAACCAGAACAGAAACCCAACATTCTTTCTGCTTTCCCACCACTCTAGAAATAAGTTCCTAATTCTGGAATTTTTGGTATTGTTCTCTGGAGATTTCTACCACCGTGGTACTTGTTATATCTTTCAATCCTTTTCACACACTCAAAATTCCATTCAAAATGGATGACTACATTTTTCCAACCTCCAGATTCCACCTCTGGTCTCCATGCATTTGCACAAGCCATCCCTCATGCCAGGAACACACTTCTTAATCATTTCCACCTCTCAGAATAACTTATCTTCCTTCAAGGCTCAGATCAGGAACTACCTTCTCCATGAAGTTTTCCATGATTCCCTTCTCTCATCTCCCTACCATAAAATGTTCTTTCTCTCTTCAAATATTCCTAGGATCTTTTGTCTATAACTCTCCCAGTCCCCATAACTCCCAATTTTGTATTATATTTATCCCTCATTCCCTCATCTAGGTGGCAAGTAGGTGGCACAGAGGATAGGCCTAGAGTCAGGAGGACCTGAGTTCAAATCTGGCCTCAGACACTAGCTGTGTGACCCTGGGCAAGACATTTAACTTCTCTTTGCCTCTGTTTCCTCAACTGTAAAAAGGAGAAAATCATAGTTCCTATCCCCCTGAGTTTCTGTGATGATTAAATGAAATATTTATAAAGTGATTAGGATATTGCCTAGCCCATAGTAAGTACTTAATAAGCATTTATTTTCTAACAAATAATTAAGCTTCTTCAGGACAAGAAAAAATTTTTAATTGCATATTTCTAACCCCAGCAGCTATCAAAGGGTCTTTGCATATAACATGTGCTTAATAACTGAATTGAATAAAAGTGATTTTTTTTCAAAACAGTGCAAGAAAGGCAGAGACCAGGTTGGAACTGGGTAAAGAGAGTCACATTTTGAGGAATGGAGAAAAAGAAGAGGCTTTACTGGAACAAACAGACCAAGGTGGAGCCAAGATGGCAGAGTAAAGGCAGGCACTCAGTTAAGCTCTCCCCATACTCCTCCTGATACCTTTAAATGATGACTCTAGGGTGGCCAGGTGGCTCAGCAAGTAAGAGCACCGGCCCCAGTGTCGGGATGACCTGGGGGATCAAATCCTGACTCTGATACTTAGCACCACACCCAGAAATAACTGGCTGTGTAACCTTGAGTGAGTTACTTAACTCCAATTGCTTTAAAATAAAAAAAATAATGACTCTAAATAAATTATAGGGCAGCATAACCCACAAAAAGACAAAGTGAAACAATTTTCCAGCCCAAGACAACTTAGAAAGTTGGCAGGAAATATCTGTTGCACCAGAGTGAGAAAGGAGCACAGTCCAGTGCAGGTAAACCAGGAACAGGTCTCTGGGTGACTGAATCAGGGTTACCAATGGTGCTTTCCAGACCTCTCAGCCCACAGACTGTAAGGGGATTAGACAATGGGTCAGAAGGAGATTTTTTTTTTAAGCAATTGGGGTTAAGTAACTTGCTCAAGGTTACACGGCCAGTTATTTCTGGGTGTGGTGCTGAGTGTCTGAGCCAGGTCATCCCGACACTGGAGCCGGTGCTCTTACTCGCTGAGCCACCTGGCCGCTCCTAAGCAATTGGGGTTAAGTAAATTGCTCAAGGTTACACGGCCAGGTGTTTCTGAGTGTGGTACTGAGTGTCTGAGCCCGGATTCGATCCAGGTCATCCCGACACTGGAGCCGGTGCTCTTACTCGCTGAGCCACCTGGCCACCCCTGGTCAGAAGGAGATTTACAGAGATCCCTCTGCTGGCACCAAGGGTAGGACTCCATTGTATTGCCTATACTTGGGTCTGAGTTGCAAGCCTGAGTTTTAGCCCCAGTGCAAGAAGGAGCAGTAGGACAGCAGAGCTTGTGGTCACAGGGGAACAAGGACCCTGGTCACAGTTTCAGGGTTGAAAAGTTTGGTCCCTCACAAACCAGTGCTCAGTACAGGAGAGTAGTAAACAGACCTCTCCTGAGATCTATCACTTAATCAAAAACTTAAAGGTCCCTAGAATTACCTCTCAAAGCAGCTGCACAAAAAAACCTTACGTTTGGGACAATGCCTTCTACATGTGGGAACTTTAGCATAGAGTTAGAAGTCAAGAAATAGACTGGAAAATGAGCAAACAACAGGAAAAAATTCTAACTATACCAAGTTACTATGGTGACAAGAAAGATGAAAACACACATTCAGAAGAAGACAATAAAGTCAAAATTCCTGCATCCAAAGCCTCCAAGAAAAATATAAATTAGTCTCAGGCCATGGAAAAGCTCAAAAATGATTTTTAAAATCAAGCAAGAGAAATAGAGGAAAAAATGGGAAGAGATATGAGAATGATACAAAAAAATCATGAAAAAGGAGTCAACAGTTTAGTAAGGGAGGGAAACCAAAGTGTACTAAAGAAAACACCTTAAAAAACAGAATAGGTGGGGCAGCTAGGTGGTGCACCAGCCCTGGAGTCAGGAGGACCTGAATTCAAATCCAGCTTCAGACACCTAACACTTAATAGCTGTGTGATCTTGGGCAAGTCACTTAACCCCAAGTGCCCTGACTCCCCCCCTCCAAGAAGAAGAAAAAAAAACAGAATAGGTCAAATGGTAAAAGAGACATGAAAATCCAATGAAGAGAAGAATGCTTTGAAAAACAGAACTGACCAAATGGAAAAAGATACACAAAAATTCACTGAAGAAAACTCTTTAAAAAGTAGAGTTGGTCAAATGGAAAGGTTCACTGAAGAAAATAATTCCTTAAAAGTTAGAATTGGGCAAGTGGAAGCTAAATATTTTATGAAACATCAAGAAACAATCAAACAAAATCAAAAGAATGAAAAATAGAAGACAATGTGAAATATCTCATTGGAAAAACAACTGACCTGGGAAATGGATCCAGGAGAGATAATTTAAGAATTATTGAACTACCTAAAGGTCATGATCAAAAAAAGAGCTTAGACATCATTTTTCAAGAAATTATCAAGGAAAACTATCTTGATATTCTAGAACCAAAGGGTAAAGTAGAAATTGAAAGAATTTACCAATCACCTCCTGAAAGAGATCCCAAAATGAAAACCCCAGTAACCTTATATATAGCCATATTCCAGACCTCCCAGATCAAGGAGAAAATACTGCATGCGGTCCTAAAGAAACAATTCAAATATTATGGAGTCAAACTCAGGATAACATAAGATTTAGCAGCTTCCACATTAAAGGATCAGAGGGCTTGGAATATGAAATGCTGGAGGGCAAATGAGCTAGGATTAGAATCAAGAATCACCTACCCAGAAAAACTGAGCATAATCCTTCAGAGGGAAAAACATTCAATGAAATAGAAGACTTTCAAGCATTCCTGCTGAAAAGACCAAAGTTGAATAGAAAATTTGACTTTCAAATACAAGATGCAAAAGAAGAACAAAAAGGCAAACAGGAAGGAGAAATCATAAGGGATTCGATAAGCTAAACTGTTTATATTCTTATGTTGGAAAATGATATTTATAACTCTTAATTTTCTCATTATTAAGGTAGTTAGAAGGAGTATACATAGAAAGCAGAGGTGTGAGTTTAATGTAATAGTATGATTACTGAAAAAAATAAAATTAAGGGATGAGAAAGAAGAATGCACTGGGAAAGGAAAGAGAGAAGTAGAATGGGATAAATTATCTGATATAAAAGAAGCCTGAAAGATGTTTTGCAGTTGAGGGAGAAATGGGGGAAGTAGGTAAGGGAGGACATGAACCTTACTCTCATTGGAATTAGCTCAAAGAGGGAATAATATATACACAGTCAGTTGGGTGCAGAAATCTATCTTACCATACAGGAAAGTGAGAAGGGAAGAGGATATGAGAAGGGGGGTAGGGCTGAAAGAAGGGAGGGCAGTTTGGAGGAGGTAAAAGTCAGAAGCAAAACACTTTTGAGAATGGACAGGGTAAAAAGAGAGAGAATAGGATACATGGGAGGAAACTAGGATGGAGGGAAATGCATAGTTGGTAATCATTACTGTGAAAAATAGTTTTAGAGTGAGTTTCTCTGAAAAAGACTTCATTTCTCAAACACCTAGAAAATGAAGTCAAATTTATAGAAATAAGAGCCATTCCTCAATTGACAAATGGTCAAAGGATAAGAACAGGAAGTTTTCAAACAAAATAATTAAAGCTATCTATAGTCATATTTTTAAAATGTGCTAAATCACTATTGATGAGGAAAATGCAAATTAAAACAAGTTTAAGTTACTACTTCTCACCTGTCATATTGGTTAATATGACAGAAAAGGGAAATGACAAACATTGGAGGGGATGTGGGAAAATTTAAACTGATAGTATACTGATTCAGCCATTCCAGAGAGCAATTTGGAACGATACTCAAAGAGCTATAAAACCCTTTGACCAAGCAAATACCATTACTAGGTCTATATCCCAAAGAGATTAAAAAAAAAAACAAAAAAAGGAAAAGGACCTACATGTACAAAAATATTTAGGACAGCTCCTTTCGTGGTGACAAAGAAATGGATATTGAGAGGATGTACATCAACTAGGGAATAACTGAACAAGTTGTTGTATATGATTGTAATGGAATAGTACTATTGTGCTTTAAGAAATGATGAGCTGGACGCTCTCAGAAAAACCTGGAAAGACTTGCATGAACTGATGCAAAGTGAAATGAGAAGAACCAGGAGAGCATTGTACATAGTAACAGTAATAATGTATGATAATCTACTAGGAACAATTTATCTATTCTCAGCAATACAATAATCCAAAGCAATTCTAAAGGACTTATGATGAAAGGTACTGTCCATCTCCGGAGAAAGAACTAGAACAGTCTGAATGCAGATCAAAGATATTTTTTCTTTACTTTCTTTATGGGGGAGGGGGGAGTTGTCTGTGTTTTCTTTCACAGAATTACTTACATAGAAATGTGTTTCGCATGACTACATACATATAATCCATGTTAAACTGCTTGTCTTCTCAATGGGAAGGAGAGGAAATATAGGGAAAGAATGTGGAACTCAAAATTTTGCAGGGAAGTAATTAAATTATTTTTACATATAATTGAGAAAAATATTAAAAGATTTTCTTTAAAAACAGATCTAAGAGATTTTCTGATTATACAAGGCAGTGGAAAAAAGCCCTAAGCTCGGAGTTCCAGGACCTGAATTCTAAGGATGACCCTAAATCTTATTGAGGTTCTAGATTCAGAACCTGGGTTCTGATCCCTCTTCAGACTTAGCATAAGTCCCTTTACTCAATCAGACCTCAGTTTCCTGGTCTACTAAATAAGGGAATTGGATTAAATGCCTTCTGACTCTAGGAATTGGATGGAGAAACCCTATCTCTCTGTTCTACCAGGATTGTTTCTGTAGCTGTAGGAGGGAAGTGGGAATTTGGACAATGACTCCAATCAAAAAAGTAGAAGGAAAAAAATAGGGATTTGTGGGGACTGCACAAACCAGAGGGGCTGGCTTTCTGTGCTGATCTAATCACACTTGAAAACTTGCCTGAGTGACACCATTTTCATCCAAATAACAGCCCAGGCCTATTCAGAGCAACTGCTGCCAAGTGAGTACCATCTTGTTCTTTAATTAAAGTATAAGATTACTTGAAACTGATTGCAAGGTGACTGACTTTGCAGCACAGATGTGTTCCTGAAAAACTAACTGAAACTCATTTCATATTATGAATGCATGGAGGGAACTCATCAAGTAAAGAAATCCTAGGGCCCCTATTCGCAAAAGGAAGAGCTCTTTTGTAAAGCAAGTAATCATGGTGGGAAGGGAAAGGAAGAAACCCACAACTGAAATTAAACTTGAGTAAAATAGGTAATCACAACCAAAACAGAGGATCACAGAATTAGCATTGGAAAGGACCTCGGGATCAGTCCAGGAATACATTTTTAACTCATGACTATTTCCCAGAATCCCTAGCTTCCTTCAAACTACCGTGCACTGTGCAGAAAGAGGTACAAGGCCTTTTGATCCCCTCATTATAAACTTTCCCTCTTTTGAATTACTTTGTTTCCCACATATGTTGTATTTACATATATGTATATATGCACATATATCTATATATTATATGTAATATAATATATACTATATAATATATACAGCATATATTATATCATCTATATAATATACAGTTATCCCTTCCACCTCATGACTTTCACTATTGCAGTTTCAATATATTGCAATTTTGATATATCAATATATGGCATAATAAATTTAATGGGAATTTTGGAGAGATTTTTTTGGAAGCTGTAGATGACACACAAAAACCAGAAGATGACACAGGAAAAAGTTTAGAAATTCAGAAATGCATAAAATATTTGTATAGTATTGTATAATATCAATATATTTTATAATTTGATACCATAATCATTTAGACTTCTTCTCTGGTACAAAGGGAGGGCCAAAAAATTTGACACAGATTTTCTAGATCACAGAGGCACTGCACCCCCTAAGTCCCACTATGTGGAAGGGATAATTGTATAGGTAGTAGAATATAGATAATATGTAACATATAGACATATAATACAATGTTATATAATATATGGGTAATATATAATAAAGCTATATTATATCATATCATTATATGAGAGAGAGAATACGTGATCCTTTAAGACAAGGTCAGTTTCCATCTTTTTTTTGCCTGTATTTACCAGTGGTTAACACAAAGCATTAAATTTCATGGCACCATGAATTTTGAGCTGGAAGGAGCGTTAGAAGGCCATCTTGTCCAACTCTGTTTTACAAATAAGAAGACAAAAGATTCAATAAGCGACAGTCTAGCTCCATCACTTGCAACCTGTTTGATCCCAAAGAAGTCCCTTGATTTCTCTAGGCCCTTTTCTTCAACCTTAATTAGAAAAAGAAAACCAAAAAAGGGGAGTGGGGTAGATAACTTCCAAGTTATCTTCCTACTCTTAAGTCTTTGTGCTAAATCAGAATGTGATGTGAGGCTATACTTCATTTCCTCCCATAGCTTTTCCATAAAATTGAAGTATTTTTTGTCAGGCAAACTTGTCATTCAGAGCATGTTTTGCTTCCCAGTATCTCATTCAACCTCGTTTCATATACTTGAATAATTCCTCCCCTTTGCACTTCTGGGCACAGTGGATAGAGTAGTGGCAAGGACTGGAGTCAGGAAGATTCATGTCCCAAGATCAAATCTGACCTAAGACACTAGACACATGACCCTTTTTGCCTCGATTTCCTCATCTGTAAAATGAACTAGAGAAGGACATGGCAAACCACTCTAGTATCTTTGCCAAGAAAATCCAAATAGGATCAGGAAGAGCTGGACACAGCTGGAATGAGTCAACAACAAAAAAGCATTTCTCTACCTATAGGCACCAGCCAGATCCCAGTGATCCATAGGAGAACTTCTCTGCTGATTACTGAAGGGAATCTAAGCCCTCAGAAAAGCCCCCATTGGGGAGAACTCCCCTCATTTGTACCCCATACAATTTTCTCAACAAATCAAGAGTTATTAACTTAAGGAAAACACACCCTTCCCAAGGCCCACTAATATGTCTTAAATACAGACATACTTACATGTCATACACATATGCATGCATGTACATCACATTTTAAGGCCAAGAGAATATATGTGAAATGCATTCTCCCACTAACAGGATTATTATTAATATTATTTTTAGTTTTAAAGAATCAGGCCTGTTCCACAGCCAGGAAACACCTGGAATTAAAGGCACAGACAAGGACTAGAAGAATCCAAACCAACTTCCTAGGGGCCTATGAATGGAATTGCTCCAATAACTTTTAAGGCTCCCTTGACCAGGCTTGAACCTTTCTAACTTTCATAAAATCTAACCATTTTTTGTTTATGGTCCTTCAAGTAAACACTGATAGCTCTACAGTCATTTCTCTAAACATCATAGCCATTGTGTGTACCCCACCCTACCACTCCCCTCATTCCCCCAGATACTCCTTTCTTACTCATATTTTTTACTGGTTTGTTAGATAAAGCTTAGAACACATTGTTAAATCTCCTCACATCCTAGGAGTGTGAAGGATGGAGCACACAGAGGGCAGTGAAGTTGGCAAACCGAAAACAAATGCCTCTTTCTGGACTACAGAAATGGGAGAGAAGGGGTTCCTCCTTCCCTGACTTATTATTAAAGACCTGACTTCTATTATTTTAAAATTGTCTTTACCTTTTCCATCATTCTCAAACAACAAGCATATAATTGTCTGTCTTGGGCTGGGTGCTGTGTTGGGTGTTAGGGAAACAAAAAAGGAATTAAGTCCCTGTCTTCAAAGAAGTTATATTCTATTGATGGGAACAATGTTTACTTACATAAGTAGATTTTTAATGGGTATTTTCAGGTAAGGAGAAACCATAGATTCTAGGGAGTTCAGCTAAGGAGGTGGTTTTTGAAATGTGCTTTAAAGAAAGCTAGGATTCTAAGAGAGAGGGCATTCTAAGAGTTATTGGGGAGTGGGGAAAAGAGGAGCTTGTGCAAATGCATGAAGAGGAATGATGGAACAGCATGTAAGAGAAACAGTAAATAAGTCAGTCTGTCTATTTTGTTGTCATTCAGTCTTTTTAGTCCTATCCAACTCATCATGACTCCATTTGGTGTGTTGTTTTGTTTTGTTTTTTGCAAAGATACTTGAGTAGTTTACCATTTCCTTCTCCAGATTATTTCACAGGTGAGAAAACTGATACAGACAGGGTTAAGTGACTTGCCCAGGGTCACATAGCTACTAAGCGTCCAGTAAGAGACCAGATTTGAATTCAGGAACATAAATCTTCCTTGGCACTCTATGTACTATGGTACCACCTACCTGTTTTTCTCTTGTTCCAAGCCTAACTGATACCTTTCAGATACTCCCAGTAGTAATATGTTGAAATTGCTTTCCATGGCCCCTAATCATAGGAATAGCAATGGGCTTTGAAGTCAAAGGATTTGGGGTTGGATCCTGATTCTGCTTATGTTACATGACTGACCTTAGAAAAACCACTGGGTATCAGTTACCATCTCTCTAAAATACAAGAATTAGACCAGATGTTCTTTGAAGGTCCATTCCAGCTCTGAATCAATGATCCCAAGAGACTGTACACTTAAAGCAGAAAAAGGAGAAATTCCTCCAGAGAAGCAGCTGAGAAAGAGCACAGGCCTGAGGGTCCAAAAGACCTGGTTCAAGCCCTCCCTCTACACATTCCAGCTGTGCGATCCTAAGCAAATAATGTAACTTGTCATCACTCCGGGTTAACTCTTTAGGACTATAAGTGGAAGGAAAGCATTTCTATGATGTGCTCCCCCACAGGGTTCAAATCACAAGCTCATACTCCACCATATCCACTAAAAACTTGTTCCTATTTCCCATCTCCCTCCAACTCAGCCTTTGCTCAAATCCCCTTCCACTCAAAGGTCCCTAAAGGCTACAGACTTCCTGTGACCTTTACTCAACACCATTGGCCAAGGAGGTCGAGATGTAGCTGCCTATCCTGTTCTATTCCCTGCCCATATGCCCTAAGAGACAGGAAAAGTCACTTCATAGGATAATAGCTCTAGAGCCAGAAGAAACCTTGTTAACCTCCTGATTTTACAGGTAAAGAAACTGAGGACAGAAGGGGCAAAGTGATTTTTCTAAGGTCACATGGGTAATAAATGACAGAACCTGGACCTGAATTTAGGTCCTGTGACTAGAAATTAAATGTTCTTTTCTCTCCACCACACTGACTTGACTTGCCTGAGGTCACTTAGATAGCAAGTGGCCATGGTGGGATTGAACCCAGACATCATGATGTACTAGGATTCCTTGTGTCACATGGATAGGCTTCAAAGCCTGCAAGTCAAATATATAAAAAATTGCTCATTCAGAGGCTTCTCTAGCCATGGAGAATTTCTCATTGAACAGCTAAGGAAAGCCCTGTCTGCTGGTACCTTTCTTTTGTTTTGCATTTGATCAGGGTGTTTAGATAGAAAGGTACTCCCAGAATTGGAATTGCTAGCAGACAGACACAGAGAGGAAGATAGATTGATATACAGACAGAAAGACTGGCAGAATGAAAGACAGAGAAAGATAGAAAGAAAGTAAGGAGGCAGTGAGAGAGACAGAGAGGTGGGGAATAGGGATAAAGAGAGAAGAAGTGAACAAGAATGAAACAGAAGTCATGAGGAGGGAAAGGGAAGAGACATAGAGAAGGAAGAGAGAGGAGGGAGAAAGAGACAAAAATGAAGAGGGGAGGAGGGGAAGAGAAATAGGGGAGGGGAAGGACAGAAGAGACAGAATGGAGGTAGAGGGGGTGGGAGGGAAGTGACACTGCACAGAGCTGTGGCATCTCTCATCAGCTGTAGGTTTCCAAGCTTCTTTTGTCTGCCTCTTTGCATGTGGAGGTGCTGATTTGTTTTTTATCTCAGATATATTCTTGTTCAAATGAATCCCTGAATGCCAGACCCTGAGCTCAGGAATGACTCACATCTTTATAAGTTCATTTTCTATCATTACTTGTGACTCTTTTTCTCCATCCCTCTGCCAATTTCTTACCTATTTGCAGACAGATTAGGGAAAATGATAAAAGATCATTCTGGTGTTTATAAACAGAGAAAAGCCAGTTGGTTTTGTCTCATCTGGGACGACTATGCTCAGATGGCGGCAAGCCTCAATTGGAATCTTTAGAATCATGACTGGAATCTACACTAAAGTAGAATGATGGATTTGAAATCAAAAGATCAAGGTTCAAATCCTGATTCTGTTCCTTGCTGTTGAGATCTTGTACATATGTTTTAACTTGTGTGGGCCTCTTGTCTGCTCTATAAAATAAGGGGATTGAGATTTCATCTCCCCTCCATCAGAACAGCAGACATGACAACATATGAAAATGCTAAATGCTGGTGGGGCTGTGGGAAGAAGGCACTGAATTGGTCTAGAACAGTTGGACCAATTCATAGCTATACCAACAATACATTATGTTACTTATATGGAAAACAATTCAAAATTATACTAGAAAAATTATTAAACTGTGTGACCCAGAAATATCACTACTAAAATAAATGCTTGTTGAGTGACCGACTAGAGGAACAGATCCTTAGGGGTTCAAAGACAGAGGGAAAGGTTGTGTGTGTGTGTGTGTTTTATATACATATGTGTGTGTATACATAGGTAGATAGATACAGAGACAGAGATAGAGATATTTCAGCACTTTTTGTAGTAGCTTATCACAATGTCAGGTACATAAAGGGGCTTAATAAGTGTTTATTGATTGATTACAAAAAGTGAAAGGAAAGTAAGAACCAAGTTGTGGTATGTGAATGGAATGGAATGTTACTATGTATAAGAAATGGTGAACATAAAGAATTCAGAGATACTTGGGAAGGGGAAAAAACTTATATGAACTGATGCAGAGTGAATTAAGTAAAACTAGGAAAACAATTTGTTCTATAAAATTTGGATTCAGTCAAAAGTCTGCACTTAGGTATTTAGAAGGCCACATGTGGCCTTAAGGCTGCAGGTTTCCCACTCCTGACTTAAATCAATCCTACTCTAAGGTAAAGGACGATAATATTAAAAGTCTCCAGAACTCCAATAAATGCAATGATCTGTCATGAATTCATAGGATTGTTAATGAAGTATGCCTCCCAAATTCAGAGGTGGTGAAGATGCAGAATGAGGCATACTCTATCAGACATAGCCACATATTAATTTATTTTCTTGAGCTGTCCTTTCTATTTTTGTGAAAAGAGAGGGTTCTATTGAGGAGTTTGAGAAAGGGGAGTGAGTGATATGACTTTTTTTGAAAGAGAGGCAATCAATAAAACATTTTAAAATGAGGAGGCTGGTCTCTACCAGCCCCTAGACGCTATAATCCTGTAATTGCCACTGAGGTCATCCCTTTCTCTAGGATCTGCATCAGGCTGGTCTCATTCAATGCTAAACAGAAAGAGATAAAAAACCTCAAAAATAAACAAAAGTCTATAGTCACTGCACTTCTTGTGGAAAATAGACAGACAATAACTGGGTTTCTCTCTATTCTGCAGTGTCAACTAAGGTACTGGGGATGGATTATAGAGTTCTGCCGGGGAGAGGGGGCACATGCAACATTGGGACCTCACTGTGTCCAAGCTTATGAGTAGAAACAATTAGAAGGCAACCTACCAGGTCAACTGAATGGGCCCGCAAAGACATTATGAAAAGTCCTCCCCTGTCCCCAGATATCACAACCCTGCTTCCCACCCTGCCTAAAATACACCATTAACCTACTTTTTAAAAAATAAGACAGAAAAATCATAAGTGTCCTTTACGTTTATATAGCATTTTCAAAGGGGCTTCACATCATAGACGGAGGCAGGGAAGGCTCATAATACCCATTTTAGAGATGGGGAAACTGTGCAGAGATGTTGAATTACTTGACAAGTCACATAACTTGTAAAACCAGAACTTGAATCCAGACTTTCTGATGCTAAAATTGAATATATTCTTAATGAAATGGAAATTATGATGACTCTGCTGATGGTGGGGATGGTGGTAGCTAACACATATACAGCACTTGAAGATTTGCACAGGCAGCTAGGTCGTTCAGTGGGTAGTGGCTTGGAAGCAGGAAGACTCGTGATCATAGTTCAAATCCAGCCTCAGATACTTACTGACTGTGTGACCCTGGGTAAGTCCTTTAACACTGTTTGCCTGAGTTTCTTCACCTATAAAATGAGCTGAAGAAGGAAATGGCAAGCCACCCCAGTATTGCCACCTAGAAAACTCCAAATGGGGTCACAAAGAGTTGGGCATGACTGACCAACAACAACAACAAAATTAAGTATGTTAACTCATTCGACCCTCACACCAACTCTTAGAGGTAGATTCAATTATTATTCCCATTTATAGAGGAGGGAATCAAGGCAGAGAAGTTAAGGGATTTACCCAGTAAGTGGGCAAAGTAACTGTAAGTGACTGAGAAAGGATTTCAGATGTTTCTGATTCCAAGTTCAGCGCTCTAACCACTGTGCTACCTGATACCTTAATCTCAGTATTTATACCAAGAACATAAATTAATGTATCATCATCCTCATCAATTTGTCTACCATGAATGAAAGTGACTTAACTCTGGAAGGTACACATGAAACAGTTAAGATTAAAGAGTGGAATCCAGAGGCTTCTTATAGCTAATCTCTACAACAACGCAACCAATAATGCATTACAAGGAAGCATCAAATATGTGGCCAAGTCATTCAGATTTGTTTTCAGAAACAGAGGGGTTTGGAATGTCAAGTCAGGGTTGGGCTGTTGTCACCAGAAATAATAGAAAGGTTTTTTTTTTTTAGAGGGGGGAAAGCAGGGGAATTGGGGTTAAGTGACTTGCCCAAGGTCACATGGCTAGTAAGTGTTAAGTGTCTGAGGCGGAATTTGAACTCAGGTCCTCCTGACTCCAGGGCCAGTGCTTTATTCACTATGCCACCTAGCCACCCCTAGAAGGGTTATCTTTAAAGAACCTTAGATGATCCTCAGGGATCAATGCAGAGCAAACAAGGAAATGGTAGAAATCATGGAATACAGACAATTGCAAAAAGTTGGCATCTACCAAATAACCAGACCAACATAGCAATGTGGCTAGAATGATCCAGTAAAAGTCCACTGGCTTTCACAGACTAACAGATCACAGACTTTTATGCTACAGATACAGAATTCCAATTGTCCTTAAGAATTTCACCATTAAACAAAGAATTGGAAATTAAGGGGATACCCATCAATTGGGGAATGGTTGAACAAGCTCTGGTACACAACTGTGATGGAAAACTATTGTGCTGTGGGAAATGAGCAGAATGATTTCAGAAAAACCTGGAAAGACTTTCATGAACTGATACAGAGTGAAGTGAGAAGAACATTGTACACAGTAACAGCAATATCATACAATGATCAACTGTGAATGACTTAGCTATTCTTACCAATATAGTGATCTAAGACAATCCAAAAAACACATGATAAAAAATGCTATCTACCTCCAGAGAAAGAACTAATGGAGTCCAAATGTTGATCAAATTATACTATTTTTCACTTTACTTTTCTACATGGGTCGTTGAGGGGTGTTTTCTTTTATAACATGACTAATATGGAAATATGCATTACATGATTACACATATGTAATCTATATCAAATTATTTGCCAGCTCAGGGAGGGTGGGAAAAGGAGAGAACTGTAACTCAAATATTTTTAAATTAATGTTTAAAATTATTTTCTGTGTAATTGGGAAAAATAAAATATTACTCAAAAAAATTTCATCATTAAATTGTATTAAAATTTGCCATTATCACAGATAGAACTATAGCTCATAATGATTAGGACATAACACTCATCCATAAAAATTTAAGGACAACATTTTTTAAAAGATTTTTCCAGTACAAACATCAAAATCCTTGGACTCTATGGAATGAAGGGCTTTCAAAATGTAGAACCTAGCAGAGAAAAACAAAGCGATGAGTGAACAAGACGAAGAATGCATCCCTAGCATCTTATCCACTAGAGAATCAGCACAAGGAGATGCTTTCATTAGCACCAGAACATGCTATTACATCCCAGTTTTCTTATTTGATTACAAAAAACAATTTTATATATTTCTTCAATAATCTATACCACATTAGATATAAGAAAATTATAACAATATAGAAACTTGTCCCCGGATCATTTCTATCAACTCCATTGAATCAGATGAGAACAACGTAATAACAATAATAACTGACACTTATAATATTTTAACATTCACAAAGTGTTTTACATATGTTGTCTCATTTGGTCCTCACAATAGTCATGTGCCACAGGCATGATTTTCTCCATTGTGTAGATGTGGAAATGGGTGTTGAAAGATTTAGTGTTCATGGTTGTGCAGATAGTGTTAAAAACCAGACTGGAACCTAATTCCAAATCCATCACTACTTCACATGAAGGAATGGGACTCAGGGCAGAGGGAAGGCAAAGATTCAAAGGAGGGGCAATGTAATGGCAAACACAAGTAGCTAAAGTCTGAGGACCATGGGAAGAACAACAGCAAAAGACAGACAGAGAGAGACAGAGATAAAGAGACAGAAAGAGAGAGAGCAAGCGAGAGAGGGAGGGAGAGGAGACAGTAGGAGAGAGTGGGGGAGAGAGAGAGAGAGAGAGAGAGAGAGAGAGAGAGAGAGACATATGATGAAGAATGGAAGGCAATGAAGATTTTCCCAACTTCCCAGTTTTTCCAGGAACATCACTAGTCAGTCAATATTAGCTTAAGTGTATTCTGTACCAATAATTATCACCAGGGTCTAAAAGAGAGCCAGCCAGCAGGATACCACTTAGTGTTAGCAATGATTCTGAAGAGCTGTGCAGAGCAGACAGCCCACCATGTTGGAACCACAGTCAAATACCCATGTTGGAATGAAGCCTAACACCACGTTGGAACACAGCCTAACTCCAAGAGCTAATGTATACCATCTGATTCTATACTACACAAGTGGTCAAGTGGCATATCAGTCACCACCACGGTGAGGTTTGAGGGGAAGATAAAAATGACCAAGAAACAATCCTGAGTTTACTGACGTTCCTAAATTAAAATCAGTGGTTTTCTCCTCATTTTGACTTAATTTATAACTGCTTTTCTGTCCTATGTAGAATTAAGAGGCAAAAAAAAATTCCCCTGCTGTTGAATTTGTCATCTGTCCAGTAAACTCTTTGCTAGTGGAGGCAATAGAGCCACAATAGAGTTCTAGGACTTGACTCAGGAAGACCTAGGTTCAAATCTCACTTTTGACACTTATTTGCTGCCTAATCTTCGACAAATCACTTAACCTTTCTAAACACCAATTTCCTCACCTGTAAAATGGGAATGTTCATAGCATGTTCTATACACTAGTTCAACTGGATTAAGCTCACTATTCTGGAAAGCAATCTGAAAAGTTAGTAAGCTAGGCTTATCTTTTGACTAAGAAAAAGTACTCTAAGGTATACCCCAAAGAGGCCAAAAACAGAGCAAAAGGACTCATATTCACAAAGATATTC
Source organism: Petaurus breviceps papuanus (assembly GCF_028583685.1). NCBI lineage: Eukaryota > Metazoa > Chordata > Mammalia > Diprotodontia > Petauridae > Petaurus > Petaurus breviceps. The sequence goes on along the minus strand of NW_027185573.1, from coordinate 7,106,013 downwards.
TATCAGTTCCTATTGTTGTAACAAAGATCTAGAAACAAAATTGGCACTTATCAGTCAAAGATGGGTTTTATTACACAGTTTGTTTTTTGGTTTGGTCATTTCGATCATGTCCAACTCTTCATGACCCCATAAGGGGTTTTCTTGGCAGAGATACTAGAGTGGTTTGCCATTTTCTTCTCCAGCTCATTTTACAGATGAGGTAAATGAGGTAAACAGGGTGAAGCGAATTGCCCAGTGTCACACATGTAAATGTCTGAGGCCAGATTTGAGCTCAGCAATATGAATGTTCCTAACTCCAAGACCAGCACTTTATCCACTATGCCACCTACCTGAACTTCATTGCCCTGTAAGATATACCAAATATGATGAATTTAGAGAAACCTGGAAGACCTATATGAACTGATGCAGAGTTAAGTGAACAGAATAAGGAGAATTTACACAAATTTACACAATGACCACAATAATATAATAAAAAAAAATAGAGAAACTTCAGTTGATACAATGGCCTAGCATGGCTTTATAAGAATAACAATGAAGTATACTTCTCATCTCTTGATAGAAAGGAGTGGACTAGAGGTACAAAATAAGCCATATTTTCAGACTTGGCCAATGTGCTGATTTATTTTGTTTTCCTGCAAAGGAAGGCTTCTATTGGAGAGTGAGAGGATATTAATGAGTGACTATAGAGATGAAAAAATAACAAAAGAAAGCAAAGAGCTTCAAGGAAAAGAATTTTTAATACACAAAGAGAATGAAAGGAAGCCCAGATGGGGATGGAGACAAGCAAGACAGTTTTGGTACTCTCCAGCTAAATTTTATATATGCTTTAAATGATGTAAATGCATGTAACAGAAATTCCCATCTTCATATATGACTCTCTTTTCAGTAGTTTATATATTAAAACATTCACATTTGTTAATATTTTCTAAATTAATAATAATAAAGAAACAGACTAAATAGTACCTACTTCACTCTGCCTCTGTGTGACTCAAACAACTCCCTAGGATTAATTATCTTCAAGGTTGCCATGTGCATTGATAGAGGGAATGCCTATAGTAAGAATTGCCCATTTGGCAAAATCACTAATCTTTTGAATATTCTTGTTAACTTGGCCCTGGTATCTATATAAGGACTCTTATCACTGAACATCCTATGTTACAAATCAAAATTTCAGAACCAAACTGTCCCCGTGATTGATAGATAGATAGAGATATATAAATATGTAGAGATACACATATGTGTGTTATATGTGCATACATACATATACACAGTGTCCCAAAAGTATTATTGCAAATTTCTGTAATAAGACATTTGAGACACCTTATAACTACACCCTTATACATAATGCCCTAGTCTGTTGCAGTGACCCAATGTGTAAAACATAGGCTTGTTGAATGAGTGAAGAAATGAATATGAAAGCAAGAGCAAAGGATGAACACAAAAGAATAGGGCAGTAATTTTTTTTTTTTGCCTTTTGGAGGGCAATTGAGGCTAAGTAACTTGCCCAAGGTTACACAGCTAGTTTTTTGTGTGTGTGTGTTAAGTAAGTATCTGAGGCCAGAACCCAACTCGGGTCCTCCTGGCTCTGGGACCAGCACTTTACTCACTGCGCCACCTAGCCGCCCGGCAGTAATATTTTAAAATAAAGTGACAGGAAAGCCACCATTCAAAATGATCGAAGTTTGAAGAGAGGCAAGAAAAGGACTTAGGAGAGTTTTGTTTTGTCTTGCTTTGCTTTGTTTTGCTTTTAGCTACACTGGACTCCAGTGACCCTGGAGGAGACAGTGAGGCTGGTGACTTTGCCCAGCTCTGCCTCACTTAAATCCAATTCACTTACAAATCAAGACATGGTGCTACTGATGTCACTGGTCGTCTCCTCTTTAGAAGGAGGAACAACAAACAACAACAGCCACACCAGCTGCATTGGAGCAAGAGGAAAATCAGAGAAAGGAGAAGAGGCCAGGGATATGCTGGAGCCAGTTCATTAAGGCTCAAGAGTCTGTTAAATTTTCAGTGTGAGCAAACACTATAAACCAGGGTTTTATTTATTATTTTGTTGATTTTTGCAGAATTAAGGAAATGATGCAGAAAATAACAATGATACAGATTAATCTTTAAAGTGGGGAGCCGGTTGTTAAACATTTGTCAACACACTGTTGGATAGAACTGGGATGACGAAACCCCGACATTGGGGAAGAGGCAGGGCTGCTCAATTATTATTCTACCTCTGTTTCCTTTGCTAAGGAAAATGATCTTTGGATTCAAAAAGACCTGGGGGAAATGACTGATGGCATATTCTATACCTGTTAGAGAGCTAGATATAACATGTCTATAAAGCACTTCAAACACATTGTCTCACTGGATCCTTACAACAATCCTTTGAGGTAGGAACTGCTGTGATCCTAGTTTACAAATGGAGAAACTGAGGCTGAGAGAGATTGAGGGACTTTCCCAGAGTGACACAGCAAGCAAGTATCTGAGGTAGGATTTGAACTCAGGTCTTCCTGATTCAGAGTCCAGCACTCTAGCTGCCCTTTCCCCTCAAGATAGTAGGTGATCACTTAGCTTGCTTTTAATGAGTTTGAGTCACTAGGGCCTCAGTGAGCTACATGCTAAGTTGCTAGGGAAAAAAAAATTTAAACCACCTGAGAGTCCCACCTCTGACCTATCCTTACTGTGTGACCCTGGGCAAGTCATCTAACTTGACGCCCTGGACAGCTCTCTAGAACTATGAGGAACAGAAAAAGTTCTTTACCAAGATGTCTTTGCACTGAGAAAATAACAGATCCAGTTCAAAAATTTGAAAACAACATGTTCTAGAATCTAAATTCTAATGTTTTCCATGAGTTGAAGGGCCACAAGCAGTGTTTAGCCCCCTCTAATTTTAATTGTCCTGGGGCGAAGCTTTATTTGCTCCATCCTTGTTACAGTTTCTGGGCAGCTTTCCTAAGGGTGCTTTGGCCCATCAGCAAATTGGGGATAGCTAACAGTTAATAATAATAGCTTTTATGTAGTATCTAAAGGTTTAGTGAGCACCTTATGAATATTATGTCATTTTATCCTTACCACAACCCTAGGAATTAGTTGTTATTCTTATCTCCATTTTGCAGATGGGGGAACTGAGGCAGATAGTGGCTAATTGAATTGCCCAGAATCATGTCATTAGTTAAAGTGTCTGAGGCTGGATTTGAACTCAAGGACTTTTTGAGTCCAGCACTTAATATCCATTGCACAATCTCAGTCTCAAAATAAGCTCACTACTAACCTACTAAACTACTAACACAGGATCTCAGATTTAGAATAGAAATGACATCCAGAGCTGATCTAATCAATTATCCCATTTTTCAGATAAGGAGATTAAAGCTAAAGTAGTCTATAGATTTGCCCAAAATTACACAGGCAGTAAGATTCAGACAGATGATTCGAATCCAGATCCTTTGACTCCAGACACAATTCAAACGGCAAAGAGTAAAGCATTGTAGAAATGTGGTCTCTCATTATTGGCATGGCTGCTGCCACAACTGAGATAGACAACATGTCAATTTTAGCAGATGGAGGAAAGGGAACTTGCATATCTCAGCACCAAACCAGCCACTACTAAGACTAGAAACTGTGACAGGAAACTCTGTCAGTGAAAATAAGCCGGGCTGAGCTTCCAATCAATAGGCCTGTCAAGGTCTGCTGTGTCTTCTGGAGGAATCATTCTGGCCAGATAAGCCTATCACTCACTCACAACTGTGGTCTAAGATGAACATTATGAAATACCTGTCTCCAGACCCATGTTTTTCAGTGGTTTCTGCAGTCATTCATTTTCTCTTTGTGATTTCCCCCCCAAGTGATTACTCTGGTATCCACAGGACATCAGATGAAAAGAAAATAAGTCACAAATTTGACACTTGGAAGAAAAAGGCCACTTGGAGTAACTGGCCAACATCTATCTCCCACCTCCAGGCTTTTGCATGTCCTAGACCCCATGCTTAGGTTTTACTCTGCCCTTACCTCTGTTTCTTTGAATTTCTAGCTTGCATTAAGGCTCAAGGGCCACCTTCTACACAAGGCCTTTAGTAATCTCCCTTTACTTTTTTGTTGTGTTTTTCAGTCATGTCAGTCAGACTGTTCATGACCCCATTTAAGGTTTTCTTGGCAGAGATACTGGAGAGGTTTGCCATTTCCTTCTCCAGCTAATTTTACATGAGGAAACTGAGGCAAACAGGGTCAAATGACTTGCCCAGGGTCACACAGCTAGTAAGTATCTGATGCCAAATTCGAACTCAGGTCTTCCTGATTCCAACCTGGCATTTTATCCTAGCCGATCACTTATTCATTAGAACCTCTCAAAAATGTGATATGAATTCATATTGCATATATCTTGTATTAATCTATCTGTATAAGTTATCCCCAGGAATGCAACACACCTTTGTTGGAGAATTGTCATTGGCACTTTTCCTTCCACTGAGAACTCTGAGGAGAAGAAGCATAGCTAATGCTCACTCCAACAAGTTCAGACACACCTGAACCAAGGTACCTGCATCTTCCCCCTCCCCCCAATAATAATAGCTAGCATTTATGCAGTGATTTAAAGTTCAGAAAGTGCTTTTCCTATGCTAACTCATTTGACCCTTATAATGACCCCATGAAGCAAGTGCTAATTATTATCTCCACTTTACATATGGGTAAATGAAGGCAGACAGTGATCAAGCGATTTGCCCAGGATTATGCAACCAGGTAGCATTTGAGGCAAGATTTTAATTCGGGCTTTCTTTTTTCTAAGCCTACACTCTATCCCCTAAATCACCTAGCTGCTTCTCACGAGAGATGTTCAGCTGGGCAGGGAGTCATCTAACCCAATTCCTTTCTTTTAAAGATGAGGAAAATTAAGTCCCAGGAAGTTAAATGAGTTGCCCAAAGTCACACAAGTTGCTAAAGATACGGGCAGGATTTGAAGACAGATCCTTTTAACTCCAGACAGCTAAGTGGTACAGTGGATAGAACATCAGGTCTGGAGTCAGTCTGAGTTCAAATCTGGCCTCAGAGACTTAGTTTCTGTGTGACCCTGGGCAAGTCACTTAACCCTGGCTGCCTCAGTTTCCTCATCTGTAAAATGAGCTGGAGAAGAAAATGACAAACTATTCTAGTAGCTTTGCCAAGAAAACCCCAAATGGGATCACAAGGAATCAAACATGACTGAAAGGACTGAACCACAACAAGCTCTTAACTCCAGTCGGTCCTTTTTCTACAATACCTTGCTGCCTCTCCATGCATATAAACTGTAAGCTAGTCTGTCTTCAGAAGGTATTCAGCACTATATGATATGTCAAATGTGCTGAAGGAGGACATTTCACCCTATCAGCCATCTCTCCCACAATCCCACAGTGCAGGGCACACAGTTAACCAGTCAGCATCTAATAAATGCAGAACAAATAACCAAGTATGTCCGTATGTCCATGCATCAGAAGGGCCTGGGCTCTGGGGCTGTGCCCTGCTTATCTGTACCAGGGACACCGCAGCCCTTGAGGACCAACACAGCTCCCTGAACACATGCTTTCAACATGTGTGAAGCATCTTGATAGAATCCTCATGAGGGGTGGAGGGAGAGTGAGAAAACAGGATGACAAACAAGGACGCACTGCAACCGGAATGTGTTGGGTTTTCTGGGCATTTCGGGGAATGCCCCAAGACGTTCCTCTGTATCTTGGAACAACGTGCTACAAAAATTCTAGCATTAAAAAAATACATCTTGTTATTGTGCTGTGGGCATGTGACAGAGGGTTGGGCGCCAGTAACATCTTTTATTTACTTGCAATTTCATGACCCCAAAGCTGTCAAACAGATTCAAGTCCAATTTGGTTGAAGTAGGAAAAGAAAACTGTCCTGGCTTGGTTCCTGGGGCTCCAACTTTTAACCCTAGAATTGAGTTAATGCACCCTACATTTTCACAGTCAGGATTAGGATAGAAACAACTAACGTCCTGGGCTGTTTACAAAAAAATGCCAACCTATTCAGGGCTCTAATCATAGTGGCTATGACAAGGAAAAATCCAGGAAGACTTTAAGAAAGATAGAGCAGGAAAATCTGATCCAGTCTCTTTTGGTCTCTATCAATCAGCAGGCATTTATCAAGCCCTTACTGTATACCAGGTACTAGCTAAGGCACTGGAGATATAAAGACAATCACTCAATCCGTCAGTGGCATATAAGTTGTTCCTCTGTGCTTCATACTGTTCTAAACACTAGGGAGTCAAGAACAATGAAGAAAGGAGGCAAACCCTACTCACAATACATTATATTTAGATAGATGGATGGATAGATGGATGGATGGATGGATGGATGGATGGATGGATGGATGGATGGATGGATGGATGGA
>NW_027185573.1:7077110-7099640 GCF_028583685.1 Petaurus breviceps papuanus | reverse complement strand
GGATGGATGGATGGATGGATGGATGGATGGATGGATGGATGGATGGACAGATGCATGGACAGACAGATGGACAGATACACAGAGAGACAGACAGACGGATAGACAGACAGATAGACTGATAGATGGATGGGTAAATGGATGGATAGATGGATAGATAGATAGATAGATAGATAGATAGATAGATAGATAGATAGATGATAGATAAGATAGAGATGTATATACACATATATTACATATATGTAATGTATTGATATACATTGCTATATATATTAACTTGTTCAGTTGTTTCCATCATGTCTGACTCTTCATGACCCTATTTGGGGTTTTCTTGGCAAAGATACTGGAATGGTTTGTCATTTTCAACTCATATTACAGATGAGGAAACTCAGGCAAACAGGGTGAAGTGACTTAACCCAGGGTCACACAGCTAGTAAGTATCTGAGGTCAGATTTGAACTCAGGATGATAAGTATTCCAGACTCTAGGCCCAGTCCTATACCCACTGTGCCACCTAGTTCCCCTTATATTTAACTACCTTAATGATATTTGTATTTAGTAACTATACATTTATATTGTAAACATTTTTTCTATGAACAAGTAATCTCTCCAATCAGAAGGTAATTCGGAAAGAAGAAAGTCTGGAGATTAGGGGAGCCTTCAGGTTTAAAAAAAATGGCTCTTGATCTTCATCTGAAGAAAGTGAGGAAATCAATAAGGCAAAGATGAGAAAGGAGGAGGGATGAGAAGGTGTATTCCAGGCATAGGGAATGGTTGATGTAAAGGCTGAGATTCAGTGTGAGGGAGCAGAGAGCATGGACCAGAGAGTGGAAAAAGGAATGATGTATAATTAAACTGGAAAGACTAATTGGGGCCAAATTGTGTGAAGGCAAAACAAAGACAATTTAGACTTGATGTAAGGAATAAAAAGTTCTTGGCAATTGCATCGATTCAATGGGGCTGTCTTAGGTAAGGGATTGGAGCTGTTTGGAGGTCTCCAAGCAAAGGCTGGATGGAGTCTCATCAGGCATACAGAAGAGGGGACTCTTTTTCAGTTTGGACTAAATGACCACAAAGCTCACTTTCCATTCAGAGACAGAGTGATTTTGTGACCTTTTGGGTCCTAGGACCCAAAGGCCACCAGTCATCCAGGTCCCCATCATGGTGGGACTGTGAGGAAAGAGCCTTTCTGTAAAGTGCTTTCATTTAAATGTGAACTCTTATTACCCATATCAGGAAAATATAGATCTGATCTCAGAACCTCCACCCTTTCTGAGACATTTGTCCATGATTGTGAAAGCACTGTTAGAAATTTCTCAATTTCAGTGTCCCAGAAGGGAGCTGGATCACCTGTCATCACATAATTTCATTCCATTGACAAATCCCATAGCACAGAGAAATTGTGATCCAATGTATCAGAGTTTTCATGGCCTTTCTGTCAAATCTTCATCAGTCAGACTAATGATGATTGGACAATTCATATCCAAGAAGAGAAATAGACACATAGACACACAGACACACACACGCGCACACACACACACACACCCCACAGAAATAAAAGCTCAAGATAACTGAACCTGGGTTCCCTTATTATTTTCCTTACAACTGGTAAGTGCAAGATACAAAATAAAGAAAAATGGACTTTGGTATCAAGGGGCCTGGATTCTAATCCTGGCTTTGATACTTCTTTATATAATGCCTGTGAGATCAAGACAACTCGGTGACACAATGAATGGAGCACTGGCCTTGGAGGCAGGAAAACCTGAGCTCCAATCCTGCCTTAGAAACCTACTAGCTGTATGACTCTGGGTCAGTCACTTAACTGCCATATGCCTCAGTTTCCTTATCTGTAAAATTAAGACAGTAACAACAGCTACCTCAGGGTTTTTGTGAGGATCATGTGAGATAATCTATGGAAAGCAGTTTGCCAAATTTAATTGTTGTTTCTTTTTTAGTTGTTTCAGTCATGTTCAACTCTTCATGACCCCCTTTGGGGTTTTCTCGGCAGAGATACTGGAGTGATTTGCCATTTCCTTCTCCAGCTCATTTTACAGATAAGGAAACTGAGGCATACAGAGTGAAGTGACTTGCCCAGAGTCACACAGCTGGTAAGTGTCTGAGGCCAGATTTGAACTCAGTTTTTCCTGGCTCCAGGCCCAGTGATCTCTATCCACTGAGCCACCTAGTCCAGTTAAATGCCAGACTCTAAGTCAATGCTGGCTATGATTATCTTAAACAAGGCAATTCTCCCCTCTAGGCTTCAGTTTCCTCAGTTATAAAGGGAGGTGTTGGATTGGGTGATCTTTAAGATTCCTAACAGCTCAAGAGCTTTAGTCCAATTTGGGCTTTTTAATTGAAGAATTGATCAATAAGATGCCTTTAGGATTTCATTACTCCTCTGGACAGCATCCTTACTCATTACTGCTTTGGGTGAAGTAATTCCAGCTCTGACATTTACTAGCTATGAGAACCTGGACAAGTCACTTACCTTGTCTGAATCTGTTTCCTCATCTTTAAAATGGTGATACAACCCCTCCCTGCTCATTAGAATTTGAGCACTATTAGAACACTATATTAGTTGGCTCTTTTTTTTTGCTTTCCCTTTTATTTCTAGGGTTTACCACAGTGCTAAGCATACAGTAGGAACTTTATAAATGACCTGTTGACTTGAATAGAGAGCCTGCCTCAGAGTAAGGAACACCACAATTCAAGTCTTACCACTGACACATCCTAAATGTGTGACTCTGAGCAAATCATTTTACATCTTGGTGCTCTAGGTAAATCTTTAAAGAGTTCTTCATTCCTTTTTTTCATTTTCAGAATTTATTTATTTTTCATTTCCAACATTCATTTCCACAAGATTTTGAGTACCAAATTTTCTCCCCATCTCTCCCCTAACCCCCAGGCCAAGATGGCAAGCATACTAATTACTCCTTCCCCCAGTGTTCTCTCTCTCATATCCCCCCCCACAACCCTCCTCTTACTCCCTTTCCCCTTTTTTATTGTAAGGAAAGATGAATTTCTATACCCTTGTATATCTTATTTCACGGTTGCATGTGGCAACAATTTTTTAGCATTTGTTTTTAAAACTTTGAGTTCCAGATTCTCTCCCTTCTTCCTTCCTCACTCACCCCCACTGGGAAGACAAGCAATTCAATATAGGTTGTACATGTGTAGTTATGTAAAACATTTCCATAGTAGTTATATTGTGAAAAACTAACTGTATTTCCCTCCATCCTATCCTGCCCCGCCATTTATTTTGTTTTCTCCTTTGACCCTGTCCCTTTTCAAAAGCACATTTGCTTCTGACTACAAGAGTCCCTCATTCTAATGAAGTCACTTGTCTATTCAATCCAAAGGGAGATGATGCCAGTCCCTTCCATTTGCCTTAGGCTGACTTTGTCTAAGGCACAGCTGTTTTCAGGTTGTCTCCCCATTAGACAGGGAGCTCCTTGAAAGCAGGGACTGTCTTTTGCCTTTGTTTGTATCACCAGCACTTAACACTGGGCCCAGCATTTAGTAGGCACTTAATAAATTGTGGATGATGAGGATGCTTATAGTACCTTCCTCAGGAGTTGCTTGGAAGTTTAGATGAGATAATGCATATAAAAAGTGCTTTGTGAATTTTAAAGCATTATGGAAATCTTCATAGCTTTCAAGAAAATGTTGGTCCAAAACCAGGACTCTGCTTTTAAGCATAAGGATGTCTGTTTTACAAACAAGGTGAGTGAGGCCTGGAAAGGGAAAGTGATTTGCCCTTAGTGCTGCTATAAAAGTTAATCAGATGTCATTCCCAAAGATGCTTGTACAATAAGATGAACTGGTAGCACTGTTTTTTCTTCATTTTGAAGAAGATCAATGGAATCATGGGGTAATGTCTTGACATGCTTGTGAGTTGGATTTAAGTGAGGTTGTTGGACAAAGTCATTAACCTCACCAGAATCACTGAAGTCCAGTGGCAGCAAAAAAAGTCATTGGTGATGGTCTGGGATTTGTAATGGCTAGACCTGGATCTGGATCTGGAGTCAGGAAGACCTGGATTTGAATCCTGCCTCAGACACTTACTGACTGTGTGACCCTGGACCAGTCATTTCATTTCTCTGGGTCTCTGTTTCCTCATTGGTAAAATGAGGAATGTGCTACATGACTTCTATAATCCCTTTTGCCTCTAAATCTATCATTGTGTGACTATTTGGAAGGATTTCCTAAACAGAAAAGAGAAGTTTAAGGAGAAAAGACAAGTGAGATAAGTGAAGATAATGCTCAACTAGGACCTCTTTGTACATGCTCTAGGGGCAGCAATTAGGATCAAACTCATTTGTATAAAGAAAAGTAACTAAAAATTAGGTGTGTGTGTGTGTGTGTGTGTGTGTGTGTGTGTGTGTGTGCAGGATGGCAAACAGCAAATTGCTAATGATATTGGAAAGAAAACCTTCTCTGCCTTTTTGCTTCCTCTATAAGACACTGAGGGAGGAACACAACATGATTGTCTTTAGTTAACACAAACAGCAATTCTGTTCTCTTCCATCAGCTCTTAGACTAATATATATATGACACATATATTGCACCTATATGTATATATTACAACTACCATGTTTCCCCGATAATAAGACACTGTCTTATTAATTTTTTTGGACAGAAAAACACCAGAGGGCTTATTTTCAGGGGAGGGCTTATTTTAATGAACATTGACAGCAATTTTCATAAACAGGTAAATGTGAACAAAAAAATGTACCTTTATTCAATAAGCAAATCACTGGGGAAGAACAGGATGATGCGCTCACTGCTGCAGCTCTGATTGGATGCAGCTCGGAGCGCGGCGTGTGTTTCATGGGGGGGGGGTGCATACAGAGGGTACCGTAATGTAGCATGTAGTGCAGGGGATCACCTTCACTACAGTAGCAATCTCAATAGGGCTTATTTTCGGGGGAGGGCTTATTTTAGAGGAATCTTACACAGTAAGGGGAGGGCTTATTTTCGGGATAGGTCTTATTATCGGGGAAACACGGTATATATTCGTATAGAGAATTATATAGATGTAAAGTAGATAATATCATTAGAAATAGTATAACTATAGCTATATATACAGTGAGAGATTATAGATATAGATATGTATTTACATATTTAAAAAGAGGTTGTTTTGCATAGTGAATAGAGAATCTGCCTTGGAGTCAGGAAGAATCAGGCTCAATAATAATAATCATAATTGGCATTTATATATTTCTATAGCACTTTAAGGTTTTCAAGGCACTGCATTTGAACCTCACAAAACCCCTATTAAACAAGTATTATCCCCAATTTATAGATGAGAAAACTGAGGCCAAGAGAAGTTATGTGACTATGACTAGGGTTATATAGCTACAGGATTCTAAATCAGCCCTTCTTGACTCCAAGGCCAGCATTCTACCCCCTGTACCACCTTGCTACCTGGGAATCAAGTCAGTATACTGGTTTTGTGTCTCTGGAAAAGTCTTAACCTCTCCAGAGCTGAGAAGGGGATCCCTCAGCGACAAGGACCTAGAGCTGTGACCGAGCCCCTTCGATCCAGCAGGGTTCCTCAAATCTTAGAGCAGTTTACAGATGAGTTGTTGTTCTGTGTCAATAGAGGGAGTTCCATACAAGAAGTTCTCTGAAATACTGAAATCATAGGTTGGTATTTTAAGAGGCATATTTAATAGACACTATAGCATAAGGTAGAAAAAGCTGGCTTTGGAGTTAGATCTGGGTGCAAATCCTGTATCTGACACACGTTAGTTTTGTGATCATTGACAAGTCATTTAATCTCTTAATACAGTAAATAACTCTCTAATACTCTTGTTACAGATGATTTGCCAACCTACATTAGAAAAAGATTACACACATGAAATCTGAAGTCCAGACAAATATATACATATATGATCATAAATATCCACATATACATTAAATGCTATTATGGGCCACCATTTCTTTTATTATATAATGTTTATTGTAAAATTACTTTTTAGTATAGTCACTGACATTCAACTAGTGCCCAGAGTGGGGAACCTGAGACCTCAAGGACACATGTGGCCCTCTAGGTCCTTGACCGTGGCCCATTGACCAAATACAAACTTCACAGAACAAATCCCCTTAATAAAAGGAATTGTTTCATAAAACTTGGACTCAAGTCAAAGGGCCACACCCAAAGATCTAGAAGGCCACATGTGGCCTCATAGTCATAGGTTCTCCAGCCCTGAACTACCCTTTTAAAATTTTCAGAGTTCTTTCTATACATAATCTCATTTTCACAGCAAACCCATGAGGTATCATTATCTCCATTTCATAGATGAGAAAACTGGGGCTCATAAAGGCAGACTAAATTTCCTCTGGTCACAAGGCTAATAAGCATGAAAGCTATGTAATACTGCTGTTGGGTAGTTTTTTTTATATGGTAGATATGTTTTCTAAAGAAGATTAAAACATAAATTCTTCCTGCCAATTTGGCAAGTTAAGAAAATTCTTCTTAACCTGTTGACTACCACAGATCTTCAACACTACCCACAGAATCACTTGGCACAAGAACTGAGACTGCTTTACAAGATACCAATTCACTAACAAAGAGACTAAGTAAAAACAAGTTTCCTTCTTGGGAAGGAGACAAGCCAAAAAAATGGAAAATCAAATAAAAGTTGCACAGGCTTGAAGGATTTCAAATATTTACTAACAAAGGCTTCAATAAAAACCACCGGATCAGATGGAAACAAGGGATACTGTTTGTATACAAAATATAGAGAATTGACTCAAGAACTTCACATAAACTCTCATTCAGAGTAGCTACTTGAAATTTTACCTTCAGGAATGAAGAAAAATCATTAACATTGATTCCAGTTTGAAAAGGTAACTAACATTATTTCAAATCAAAGTGCTTCAGGCATATTTGGATTCAAAGGTTTTTTAGAAATAACCCAGTGGGAACCAGACTAAGTATTAAGAAAGCAAAATTTCAAAAATAGATTGGTCAGCCGATTTTCATTTAGGGCTCAAACTCTCACACAAATCATCCATTTACATGGCTTCAGAACCAGAGAAGGCACTGGGGGCTCTCCCTTATATATGAGGGCTTCTGATGTATTTAAGTTATGAAATCAAAAGGTTGAACACCTATGTGACAACTGCTTGTGATTTTATGAGATTCGTTACAATTACACATCAGAGGATGCACATTTTGTACTAAAATCTGTAGGGAGGTAGAAGGAGAGATGCAGGCAGGTGATTAAATCGATTAGTATTGTCCACCTCCTTTAAGTAAATGAAAAATGCTGGCCATGTTCCAGGGATGGAGAACAAACAATGTTTTCCCAAACAGGTCCACTAGCTATTTGCTGGAAATAACATTCCACCTCCCACCCCAATGCCTGGAATGAATTCCTTTTTTGTCACCTTAACTTCTTAGAATCCCTAGTTCTCTTCAAAGAACAGTTCAGGTGTTTAATCACACACAAGTACTTTTCCGACCCAACCCAGAATCACCACCACTACCCTTAGATGTGAGCCAGCTCTCTCTGCCCCTCCCCCCAAATTATTTCCTGTAACTTTTTATTTAGAAAGGCTGAATGTTACAACAGATAGAAAGGCATAGAGTGAGTACAATCTGAAGTCAGTCCCACTTAGCCATGTGACCCAGGGCAAGTCACTATACCTTAGCTCGTTGTTCTAGGCAGTTTTTGTTTGTTTGGGAGGGGGGAAGGCAATACAATTAGGGTTAAGTGACTTGCCCAAGGTCACACAGCTAGTACTCTAGGCAGGTTTTTTAAGACTATAAATTGCAGACCTGTATTGGTAGAAGGCACTTTCTTACCAGGGAGTTCCCTTTACCAGAGAAATCACAGCCCAATTCATATCTATTAAATCTGTACTTATTTAACTATGTCCCTGTTACAGCCTGCCCAGGAGAATGTAAGCTGCTTGAGGGCAAGGACTGATTCAACAAACTGACTGAAGAAAGTAACACCTTAAAAAATAGACTAACTCAAATGGAAAAAGAGGCTCAAAAAGCCAATGAGGAGAAGAATGCCTTAAAAAGCCAAATTTGTCAGATGGAAAAAGAATCTCAAAAGCTCACTGAAGAGAATCATTCCTTCAGAATTAGATTGGAGAAAATGGAAGCTAGTGACTTTATGAGAAATCAAGATACTATTAAACAGATCCAAACAAATAAAAAAAAATAGAAGGTAATGTGAAATATCTCATTGGAAAAACCACTGACCTGGAAAATAGATCCAGGAGAGATAATTTAAAAATTACTGGATTACCTGAAAACCATGATCAAAAGAAGAACCTAGAAATCATCCTTCAAGAAATTCTCAAGGAAAATTGCCCTGATGTTTTAGAACCAGAGGGCAAAATACAGGTTGAAAGAATCCACCGATCACCTCCTGAAAAAGATCCCCCCCCTAAAAAAAAAACTCCTAGGAATACTATAGCCAGGTTCTGGAGTTCCCAGATCAAGGAGAAAATATTACAAGCAGCCAAGAAGAAACAATTTGAATATTGTGGAAACACAATCAGGATAACACAGGATCTGGCAGCTTCTACATTGAGGGGCTAAAGGGCTTAGAATATGATATTCTGGAGGTCAAAGGATCTGGGATTAAAACCAAGAATCACCTACCCAGAACTTACTCTTATTAAATTTGGCTTAGGGAGGGAATGACATATACACTAAATAGGATATCTCACCCTACAGGAGAGTAGAGGGGAAGGGGATGAGAGGCAGGATGATGGAGGGGAGGGCAGGTTGGGGGGGAGGGAAGTTGGAAGCACTCACTTTTGAAAAGGGACAGGGTCAAAATAAACAATAGAACAAGTGGGGGCAGGATAGGATGGAGGGAAATATAGTCAATCTTTCACAATATATGCACTATGGAAATGTTTTGTGTAGCTACACATGTACAACCTATATTGAATTGCTTGTTTTTCCAGTAGGGATGGGTGATGAGGGAGGAAGGGAAAGAATCTGGAATTCAAAGTTTTAAAATCAAATGTTTAAAAATATATATTATTATTATTTTATATGCAACTGGGAAATAAGAGGTACAGTCACTGGGATTATGGAGATCCATCTTGCCCTACTGGAAAGTCAGAGTGGGATGGGGGAGGATATAGGAGAGAGCAGATTGGGGAAGGGGGTATACAATGGGATCGCTGTTTGGGGGTAGGGGTGGGGGAGAGATGGGGAGAAAATTTGTAACTCAAAATCTTGTGGAAATGAATGATGTAAACTAAAAATAAACATAAAATTTAACTTAAAAATACATTTTATTAATACATAAAAAATAAATGCTGGATAATTAGTTATAGCCTTAGAGAAACTGAGGGACTGACAGATTAAGTGCCCTCCTCAATGTCCTAGAGCCAGTGCATCTCAGAGGTTGGTGGAATTTGAATTGAGGTCTTTCTTACCCTAAAGTCAGCTCTCTACCAGGCCACAATGTCTCTCACTTAACACAGAGTAGGTGCTTATTAAATATTCAGTTGAATATAATCAAACTGATTAACAACTTAAGAATGATGCCTGATGTCCACGATAAAAGCAAACCTTGAGTTTTCACTCTGATTTTTCCTCCTTCTACTGACATGGAAGAGATGTAACTCACTGATGAGAAGTGCACATCACATAGGTCAGACTAATACAGCCTCATGATCTGGTTCCAATTAATAATTAAAAGAACAGTTGAGACTGTCATCAAGCTTCTAGCAGGAGAAGAGAAATGGCATGGCCATAGATGCCTTTCACTTCTAGTATCTACCCCAATGTTTTCCATCAAAGAAAATCAGGGTGACTATTTATAAGGCGATCAGGGAAAAGAAGGCACTGTTCTGTTCAGGGAACACAGAGTTTTGCTTTTAAGGGTAATTGACAAGGGCACTGCTGGACACAAAATAGGAACTAAACTCCAGGATGTTCCAGCTGAGTGAAGATGGCTGCAAATGTGATCAGAGGCAAAAAAAAAATAGTTTCCATCTGTTTCTTCGTAATTTATGGGTATTATCATCACCTCCACACAGTTGGGAGGTGCTGTATCCACCTAAAAATCCATAAGGCAAAATGTCTGGATGGGTCTCTGTGGGGTTAAGAAAGGACTAATTTAAATGTCAGGGTGCTGTCCTGTTCAGTTACTTTCCAAAGGGAGCTCAAGGAAGAATGTGGTGACAGGGGATGAGCTACTAACATCCAGTTGAACCCAAGTACCAGATCCTTGGAGGGACTGGGGGAGCCCCATGTCTTGTGAACTCATAAGGGGTGGGTTGATTTTTTTTATTGGAGAATGAGGGGTTGACAGCTTCATCAAGCCCAAGTGCTACCCCTTTGAGGGGAGCCCCAAACATTTTGGGAACTAATTTAAGATTATTTGAGGGGGAGAATGCTAGATTTCTCTCCTTAAACCTAGAGTGAATCAAGAAAGTTCATCTGGGATTGGTTGATAGGGTTGAGTCAATTTCCAACTGACTCCAAGCACCAAGTACTCCCTATCTCCCACATCCAAGATCATTTTGTATATATTTTATGCAACTGGACTTTCTGCATAACCAGATCATCCAAGATGGCGGTATGCAAATGAGAAATGCCAGAGACCTGCTTCTGGGAGAAAACATTCTGCATTGCTCTACCATGTGGGTGGGAGCAGCCTCTTCCCAGTGGAATGCATCTTTCAAATTACCAGACTGGAACAATCTTATGTTCTTTCAGATAATATCTTGAGGAGAGGGGGAAGGATTAAAGAACTGTTTACTCCAAGTTTAGGCACCAGGCACTAATCTAGATGTTAGGAAAATGTCTGCTTTCTGACTTTCATTGAGTCCTATGGCTCCAAGAATCAGGCTTATGGTTTTGGTCTGTTTTGCTAGCCCTTTTCAATTCTAAGCCCTCAGACCCAGATGCTTGAGCCATAGCAATCCTGGAACCAAAATTCTAGGCTGAATATGGCTGCTAGCCCAGCAGGGAAACCTTGAAAGTCAGCGTGCTGAGATGCAAGCCCAGAGGGGTCTTGGACTTGGAACCTGATCAACTATGCTATGTGAGAATTGACCTGAGCTAAGAATCTATATAAGACTATGCCCTCAGGTGTTGGGAGAATATTTCTTCTTGCTAAATCATTGAAGTCAAATTCCTTTCTCAAAGCTAAGCTCATTGTTGGGTAGTTAAATGTAGCTGGGGTGCTGGGGATTCCTTTAAATTGAGGGAATACATTGGTGGAGTCAATTGAGCAGAGACTAGACATCCCCTAACTTCCCTAAGGTCACCAGAGAACCCTGGGGAAGGGGTGAAATGTAACATAAGTTGACCTACAAGCATTGAGGACCAGGGTAGTCATGTTATATTTATATCTTTGTTCACATTGCTTCTCCCCAACAAGAATGCAGTCTTCTTGAGGGGAAGGGTTATTTTGTTTCTGTCTTCATTTTTCTAGTACCAGCATTCAGTGTGATTCTGGGATTCCAGCTTCAGATACTTACCCTCTGCCTGCCTCAGTTTCCTCAACTGTAATATGGTGAGAATAATGGCCTCTACCTCCCAAAATTGTTTTAAAGATCCAATGAGATTCTAAAATACACTGAAAACCTTAAAGTAATATATATACTCTAGCAATTATTGTTATTATAGTAGCTCCATGACTGACACTTAGTAGGACTTAATAAATATTTAAATTTAATTGAATCTTCTAATTTCTCATCTCTCTGCTTGCTGCTCTTCTTTTTATGAACTTTTCTGCCCTCTCACTACAGGGAAGCCAGTGCTATTAGTGAAAAAGAAGAGAAAGATAGGGCACTTATCTGGGCAATTCAGCCTGGAAAAAAAAAAACAAACACAATTTCATATACCCCAGCAACTCTTTAATGAGCTGTAGTTGTCATGGCAATGAGAAGATGCATTGTGGGTGTAAGCAGGCTCCAGCAGGTTACCAGTGGTGACTCATACTCAGTATGTGGTGCAAAAGGCTTCATCGAGGATAAGTGTGAGCAGAAAAAAAGGTGGACTAACCTTGTAATGAAAGCAAGGGTTAGACAGCCCAAACGCTACACTCATTGGTATCCATGAAATATAAAAAAGAAACAGAGGAAGGCGGTAATTCAGAACAGTGATGACAGAATTGGTTTTAGAATCAGAGGATCTGGATTTAAATAATACCTCTGACAATTACCCTGTGACCTTGTCTAAATCATTAGACCTCCCTGGCCTCAGTTACCCCAAAATGAAAGAGTCAGATTTGATGGCCTCTGAGGTCCGTTCCAGTTGAAGATTTATGAGCATATGAATTTGTTGGGTAAATCTTCAAAACCATAGTATCAGAGTTGAAAGAAAGTCTAATCATTCCTATTTCATACACACACACACACACACACACACACACACACACACTCACATGAAAAAAAAATCCCTTTTATTGCATCCTTGAAAGGTATATATTTACCCTTCAGCATTTGTAGTGGTAGCAAGCTCACTACCTCAGAAATCAGTCCACTCCTCTTTGGAAAAATTCTAGATGCTAAAAAAAAAAGGTTGCTTACATGGAGCTGGTTCTATTCAACCCCTGTAAGACATAAATTTTCTTTTTATAATCAGGGGCATCTAATAAAACTTCCTATTGTAAGACCAATCAGGCTGGACAATAAGAATCTGAAATCCTAATTTTCAAGCTATATACCCATTCTGCAGATCACTTAAAATCTGCCTCCAGTCCATCTGTCTATTCTTAACATCATCCTCCTTCATGAACCCTAGCCCCCAGCCCAGCTGTTCTGTTTGCAGGATTCTGACTTCAGTATTCTATCTCCATCTTCATCTCCAGTCCAGCCCAACTAACAACTAAAAAAGGACTTCGCACAAACTGACCCTTCCGCCCCTAGCCTCTTACATTAACACTTCCTTAAAGATTCAGCTCATGCTCCTCCTACCAGAAGCTTTCCTGATCCCCTTAGCTCTCAGCTTCCTTTCCTTCCTCAACTAATCATGTATACATGCTTATCTGTTTACATATTGTACCATCCTCCATCAGCAGAATGTAAACTCCTTGAGGGAAAGAAGCTATTTTTTATTTTCTCTGTAACCCCAGATGCTGGCATAGTGGCTTGCACATGGTAGGTGCTTGAGAAAGGCTTGTTGTAATGAGTTGGATTGTTATCACTGCTTTTTAATTTATTTGACAAGCATTTATTAAGCACCATACTAGGCACTAAGGGGAATTACCTATCAATACAGAAACAACCAAACCAAAACCCATAATTCCTTTACATGCTTGTATATATTTGTGTAAATGTCTCCTCTAACAGAACAAAAACTTCTTGAGGGCAGGGATACTTCACACTGTGCCTGGCATACAGTAGGTGACTAATAAATGCTCGTCTGTCTATTGGATAGATTTAATCCTTTGCCATCTCCATTGCAGGGCATCAGAAGTGAAGCTGATGAAGGGCCTTCGATGTTCATAGGTTCATAGATTTAGATCCAGAATGGATTTCAGAGGTCACCAAGCCCCAACTCATTATTTTACAGATGAGGAAACCAAAGCCCAGAGAAGGTAAGTGACTTGCCCAAGACCACATGCTTGACAGGGGTAGGATTTGAACTCAGGTCCCTTGACTCCAAAGCCAGCACTCTATCCATTCTACTGTCTTCTAAGGAGAAGTCAGGTGTATATGATGGTTTCTTCATCTCTGATATCACAGGCAGGGAGATATGAAAATATAGCACGTTGGGGTAGCTAGGTAAATCCAGAGCAGGGCCTGGAATCACAAAGACTCATCTTCCTGAGTTCAAATCTGGTCTCAGACATTTACTAGCTATGTGACCTTGGGCAAGTCACTTAACCCCATTTGCTTCAGTTTTCTCACCTGTAAAATGAGTTAGAGAAGGAAATGGAGTCTCTCACCCAAGAAAATCCCAAATGGGGTCATGGAGAGTCAGACATGACTAAAAACGACTGAACAACAACAAATAAACACCTCAGCTCTGAACTTAGCTATATCACGTGCAGATTGACCTAATCTGGCCATCCTAAATGTCCCCCTCTCTCCATCATATCTTGACTTGACAAGCTGTGGATTCTTAGATATTCCTGTCTTCCCCAGTTATTACCTACTCCCTTGCATGTTTTAGGCGTCATCCATTCCATTTGGGGGGGAGGGGAGGGATAGAGCCCAGAGTCCTCTATCAAACTCTCCCCAACCAAACCAGGACATTTCAGCACAGATCCAACCATGAACAGGAATTCCTTCCATATTACACCCCAAGAAGTGGCCATCCAACTTGCTTGAATACCATCAATGAGGAAAAGCTCACTACCTTTCCACTTTGAGATTATCCTGTTAGACAATTTTTCACATCATATCTAAATATGCCTCTTGGTCACATAGGCCCTTTGCTCTTAGGTCTGCCTTTGAGGGCCAAGAAGAAAAAGTCTGATGCCTTTTCCACATCTTCAATTACGTGGACAGTTATACTGCTCCATCCCTCAAATTCTCTCATCTCCAGTTTCTTTAACGACAGCAAGAACTCAAGTAACCACCATTCACCGAGGTTTACAGATGGATCTGTAAAACCAACCTCCTTGGTTCCCAGGTGGAAACGTATCCTGTTTTTGCTTTTGTTCAGTCATTTCAGTTATGTCTGACTCTCTGTGACCTCATTTGATGTTTTCTTGGCAGAGATAATAAAGTGGTTTGCCATATCCTTCTCCAACTCATTTTACAGATGAGGAAACTGAGGCAAACAAGGTTAAGTGACTTGCCCAGGGTCGCATAGCTATTGAGTATCTGAGGCTGGATTGGAACTCATGAAGATGAGTCTTCCTAATTCTAAGCCCAGCTCTTTATCCACTATCCTGTTTTATAATGTTCTTTATAGCAACAAGTGTGCTATATCATTTTTAGCAATAGATGCATTGCGCCAAATGATAAAACTTCCATAACTCCCCAAATGCCACCTATTTTGCTCCCATAAAATTGTCTCTTCATTTCATTCCATTTCTCCAAATGTGGAGAATGTCTCCAAACACGCACTCCCTCTTCTCTAGCTCTGCAATTACATACCCTCTTCAGTGTTTCAAATTTCAAGTATTTGTGGACCATGAACACAGCCTCGCCTCACACTGAGCTGTGACTTTGCCAAGACAGCCACCGAGGTGACTTTTGATCATCATTAAACAGCTCGGTCTCTCCAGACCTTCCATTACAACAGTTTGGGGTGTTTTTTTTTAATTGTTAACCTCCAGTGACTCCTTTTGTAATCTTTGTTTGTATACTGAACTTTTGTGTTTTTATATATTTCTTTTTAAACACAAGTCTTCCACATGTGGTCTGGGTTAGAATAATATGGAATCATGGTTTCCTTTCAAATCCATGAAGGGACTTCTCCTTCCTTCCCTACCCCTGTCCACTGCCTTGTCACTGATCCCCTGGTCAGAGTACATTAAAAAGTCACATTTATGCCACTGTCCATTCTCATCCTGTAGGTCTCTTTGTGGGTAACTTTCTGGGTGACCCCAATTCTTCCTGCCCACAAAATAACTGTGTTAGGAAATATTTCTCCTTCAGACATCCGCGCTTGATTTCTCCCAGGTTGACCCCATTCTGGTTATGGCTAATACTTATAGGATGGTTTAAGACACTTAGTAGCTGTGTGACCCTGGACAAGTCATTTCACCCTGTTTGCCTCAGTTTCCTCATCTGTGCCTTTGCTAAGAAAATCCCTAATGGGGTCACAAAGAATCAGACATGACTGAAAAATGATTAAACAACTCAACAAGAACAACTCTTCAATGTTCTTGTAAATAACCTCAAAGAAGCCCTTTAAACAGGTCATGATGGTAATTGGGTCTCTTCAGCGGATGCAGACTGTGGGACACAGTTTTATGATCCAGAAAAAAAAAAACAAGCAAACAAACCAAAAGACGGTTCAAGCATAGGACAAAACTGGGTTATTTTTTTTCTTTTTCTGAAAAGGAATCTTTGCTGGTGTGGGTAGGAAGTGTTTGCTGGGGGCCCATTGTGTTTTCCCAGAATCCCAGAATCTGAGGGTTGGAAGGGACCACAGAGATCAAAGAGTTCAAGTTACATCTGAACTGGAATCCTTCAAGAAATACTCAACCAGGCTTCCCTGGGAGCCCAGCAGTGATCAGAAACTCCACTACTTTGTGACATAACCCACTCCACTTTGGAACAGCTCTAATTGGTAGGTTCTACCTCCCTACTCCTCCCAAAGTTTACCTCTTTTTAGCTTTTACTCATTTCTCCTGGTTCTGCTCTCCAGAGCCCAGCAGAACAAGTTTAATCCCTTTTCCAAATGACACCTTCAAAAACTTGCTACATCTGTGAGCTGAGATGTCACTTCTTTCTCAGTTCCCATCTGTAAAATAGATGTAAAAACAACACCTGCCTTCCAGGGTTGTTGTGAGAATCAAATGAGACAAAACTTGTAAAATTCTCAGCACAGCGCCTGACATATAATAGGTGCTTAATAAATGCTTATTATTCTTCCTTACTTTTTTCCACTGCATCAACTTACCTACTCTGGTACAAAGTGGGATCTCCATCATTGGAGAGCTTTGAACAAAGACTAGATGACTGCCTGTTGGGGATGTTATACCAAGGTTCTTTTTTCAGATGTGGGTTGGCTCAATGGTTATCGAGGTTACTTCCAACTCTAGAATTGTGTGATTTGCAAAACTTGATGTTGTTCAATCATTTTCAGTTGTGTCTAATTCTTCATGACTCCATTTGGGTTTTTCTTGGTGAAGATAATGGAATGATTTTCCATTTCTTTCTCCAGCTCATTTTATAAATAAGGAAACTGAGTCAGAGTTAAGTGATTTGCCCAGGGTCACACAGCTAGTAAATTTCTGAGGACAGATTCATACTCAGGAAGATGAATCTTCCGGACTCCAGGTCTGGAACGCTATGCATTATGGTACCACCTAGCTGCTCTAACTGCACTCCAAATGTATGGCTGTTTTTCCTTGTACTATAGTTCAAATACTGATCCATTCCAAATTTGTATTTATATGCTAACTTCGAGATAAGCCCCAGTTAGTGGAGGTTTTAAATGCACGGGAATGGTTGCCTCACTTAATACTGACTTCTCCTACACTGCAGAGCTTCAGGCAAAGAAAGACTAGTTGGCCACTTATCAGGGATACTGAGGAGGAATTTACCAACTCTGTGCAGGTTGGAGGAGTGAACTCTGAGGACGCTTCCACTGCTTGATTCCTGGATTCTACAATTCCCTATGGATACACATTGCTATACAGGGTCTACACTGAGTTTTTTTTAGACTTTTTCTACTTTATGGTGCCTTTTATGTTATATGTTGGAGTAGAATGAGAACTCCTTGAGGGCAAGGACTATCTTATAGTTCAATCAATAAATCAACATATATTAATCACCTACCATGGAACACAGTGCTAGGGATACAAATCAATACAAAAAGGGATACAAAAAATGGCCAAAAAAATAAGTTTATATCACCACTATCTAAATTAGAGCATCATAGCTCAAGAGTTTGAAGGGATTTCCCACTTCCATTTAGACCAACCCCTTTATTTTGCATATGAAAAAAATTGAAGTCCAGAGGGATTAAGTGATTTGCCCAAAACTATCCTGATAGGAGGCATCAAAGATGTGATTTGAACCCAGGACCTCAGATTTCAGGGCCAGCATTCTTCAAACAGTGCTACTGTCCCCAGTGCCTAGGAAACAGTAGGCACTTAATAAATGCTTGACAGTTGACCGATTGATATTAATTACCCTATTATAAGTGTTCTTAACATTTCATGTGTCATGGATCCCTCTGGCAGTCAAAGTGGTGAAGCCTGTGGGCCACTCCTCAGAATCATGTTTTCAAATGCATAAAATGAAATACATAGTATTACAAAGGAAACTAATTATATTAAAATATCACTTTGCACTGTGCCTGATACACTGGAGTTGCTTAATGTTTATTGAATTGAATTAAAAAGTTATGACTTTTTTTTTTTTTAATGTGTAGCACCCATGTAGAGAACCATTGGATTATTGAATGAAGGAGATGCTTCCCCAGGTCTTCCCGTGGCTTTCCCTCTAACTCTACTTTTCCTCAGTCATTGGAACACAAATAAAAGCTTTTCCTTTAATTTCTCCCACTATAGTAAATGTCATTTTGAATCCTGAAGCTAATTAACTAGCTGCATCCTTTTCATTCCTTAACCACTCCAATTTGTCAAACCTAATCAAGGCAAGTCACTAGGACAGAAACCTGGATTCTTCTCACTATGGTCTGGAAAAAAATGCCTTTGAGTCTTGTCATTTTCACCGAATACATGAGGGAAGTGACACAGCAAACGCCCAGGTAATCCTGGATGATTTTGAAGGGTCGGGAATGGAGTGCACTTGTTAATCAAATATTTTATCCAAAATATGATTGCATCATCCATTGATGATTCCGAAAGCACTCCAACACCTGAGTGCCCTGATGTCAACTCTCTGGACAACAACTGTCACTGTACTGAGAGCAGACATAAGTCCTGGTTAATTGAGAGGTCCACTTAAAAGTGTTCTACACCTCCATTGGGGCCATGAGCTCATCCACATGGATGGTGAATGTGGCCCATTCGTACTTGACTTTTTATATGACTTGCTCATGTTCTATTATGGAAGTTGCCCACAGGGAATCTACAAGAATCTCAGGGGTCATCCAGCAATTGTCCTGCAGTTTCAATACATGGACAATCCATAAGTTGTAGTTATTGTTAGTTTTTTCCTCTGATGACACCTCCTTGTTATTTCTTTTTTTTTTTTAAGCAATCGGGGTTAAGTAACTTGCTCAAGGTTACACAGCCAGTTATTTCTGGATGTGGTGCTGAGTGTCTGAGCCCAGGATTCAATCTCCAGGTCATTCCAACACTGGAGCCGGTGCTCTTACTCACGGAGCCACCTGGCCACCCCTCCTTGTTATTTCTTGTTTGCATTCTGTTTGCTCGGCCTCTGCCCATCATGGGCAAAATTCTCTTTGTTTGACGCTCAGTTGTAATCCTTCAGAAACAGGGGAGGTAGCTAAGGTTTCAACCTAACAAAAACACTTAGGGGTATCAAGAGGCATCAGGGTATTGTGACTAGGACTCTGGACTTGGAGGCAAGAGACCTGAGTTAGAAATCTGTCTCTGACATGAGCCAGCTAAGTTACTTTGGGCAAGTCACTCAAGTCTGACTTCTTAGTCTCTCAGTCTCTTCATCTGTAAAATCTGGATAACAATATTGTCTCTCCCATGAGGTCAATGATTAGATCAAATGAGATAGTATCTGGAAAAGGTTTTGCAAACCTTAAACCATGATATAGATATGAGCTATAATGATGACATTAGAATATCAGTTTCCTTATCTGTAAGATATTGATCATAAGGGGTGGCCAGGTAGCACAGCGAGTAAGAACACCGGCCCCAGAGTCGGGATGACCTGGGATCAGATCCAGGCTCAGACACTTAGCACCCACCCAGAAACACCTGGCCGTGTAACCTTGAGCAAGTTACTTAACCCCAATTGCTTAGGAGTGGCCAGATGGCTCAGTGAGTAAGAGCACCAGCCCCAGAGTTGGAATGACGTAGGATTGAATCTGGGCTCAGATACTTAGCACCATACGCAGAAATAACTGGCCGTGTAACCTTGAGCAATTTACTTAACCCTGATTGCTTAAAAAAGAAAAAAATATATTGATCATAGTGCCCACACCTTCTACCACACAGGATTGTTGTAAGGAATGCTCTGTTAATATGAGTTATTGTGATTCCCTGATGGGATTCCATTTTGAAATTCTCATGACCACCACTACAGAGGCAATGGGCCATCATGGATAGAAAACTGGCTTCCAAACTAAGAAGGCCTGGTTTCAAGCCCTGCCCCTGACACACAATTACTGTGTGACCCTAGGACAAATCATTTAACCTCTCAGTACTCTGGGTAACTCTCTAATTACTATTGGTTCCAAAGGAAAGTACAGAATTCTATTGATAGAGAATGCTTCTTTATGTGGTAATTTCCTATTTCAGGGAAATTACAGGCATAGACCCTACCCTGTAAAATTATGATTGTGAGTTCCTTAAGGGCAGCAACTGTCTTTGGCCTCTTTTTGTATCCCCAGCATTCAGCACATTCCATGGCACATACTTCATAAAGACTGATTGATTGGTGGGTTGGTTGATCAGCTGGATTATGGATGTCCTGATCAGATTTTTTAATCAGGGGCCACTGATCTATGGGTCACCTATTGACTTAGCTTTAAAATGTAATGTTATCTATGCTTTGTTGCGTTTTTTTTTTTTTTGATAAATACTTCCCAAATACATTTTAGGACAAATTTGTGAGTATTCAGTTGGAGCCCCATATGGACCACCACAGTTGTGACTGCATATTTGACTCATCTGATAACCCAGGAAACTGTCTCTTCAGATTGAAATTGAATCTCATGCAATATAAATGTTTCCCTAGGGAAACTGGGAGAAGGTATCCAGAGTCCACCAAAGTAAAGAGGGAAAAAAAAGTAGTCGTTGGTCTGGTTGCTAACACAATCAAGGGATGTCCCAAGTTCCCAACAGACAATGGATACCAAAAGTCTAATACTCAAGGGATCCCAAATACCAATATTTAAATATGTGTCTCTCTCCTCACATTTTCCAGGTCTGTCTTACTTGCCCCGCTGATAGTCTGGGTTTGTGGGAAAGTGTGCCCCAGGTTCACTATGTGTATATGTGGAGACAATGTTCTAATGCTATTTTTCTAACCATTCTATTTTATTAAATTCCTTTCCTTTGAACAAATTGCACCCACTGGCTCACTATAAAAGGGAATACCTTGGTAGAAGTTCATAAACTGTGGCTTTCGGGTAGATGTCAACCCACAAAGTATTTTGAATCTAAGATATTTTTTTCTGGGAGCCCTAAGGGTGAGAGGAGGTGTCTCCAAAGTGGCATAATGTTCTGAAAGTCTCAGAGGTCTTTAACTGAGTTTTTGGTGGACCTCATAGCATCTGACTA
Source organism: Petaurus breviceps papuanus (assembly GCF_028583685.1). Classification (NCBI taxonomy): domain Eukaryota; kingdom Metazoa; phylum Chordata; class Mammalia; order Diprotodontia; family Petauridae; genus Petaurus; species Petaurus breviceps. The sequence goes on along the minus strand of NW_027185573.1, from coordinate 7,078,627 downwards.
TAGCAAAAGATGACAAAATCACAAATCTTCCTTCTCCCCAACCCCAAACTGTCGAGTTAATTCGTGAATTGGGAACATTAGCAGCTCTGAGCTAAGAGCCTGAATCATCCATCAATAAAACCCTTCTGCTCCCCTTAGAGATGGCATTTAAATGTTGCCCAGCAACCAGATGTTTTCCCAATATCCAGATGTTGGGCATCATGAAGATAAAATAACAAGAAGGCTGAAGATTTCTCTTTTCATCCAGATGCTTGGGACTCATAGCCATAATCAGCAGGAAATGTCTGATTCTAAGGGAACCTGGTCTTCACTGTATATTGGGGACAGATATGTGATTTCTTTTATGTAAAGACCTACCATTATGGAAACTCCACCAAAGCAATTGGATTAGATGGTCACTAAGGTCCCTTCCAACTCTCAGATTCTGTGATTCTAAGACACTTGCCCTGCAGGACCTTGGGACAGTCACTCCATTCCCTTTGAACCTCAGTTAGCCTATCTATAAAATGGGGGCTAGTAAGAGCTTCCCTGCCTATGCTATGGGACCACTTAGGGGACCTGACAAAATGATGCCTAGGAAATTATTTGTAAACTGTCAAGCCCCATGCAGCTGCATGATTATTATCATTATTTAGTGAGAGAGGAAAAGAAGTCAGACCACACCACTCTCCTCAAATTACCCACCTTGAGGGGAAATTGGAAGGGTAATAGGCTACAAAAGTTAAAAGCCCAGTGAGTTCTAATGAATAGCTTGCTTTTATAAGAAAACATCTCATATCCCCAGGGTAGAAAATGCCAGTTATAGTGCCATATGGACTGAAGAGCTCAGGAGTCTCAAGTACAAAGAAGGATGAAGCAAGAAGCCAGAAGATGCAAGGTTAAAAAAAAGGTAATTTATTTTATCCAAACAATTAGCTCTTTCTTCTCCTTTGTGCTCAGTCTGGAAAGCCAGCTGCTGAGAAAACAATCTTACTCAATGGGGCACTGGTGTCCTGTGTCCCAGAGCAAGGTCAGGAGTTTAATTTTAAGAGCTGATTCTCCACAAAACCAGCCATAATCCTTCACCCAATCTACTTTCCTCTCCACCAACACCAACATGGGACTCACACATGGGTGTGCTAGTAAGTGTTTAACAACCAGATGGGGGAGGAGGATATACCCATGACATACTTTGAAGTTTAATCTCCATTATTAATATTTTCCCAAAATTTTCTAAAGTCTAGACAATCAACGAAATAATAAAGCCAAGCCCTAATTGTACTGTTTTCTGATTTCCAAGTTGTAAAAGCTCATAGTGAAAATGTATGAATGCAGTTTCTCTCTCTCTGCCTCTCTCTCTCTCTCTCTCTCTCTCTCTCTCTCTCTCTCTCTCTCTCTCTGTCTGTCTCTGTCTCTCTGTCTCTCTCTCTCTGTCTGTCTCTCTGTCTCTCTGCCTCTGTCTCTGTCTGTCTCTGTCTCTGTCTGTCTCTGTCTCTCTGTCTCTGTCTGTCTCTCTCTCTCTCTGTCTGTCTCTCTCT
>NW_027185573.1:7053290-7075790 GCF_028583685.1 Petaurus breviceps papuanus | reverse complement strand
AGTGCTATCATTATCCTCATTTTACAGGGGAGGAAACTGAGGTTGAGAAAGGCTAAGTGTCTTTTGTCATTGTTGTTCAGTAGTTCCAGTCTAAGTATCAGAAGCTGGATTTGAACTCAGGAAGATGAGTCTTCCTGATTCCAGGCCTGGCACTGTATCCACAGCACCACCTAACTGCCCTGGTAAGTGTCTTACACAGCGTTAGATAGCTAGTGTCTGACACAGGATCTGAACTCAAGCAAGAGACTCCAAGTCCAAGACAAAGCACTGTTAAATGAGGAAGTTAAGAGTAGATGACCTATGGAATACCTCCTCACTCCAAATCTGTGATCTTATGACTTCCATGTGTTTGTTGCACACAAACTTGATCTGGGCTTAGCCCTTCATCCTTTTGAGGTGGGCAGAGACTCATCAACTTCTGGCTGGCTGTAAAGGGAGACCATCTCTTAAACCAGAAGGAGCCCCTGCAGTGCTGCAGAAAGGGGGAATGGCTTTGGCCAAGACTAAAACACCCCACTGAATGAATGGAGAGTCCTGGCAAGAAGACTCTATTTGCCAGCCCTCTGCTACCCCAGCTGCAATATTTTCCAGCTCTCCTTAACAATCACAGAGAGAGTGAAAGGTTAAGCAAAAGGTTGTTCTCTACCTTGCCCCAAACCACAGTTCTATCTAAATAATAGCTCCTAAAATGTTAACGTATTCAAGCCAGCCACCCACGATTCCCAGACTTTGGATCCTGACAACCTACCCTCTGTTTTGTTAGAGAAATGCTCACAATTGATGATGTGCTATAGCTTTGATTTGGAAAATCAATGCAATATAATCAAGGTGCCTGAAGAAAGGTTTCCAAGAAAGAAACATTTAGCATTTATAATGATCTAAAGCTATTCACACCCCCAAAATGGGGAGGGGAGGAAGTTGAGATGATTTTTAAATGTGAGAAATACAAAAGAAAACAATAAAGAACAGAAGAAATGTGTTTTCATAGATCGTGAGCCACACAGAAGTCTACAGAATAATTGGTACTCTATAATATAGAAGTACCAATCAACTCTATCTGGGGTGGTTAAGTGGTGCCATAGGGCGTAGAGGGCTGGGCCTGGAGTCAGGAGGACTCATCTCCCTGAGTTCAACTCTGGCCTCAGACACTTCCTAACTGTATGACCCCAGGCAAGTCACTTAACCCTGTTTGCCTCAGTTTCCTCCTCTGTAAATTGAACTGGAGAAGGAAATGGCAAACCACTGCAATATCTTTGCCAATGGGATCACAAAGAGTTGGATATAACTGAAACAGCTGAACAGCAGCAATCTATCTGCCCCCTTGGCACAGTGCCCCCTCACCTTTGCCTCTTGGAGGATGAGTCTCCAGTGTTACTTCTCACATGAGGTCTTTCATAGTCTACCTTTCCCTCCCCCACAAGTTCTTAGTGATTTTTCTTCCCACAAAATTGCTTTATATATACATAGCTTGTATTCACTTATTTGTGTATATATTTCATTACTGCCTACGAAAAGTTACTCAACAGACATTGAGAGACAGCCTGGTTAAGTAGATAGAGTTAGACTAGACTTGGAGACAGGAGAACCTGGCCTCAGATCCTGCCTTATCTATGTGACCCTATATACATATACATATATATGTATGTGTTATATATATATATATATATATATATATATATATAAAAAGATATATATATATATATATATGTATTACCCCTAGGTCTTAGTTTCCTCACCTACAAAACAGACACTGACAGTGCCTACCCCACAGGGTGTACTTTTTTCCTTATTTTTGACTGCATCTATGATTTCACTGCCATAGAGCACATCAGTGGAGGAAACTGCCTCTCTAGAAATGTATACAGAAAGTAGCTGGGGCAGCTAGGTTTGTAAGTGAATAGACCATGGGCCCTGGAGTCAGGAGGACCTGATTTCAAATCCGACCTCAGACACTTAACACAAAAACTAGCCGTGTGACCTTGGGCAGGTCACTTAACCCCAACTGCCCTCCAAAGAGCAAAAAAAAAAAAGTAGCTTTACAAAAGAAGAAGAAATTGTGTTGTTGTGTCATTTCTGTCATGTCCAACTCTACATGACCCCATTTGGGGATTTTTTTTGGCATAGATACTGAAGTGCTTTGCCATTTCCTTCTCCAGATCATTTTACAGATGAGAAAACTGAGGCAAACAGGGTGAAGTGACTTTTTCAGGGTCACACAGCTACTAAGTGTCTGAAGCAAGATTTGAACTCAGAGAAATGAGTCTTTCTGACTCCAGGCCCAGCACTCTATGCACCAATGAGCCACCTAGCTGCCAAATAATAGTAACAATAACATTATAAATAACTCATTTACATAGTACCTACTATGCGTCAGGCACTCTGCTAAGTGTTTTACAGATATTATTTCATTTGATCCTCACAACAACCCTGGGATATAAGTGCTATTATGGTTCCTATTTTATGGAAGAGGAAACTGAGACAAACAGAGGTAAAGTGATTTGCCTAGGGTCACACAGCTAGTAAGTGTCTGAGGCTGGATTTGAACTCAGATCTTCCTGACTCCAGGCCCAGAGCCCTAGCCACTCTGAGTTATCTAGCTGCTGGGTTGGCTGGAGCCCTAAGGGGTTAAGTGATTTAACCATGTTCAAATTTTGACTTTGCCACTCATATGTAACCTTGACCAAGTCATTTTTGGCCTCTTTTGGCCTTAGTTTCTCCATACGTAAAAAGAAGAGATTGGATCAAATGGTCTTTCCAGCTCCAATTCTATGATTCATGCTTGTTGAATTCAATTAAATTAAATTACTGTCAGTCACTGCCTTTAGTTCCTTGGTCCTCTCATCTCAGAGGCAGGTGCTGATTTCAGTCAAATTAAATGCCAAAAAAAGAATGTTAACTATGACAGCTTGAAGGACCAGGACATTATTGTGTACAGCTTGGGAGATCTGAAGGAAGTAAATGGAAAGAGTCCCAGGCTTTCTACCAAATGAGAGAGGCCATTTGGCATGGTTCCACTGGGTCTGGTGAAGTCATGCTATCCAGGGGCCGGTAGAGTTCCACAGATGTGCTCTATGTTATAAACAAACCATGGAGATGCCTTGGGAACAGACTCTTAAATGCACAGAGCAGATTGGGCTCTGCTCTGTTATGAAGAGATAGCACAGGAGAGAGGATATAATGGTCACCATTATTGGGCTAATCTCTGCCATCCCCTTCTCCCCAACAGGCTCCTCACACCTTTACAGAAGCCTGGTGTTAAGGAGGGACCAGACAAGAACAGTAAGGCTGGACTGGCAGAAGAGGAGAAAGATGGTAATATCTCACCAAGGTCCCTTTAACAGCAACAAAAAAAAGAAAAATGAAAAAAAAACCACATCATAATTCTGCAGAAAAATAAAATAAGGCATCTCGACAACTTTTGACAGTTACAGAACACAGCTGTCAGGCTCTTGGCCATATCATTAGAAGACAAGAGAACAGGGGGTATCCTTAAATTCTTAGGTTACCACAATACAGCAGCTATTGCTCTGCCTTCAGGACAAAACAACCATGTCTCTGAAGATGCCATAAGTGCTGGTAAACATCTAACTTGATGGTGACACAGGCTGAGTAGAGTAGAAGCTCCTTGAGGACAAAGACAAAGGCAAATTTTGGTTTTGTATCCTTAGTGTATACCAAGCACACTGCCTTGAACAGAGTAGTCATTTTGCATAAATATTTGTTGGATTTCATTGCATTGCATTGCTTACAATGACTTCATTCATAGCATTTCATTGGGCTGGGTGGCATTGCACCAGCAATCACTTCAATTGTGTTGCATTGGTTGCACTGAATTCACTGCAATGGGTAGTGTTGCATTGTCCTGATTTCATTGATTCCCACATTAAATTTCCTTTGTCAAAATGATTGTGTTGATTACATTGGATTGCATTACACTGATTCTATCAATAGCATTGATTATATTCATTGGCTGCATTGTATTAGGATGTATTGGATCAGATTGGATTGAATTTGAATAAATTGGAGGAAAACTCAGGAATCAACCAGATAAAGAAAATGGAATTGGATACAATTTATAAAGTTTGAGATTTGCATCACATGGAGTTTACTCTTTCAAATAGCCAAATGCCAAGGGGCATCAGTCAGGGCTGAAAAGCACCTTATTTGCTTGAACAATTGGAAGGAGAGAATGTTCACGACTAAATCTGATGTCATATGGAAGCTAGTCCAAGATATGCTCCCATTACCACTGTCTATCCCTTAAGAGCCATTCACCACCCCCATAAATCAAAAGCCAGACTAACCACCAATCAGGGGTGACAAAGGAAGCCTCATTGTTGCTTTAGAGGGGAAATGACATTCATGGGCCCAGGGAGACCCAAGTGTTAGCTCACTAATCATGCATAGAGCTTTCAAATCTGTTACATAGGCAGCAGTCAGCCTTCTGCTTTTATTTAGAGAAAGCCTTCTCTCCCTCACTACCCTCTTTCCTGGACTATTAAGAAAATGTAATTTGGGGGAGACTGCTATGTTTAGAGTTTCCCTGGGTAATCTGAGAAAACTAAGACCATGCCTTTGCAATTAAAATGTTAAAGTGGCTTCTTATAGTCAGAAGAAGGCAGACCATCAGTGCACATATTTTATTTTTTAAAAGGGAGGAGACAGAATGGAAATTTGAAAAATAAGTTTTATTGATGCTTTATAGTCATTTCTGGAAATAACACACACACACACACACACACACACACACACACACACACACAGAGGCACTGAACCCTCCCTTGTATTAAACAGTAACAAGTCAAAACATCCAAGACAGTGAGTGTAGCTAAAAAACACATGCAACCTTCAATCTTCATTGTTCCCAGTAGCTCTGCCAAGCACATGAACCTGAATTATATAATATTTGCTGCAGGACCCCGTTATTGGGTTTTCATTTTAAAAACATTTTTGAAGGAATAAGATTTAGACCCTTGAAGACATCTGGAGTATTGGGTACTCCAGTTCTGGTGACAACTTTTGGGAAGGTCATAGGTAAGCTAGATCATGACCAGTGGAGGGTAACCAGGATGATGAATGATAGAGTCTATGGCAGATAAGCATGGCTTTAAGGAACTGGGATTGTTTAACATGAAGAAGAGAACATGGCAGGGGAGCAGTGAGGACAGAGAGAATGAGGATGTGATAGCTGTTGCTTCATTTAAGCACTTGTAAGGCCTTCATGTGGAAGAGGGCTTTGCTTACTTCTGCTTGGTTCCAAAGGGCAGAGCAGAAGATTTAGTCCTGATGTAAGGGAAAACTCCTTGAAAATCAGAGTTGTCTCTATCCCCAAAGGGCTATGAAATGTGTTCAAAGGGCTATAAAACTGTACTTACCCTTTGATCCAGCAAAACCACTGCTATCCCAAAGAGATAAAAAGGGGGAGAGGGTACCTCTTTCTACAAAAATATTTATAGCAGCTCTTTTTGTGGTGGCCAAGAACTGGAAATTGAGGGGATGTCCATCAATTGGGGAATAGTTAGATAAGTTGTGGCATATGAATGTAATGGAATACTATTGTGCTATAAGAAATGACAAGTAAGAGGTTTTCTGAGAAACCTGGAAAGACTTACATGAACTGATGCAAGGTCAAGTAAGCAAAACCAGGAGAATGCTGTACACAGTAACAGCAACATTATACGATAAATAATTGTAAATGACTTTGCTATTCTCAGCAATACAATGATCCAAGTCAGTCCCAAAGGACTCACATGCTATCCGCCTCCAAAGAATTGTTATTATCTGAAAACAGACTGACGTACACTTTTTCTCCTTCTGTCTTTCTTCCTTCCTGTCTTTCCTTCTTTCTTTTTTTTGTTCAAGACTTTTTGCACAAGATGACTAATATAGAAATGTTTTACATGATTGGATACGTAAAAAAAATTATTCACCAGCATTTTTCCTCCACCAGAATAAATGGATCTTCAAGCATCTTTAGAGAAAAGAGAAAGAAAAAAGAAAACTAGAATTGTCCCAAAGAAGAACAGGATCCTTTGGGTGCCCCTTACTAGAGGTCTTCAAGGAAATGTTAGATGACTGTTTGTCAAATACATTGTGCTGGGGATTCTTTCTTTGTTCATTCTGAGTTCATGAGATGGCCTTTGATATCACCTCCAACTCTGAAATTCTATGATCCTGTAAAGAAGTTTCTAAATCCACAAAGAGTGAAATTGTGTGAGTGCTCACTATAAAAGTCCCACCTACTTACTGAGCCTCCTTAAAATAACTTGAGAGAGGAAGATGATGCCCAGGGCTGTCACTCAGATTTTTATCATCCAGAAAATCATCCTCTGTTACAAAGTTTTCTTGATTTATTTAAACAGAGGAGTTGAGCTGGAAGTATGCCATTTTGAAACTAAAAACCACATACACATTCTGGTTTACATCAGAGTTGAAAAAGTATGAAAAAACTGCCTCTGTTGTCTGTTATTCAAAGAAGAGGGAACATTTATGTTGTTCCTTGGGGCTTCACAGGAACCAAAGCTTTATAAAACTTCACAAGAAAATATTGTTCCACTTTTGACTTCACCCCTTTCCTTTTCCAGAAATACCCCTAAGACAATACTGTTTGCTTATTACTAAAGTTGAATGGACTAGAATATAACACAACTACAAAGACTTCAAAAATTTATTCCACAAACCCTGGTAATACAGACAAGGAAAACACAGGTCAGCCTTGGGAAATTGTCCAACCTTACTGTCATCTCCTTCAAACATTTCTCTGAATCTGCATCCTTTCCCACAATGAACAGATTTGATATTCACCTCTGATATGCCAATCAAGTAATAGAGGAGTTAGTGACGGCATTATTTTTTTCTTGCCCACATGTTAATGTTTGAGAAAATGGGTTACAAAAGACAAGAAAGAGGATGTCACAGATGAGATTGAAACCAGAGAATATTTTCATCCCTAGATTCATACCCAAATGGACTAGATGATTGTCATGTATTCTTGGAATTTTCTCAAGGACTTTACAGATGGATCATTATTGTGCTGATATTTCACAAGAAGAGAACATGTCCAAAGGAAAAATCAGGAGAGGATATCATGTTGAACTCAGAGTCAATAAGCCTTGTGTTCAAATCCTGAACCCAAATCTCTGAAGCTCAAGGAGCCCATCCCATATGAGGTTTTTTCCTAACCTCACCCCCACTCACTACTGCTTTTTTGAAAAGACAGAACCAACAGCACCAACCAGTTCCCTTGGAGTTCATTGAATCCCACAAAGGCTGTCTGAGATAAGATAAAAGAAAAGGGAAAGTTCCACTGACAGGTTCTTCTCTCTATTTCTCAAAATTAGGACAATCAGAGAAAAGTAAGAGAACACACACCCAAGGAGGTGCAAGGGGGAAAGGACAACTGGGTCATATTTTCCCCAACCCTACCCATTTTGACCTGGTGCCCAGGAATTCTGGTCCCTTTAATATACATTTAGCCACATAATCTATAGGAAGGCCACACTCACATCTGAAAATGATCACCATCCAGCCCACAGTCAAGGAATGCTTTCCCAGAGGACGGAGAAGCTTTATGGGTTCTATAAAAAGTTACTGGCACTGCAACATACTATCATCTTGGGATAAATTACTGATCTGCATGTCATCTCTGGACTGGCTGGGACAGAAGCCAAGCACAGTCCTCTGCACTGTGCACCCAGGCCAGGGATGCCAATTTCATGTCACCTCCTTTTGTCGTGCATTTCCATTCTTCCTGGCATTGTGGGTTCAAATCCTTGAAAATAACTTTTTAAAGGATCTTCCATACATCAGTCCTCCAGTGATCAGGACTAATTATGGCTAAAAATAAGTAGATGAGAATTGAGTATAAATATGGTACCAGGTTCTTGAATATCAGGGTGGGGAGGCAGTATGGTAAACTGGAACTTGGATTGAGATGATCTGAATTCAAATCTTGCCTCTTCTTCCTACTGCTTGTATATCTCTGGAAAATTCTCCTCATTTCCTGGGTTTGTTTCTTCTTCTTATCACGTCACTTCTATATGCCTATTTATGTACTCTTGTTAAAAGAGAGAGGCTTGGATTAGATGCCTCTAAGTAAGGTAGCACCCTACAGTGTCATTGTTCTAGAACTATAAGGGACCTCAGTATAACCTCCTAATTTTACTAATAAGGAAACTGAGACTTGAGAAATTTAAATTATTTGCCCAAGGCTATGCAGGTTAGTAAGCACAGAAACAGGATTTAAAGCTAAGCTCTCTGACTCCAGAGTCAGCTCATTTAATTATATTGTCATCATCTTTCTTCTTCCTCCTCCTCCTCTTCTTCTTGTTTCTTTTTTCTCAATTCTTTATCCTCCTCTTCTGTTCATTTTTTTCCCTAAACATGCCAATATGAATTCCTTTTCAAAGTGGTTGCCCAATCCTCATACATTCATCAGTCTACTTTTGAAGAAAAAAATCAATGGCATAGGAAAGTTGATGAAGGTAGCAAGTCTCTGTTCAGTACAATACAGACTCAAAGAATCTCAGAATTGGAGGGGACCTCATAGGCCATCTAGCCCAACTCACCAATCATCCCCTTAGCACTTTACATACCCAGAAAGTGACTACACAACCTTGCCTTGAAAATGTCGACTGATGTCCAGCTCTAATTGTTAGAAAGTTGTTCCTGGCATCAAAGCTAAATATGCCTCTCTGAAACTTCCATTGATTGGAGTTATTCCTGCCCTCTGGGGCCAAACAGAAAAAATTTGATTTTTCTGGCACATGGCAGTTCTTCAAATACTTGAAGAAAACAATCATGGAAATCACTAAAGCTCTTCTACAAGCTGTACAACTCAAGTCCTTTCAAGCAAACCTCAGGGAAACAAAATAGTAGCATGGCCAGGTTGGAACCTCGAAAGAATAATGGTTCTAACACTGGAAAACCAGGTTTGGAATCTTGATTCTGCTACTTACTATCTATGGGACCTGGGTCAAGTGACTTCTTTTTATATGTTAGTTTCCTCATCTGAAAATGAGAGATATTGAATAAGGGCCCTCCCAACTATGAATTCATGACCTACACTAGTAAGTCAAGGATTCTTGATTTTGTTGATAGAATATTAAAGATTACAAGTCATATTATAAAAATTAGCAGCCAAGAGAGATTTACCTGAGGTTCTGGGAGGTTGCCCATTGTTCTCTCAGTTAGTAAGTGGGCAGTCAGTATTTTAACAAATTAGAGAATCCTAGAATCTCTAAGGGCAGTTAGGTGGTTGAGTGGGTAGAGTGGCCTGCCTGGAGTCAGGAAGATTCACCTCCCTAAATTCAAATCTGGCCTCAGACACTTACTAGCTGTGTGACCCTGGGTAAGTCACTTAATCCTGTTTGTCTCAGTTTCCTCATCTGTAAATTAAAAAAAAAAAAAGCTGGAGAAGGAAATGGCAAACCACTCCAGTATCTTTGTCAAGAAAATTCCTAATGGAATTACAAAGAGGTGGACACAACTTAAAAATGACTGAACAAATAGAATCTCCAAATTAGAAGGAAGCCTGAAATCATCTTATCCAATACATACCTGAAAAACAAATCCCTCTTTCCTTGAGGAATTTTTGAAGAAAGTTTTAATGTGGGTCACAGGTTGACTTTCCCTATCACCTGTTTCCTAAGTCCTCTGGTGAAGCATAGTCACTACCGTGTTTCCCCGATAATAAGACCTATCCCGAAAATAAGCCCTATTGAGATTGCTACTGTAGTGAAGGTGATCCCCTGCGCTACACGCTACATTACGGTACCCTCTGTATGCACCGTCCCCCTCCCTCCCCCTGTGAAACGCACACCGCGCTCCGAGCTGCATCCAATCAGAGCTGCAGCAGTGAGCGCGTCATCCTGTTCTTCCCCAGTGATTTGCTTGCTGGTGCCATTGAGAGCAGTGCCGCAGAGGAGAGCTGAGGCAGGACAACATAAGTCCTGCCCTGAAAATAAGCCCTCTGGTGTTTTTCTTTCCAAAAAATATAATAAGACAGTGTCTTATTATCGGGGAAACACGGGTATGTCTAAGGAATCCTTTGAGGCTCCAAGAATTTTAATTTCATGCATTCCCTTTCTTTACCCCACCCAAAAAAAAACCAGAAACCCCATGGCTAGGGACCCAGCTCACATCCAGGAGTCCCACTGGCCATGTGGAGCCTTGGTTCTCATTGACAGGAGCCCAAGGACCTGACCTCTTCCTAGCCTTGGCAGCACAGTAGGCAAAGAATTCACATGGAGAAACAAGACCAGGAAAAGTAAGTCTATAACCCTGCAACTGTTCCCATTTCCATTATTTCCTATTAGTTTGTAAGCTACTTGCTCCTGTCAAATGGCTTGTCTCCATTCCTGTTTTCCAGCTGTTCAGAGCCCCAGGCTAAAGGTTCACAGAAGAGGTGCATTCTAAATATATGAATGTCTACATTTGTATGTTGAGGAACTGGGATTTCTTGCATGTGAGAACACCCCCAACACCACCACCATGCCCATCATCAGAACAAATCACAATCCATCTGCAGCTAACAGAGAGTTCTTAGACAGTTGTCTCAGAATCAGAGAAGAGATTTGTCTATTTGCATATACTGTCAGAGACAAAATAGGGACCCAGGCCTTCCAATATTGTATTGATTATACATGTTAGTTCAGATATGCATATGATTAATTTATGTTCTATATATGTGCATGTGTGGCATTGGTGCTGTACTAGAAACCAAGAGAGCCTGGGTTCAAATTGCCTCAGATATTCACTAGCTCTATGACCCTGGACAAGTCACTTTAGCTCTCTCCAACTCAGTTTCCTTGTCTGTAAAATACAGATAATAATAGTCCCTGCCCCACAGGATTATGAGGAACAAATGAGATAATGCCTGATTTATTTGTGAACCTTAAAGCCATATAGATATTATAACTATTTTTATTAGTCAGTCAACCAGCATTTATTAAGTATTTATTCTGGGTCAGAACTATGCTAAATGCTGGGGATACAAAGAAACGCAAAAATATAGTCTCCACCCTCTAGCAGCTCTCGTCTGTTGAGGGAACCAACATGGAAACAATTACATACAAACAACCTATGTTGTGTTGTGTGTTGTTGTGTTGTTGTTGTTGAGACTTTCAGTCATGTCCAGCTCTTTGGGGCCCCAAAGACCACAGTCTGCCAGGCCCTTCCATTCTCCACTGTCTCTTGAAGTCTATCCAAGTTCATGCTCAGTGTTTCCATGACACTATCTAACCATATCATCTTCTCTGCAAATGGAAGGTTGGCTTTGAGAAGAAGGTACTAGAAGCTGAGGGGACCAGAAGAAGCCTCCTCCAGAAGGGGTGATTTGAACTGGGTCTTGAAGGAAGCCAGGAAAACCAGGAGACAATGAGAGGAAGGAAGGAATCCTAGAACAAGCATCTACCATTGGTTTATGGCTCTAAGCCATGGAGCCCTGAAGGCGCTGGAGAAGGAAGGATAACTTTGAGGGTGATGGAGAGGCCCATTGTGGGTGTGAATGTGGTACACTCACAAATAGGTTAGTGCTCTGAATAACCATGGGATAGCCCACATGATAGACTGCTCCAATGGTATCCTTGAGATACCAACAGAAAGCTGTACCTAAGGGCAGCCATGACACAGATCAACATTCCTGGATGGATCTGTATCCATTTCAAGTTTTCAGGCAATATATCTATAACAGTGATGATAATGAGGAGGAGGAGGAGGATAGCGAGTATATATATATATACACATATATTTCATACACACACATCACCTTAAGTTTTACAAAGCACTTCACCTATGTTTTCAAATTTGATCCTCACAACAATCCTTGGAAGTAGATGTTATTTTTTTTTGGAGGGGGGAAGGCAAGGCAATTGGGGTTAAGTGACTTGCCCAAGGTCACACAGCTAGTAAGTATCTTAAGTGTCTGAGGCCAGATTTGAACTCAGGTCCTCCTGACTCCAAGGCCTGTGCTCTATTCACTGTGCCACCTACCTGCCCCAAGGTAGATGCTATTTTTATCCCCATTTTTACAGATGAGGAAACTGAGTTTGAGGAGGGGTTAAATGACTTGGATTTCTTTGAATTGCTTTTTGCCAGATAAGAAGCAGTAGAAAAGAAGATCTCTGCTTTCCTAGAGTCCACAATATCCAGGGGAATTAGTCTTCAACCCTGCTTGCCTTCATAAAGTCCAGAGTGTGTGAGAGAGTGGACCTTGGGAAAAGTCACTGGCAAACGGAGAGGTTGACATGGTTAAGTCTTCCAAGCCACAAAAACATTCTCGAGTCTTAGCAGAGGTAAACAGGCCACATCTGGACAATCCCCCTCAGCAGAAGGGCCACCACTGAACCACCAGACCATCTGTAGAAAGGTAGGATAGAATAGGGAAGCAGATAGGCACTGGACTTGGGATGAAGAGGACAAAGGTTCGAACCCTGCCTCAGATCAGAGCTGTGTGATACCTGATAAGCCACTTCCCTTCTCCAGTACTCAGTTTCCTTAACCTTAAAATGGGGGGGGGGTGACTAGAAGGTCTCCAAGGTCTCTTCCAGCTCTCCATCCATGACTCACAGATGACCCCAATTAGAAATGCTGGGTGTGGATTCCCATTAGGCCATCTGGGCTCTGGGAGCCTCCTAAGAGCACACATGATGCCGCCTCCCCTTGTTGGGAGTCAGCCCATTGTTTCAGAAGGAGAACATATAAAACTACCCTCCTCACTGTGAGAACTCACATGCCAAACCATTGACCCACTTGATCCCTAAACATCAAGGCCAAACCTTAATTCTCTCATCCCGGAGGAGTGATTTGCTGGCTGGGAAGGTGGCTCTGCATCCCTTCCTTCCCCTCTCCCCCCATCCTGTGCTAATACTGACAAGATCAATACCAGGCCTTCAGGATGGAGGAGTAGGAGGAAAGGAAGCTGCGTCCAGCCCCCCTGAGGACTGTCACCATGACAAAGGGGGGATGTTACAAAACGATTACAGACTGAACACGCAGTAAATAAATCTGCCATGACCTGGAGACACAGCTGCCTCCTACTCCTCTCAAAATGGCGGAGCTCAGCAAGAAGGCAGCAGAGGAGGTGGACAGCTTTGGGCTCAGCACTATTGGCAAATTCATCACGTTTTTCAGGGTTGGGAGGAGTTATTCTGGCTGCTGAGCAAGTATGTGTGTGTCTGTGTGTGTCTTTGTGTCTATGTATAAGTGTGTGTGTCTTTGTGTGTGTCTTTGTGTATCTATATCTATGTGTTAGGGGGAGTAACAATCAAACCACAGTAAGGGCATAATAGTGATTCTGAAGGCCCTGATGCCTTAAGTGGAATATATTTAGACTACTCAGGACCTGCCTTCTACATGGGGAGCAGCTAGGTAGTATGATGGATAGAGCACTGGGTCTGGAGTCATGAAGACTTGCGTTCAAATCTGGCCTCAGATGCTTACCAGCTGTGTGACCCTGGGCAAGTCACTTAACATCATTTGCCTCAGTTTCCTCATCTTATAAAAGGATCTGGAGAAGGAAATGGCAAACCACACCAGTATCTTTGACAAGAAAATCCCAAATAGGGTCACAAAGAGTCAGACGTGACTGAAAAATAGCCAAACAACAAAGAACACCACATGAGACAGACCTTCCCAGATTCCTCTGTTGTTAATATGCTCACCCATAAATACACTCACCCATTGCAACAAAAGATCATAGATTTCAAGCTGGAAAGGACCTTAGAGGTTGTCCGTCCGAAGTCACTCATTTCATAGATCAGAAAACTGACACTAAGGGACTTGCCCAGGATCACACAACCAGTAAGTGTCTGAGGAAGGATTTGATCTCAGAACTTCCCGACTCTGGGTCTGGTGCCCTATCTGCTTTTCCACTTTGCGTTATTAAGAATGCACTTTGCATTTACCAGCTTGTGATGTGGGGAGATGATATGACAGAACAAAGTAAGCTAGCCATGGAGACAGGACTTGGTTTTGTATTCCACCTCTACCAAGTTGTAATGGAAATGCAGATTTAAAGATCTTCCCCTGCCCCTAGGCTAATTTAGTGCACCTGGAGTCTGGGGTGGGAGGCTTGTTTTTCAGTTGATACTTCTTGATTGGCCAGTGAGTCAATAAGGTTGTTACATTTTCTGAGCCAGGAGAAGGCTATATAAGCCCTGATGTGTAGCTTTGTTTTGGGACTCACTTTGAGAAGTGTTCTGTGATTTGATCTGAATTCCGGGAAGCTGTTGTTGAGAGTCCCCCGGCTTTGAAAAACCCAGAATGCGGAAACCCAGATGTTGACTGGGTATGGATGTAATGGTTAGACAGTTTGGAAATGTCTACTTGATGTTTCTGTCTTGATAATTATGCCTGTATACTTTGAGGTTCAGGGTGCTGACCTTTTCTCCTGAACAAGGTAAACGATATATGTCTGACTGATTAAAGTAAGCTTGTTTAACCCATTTTGAGTTGCTTTCCTTTGACAAAGCAGATCCAAGAACCTGTGTGAGCAGGCACCTTGGGGACACTGGGGTGCTTGCTGCTACACAAGTCTAATTGATGAGGGTTTATTAAATGCTCAGTAGGCACTCTACTAGGACTGGGAATACAAACACCAAGGCAGGTCAAGTAAACCAGCATTTACTAAAGGCGTTTTCTCTGGCCATCCGCCATTCCTGGAATGTTCTTCCTCCTCATCTCCATCCAGGCTTTCCTGGCTTCCTTTAAGTCCCAAATAAAATCCTAGCCTCTCTAGGAAGCCTTCCCCAACCCCTCTTAATTCTAGTGCCTTCCCTCTCTTATTTACTTCCTATTTGTCCTGTCTATAGCTTGTTTGTATATATCTGTTTGTGTGTTGTCTTCCCCATTAGATTGTGAGCTCCTTGAGGGCAGGGGCTATCTCATGCCTCTTTCTTGTATCTCTAGCACTTAGTATAGTGCCTGGTATATAGTAGGTGCTTACTAAATGCATATTGACCAACCACTGACTGACTGGCATAGTAGTTATCACTCTGAACTTGGGAGACAGGAAAACCCGAGTTTGATAGTAATTGGATTGGCTACTTCTAGCCTCAATTTTCTTATCTGTAAAATGGGAGTTAACAATAGCAACTGCCTCACAGATTTATTGTGAGAATCAGATGAGATTCCTTAAGCAAAGCCCTTTGCAAACCTTAGAGCACTATGCCCTGCTAGCTTCCAATAATAAATGCCGGGAAAATTGCATTGAATGGTTCCAAAGGTTTGTCTTTCTTCCTATTCCCCTTTGAATGTGGCAATGCTAACAATAGTCAGTGTCTAAGATGCCTTAAAATTTACAAACTGCTTTGCACATGTTAGCTCTTCTGATTCCCAAAACAGTCCCATGATCTCAATACCATTATTTTTAAAAATTTAATTTATTCTGAACTTAAGGGGGAAAAAAACATTATCATCTCCGTGTTACAAAGGAGGAAATCAAGAAACAGAGGTACAAAGTTATTTGCTCATAACTAGTAAATATCTGAGACAAGACTTAATTCTAGGTCTCCCTGACTCCAAAGCCAGAGCTCTATCCATTACTCCATACTTTCTCTAACAGTGTTACATTTACAATGCCTCGCACATAGTAGGTGCTTAGTGCATTTTATTGAATTGAATAAAGATCTTTTAAAGTTTCACAAAGTTCCAATGAGCAGGAAGTATTAAAGATTTTTTAATATTTTTAACCCCAACATTTAATACAGGGTCTTATACATAGCAAGGACTTAGGCAAATAGGGTCATATATTTAGAGCTGGAAGGGACTTTAGAAGTTCCCTCCACCAACTTTGTCATGAAAGAATAAGTGACATGCCAGGATTTGACTCTTGCCAGGTCCTTTGATTCTAAATCCAGTGTTCTTTTCATTGTATGACTTAATGATAGGGAAAGTGACCTGGGTTAGGGAATTCCTTTCCTTATTATTTCATTGGTATGGTGAGAGAAATTATTATTATTATACTTTTATATTAAGAACTAATTATTAAATAATTTCCTCATTAGGGCCCAGCTCTTGTTAAAGTCAGTATATGAACAATGAACACAGTAACAACAACATTGTGAGATGACCAGCTATGATAGACTTAGCTCTTCTCAGTAATACAATGATCTAAGACAATTTAAAAAATCTTACAATGGAAAATGCCATCCATATCCAGAGAGAGACCTACAGAGTCTGAATGCAGATAGAAGCATAGTATTTTCACTTCCTTCATTTTTTGTAGGGTTTTTTTGTTCTGTTTCTTCTTATACAACATGACTCATATGGAAATGTGTTTTACACGATTGCACACATATAGCCTATATCAAATTGTTTACCATCTTAGGGATGAGGGAGAGAAAGGAGTGAAGGAGAAAATTTAGAACTCAAATTTTTATTTAAAAAATCAATGTTTAAAACTGTCTTTATATGTAATTGGAAAAAATAAAATATTATTTAAAAGGAAAAAAAGTGAATGAATTGAGCAATCTGAAAATACAATAAAGTCTGTCTGGGAAAGATGGACTAATTGATGAGATTGCTCCTAGCCCTCAAGCAACGTGCTTGTCAATCTTGGGTAGGACCCTACCCAACTAGAAGACCTAATTTCTGTTTAGAGTATATACAGAATCCAGTCTGATTGAGTGCTTACCCTGGGGAAAGGAGCCCCTCTCCTGGTACCGTTCCATTAGAGTTTATTGGTGACCCAGCTCATGAAGGAGAAAACCAGCCACAGATAGAGAGAGGTCTGGATGGAGATGGAATCCGCTACCCAGATTGCAAGAAGCTTCTAAGTTTCATGATCAAGCCACATTCTCAGCAGGAGGAGCTAAAGACTTCTAGCCCACCTCCTCATTAGATGTCCACCAATCAGCACTGATTTTCACTTATTGGAGCATTCCCTCTCAGAAAAGGTATTTAAGGTACTCCAGGTCTCCACTGGGGATCTTTGGTTACCAAGAGAAACCACTGACCATAAATTTATTGATTGCTTAATTAATAAATTAATTATTAATTACCCAGAAACTCAGTCTCGCAGGGTTTTTCATTCATCACAATGGAGAACTCCCAGGTAAGGAAATATTCTCTCCCAGTTCAATTCAACACCTTGTCAGTACCCTATAATCCTTGAGAGTTGCTTGGGGTACTGAGAGGTTAGGTGATATGCCCAGGGTCACACAGCCAATAGCTAAAAGTGTCAGAACTTGAACCTAGGTCCAAGGGTAGCTTTACACTAGGCAAAACTGCTTATAAACTAATGTTAATTTAATTTAATTTAGTTGGTTGGAAATTGATGCTTTTTCTTATGCCTCACTGAGATAAAACAGAATATGTGTAGAGGTGTTTTTTGTTTTGAATTGACAAGCCTGAGCTACACAGACCATCAATGGAAGCCACAGACTGTCAGCATGAGAAGGGGACCTGCTTGGAGCCCCTTCAGCTAGCGTTTCTCAGCAGAACTCCCCAACCATAACTAAAAGCTTTAGAAGTTTTGTTGATGGCAGAAAACCAAGAAAATCAGAAAAGATACTGCCTATTTAATGCAGATAAAGCTATCATCCATCAGTATTGAGTGTCTGGCCCTAAGGGTTCATTTATCAAGTGCATGGACTCCAGCAGTGTGATACTTCATGACCACAGACCTTGTAAATGCATCCATCCCAGGCAGAGAGATGACTTCTCTCAGGGGAAGGTGGCAAGATGAATGGGTTACATTTCCCACAGATACATTGAATGGCTACTTAGACACTATTCATCTTTATTCGAAAAACCATCTCACTCTCTCTCCTTCTTCTCTCTCCACCCTTTTTTCATTCATTATCTAAACCCTGACAGATTGCTAGAGCCATCGGTTTTGTTTTCTCTGGAGCCCTTCATGAAAACACAACCCACTTTTCTATAAGGAAGAGGATTGCACAATCCAATCTCCTCACTGGTTCTTTGGTGACAAGTATGTAAGAGTTGTTGGCTCCAACTGGACACTGTTGGATGGGCTCCTGATAATAAAGCATTTTCCTCATACAGTAATGTGATAAGAGTCACAGACTGGGAAAAAGCCATAGAGAACATTGGTCATGTCATAAGAGAATCTCAGAGTTGGAAGGGATTACAGAAGCCATCTAGGTCATGGGTGTCCTGAACAACACAGCAGACAAATGACCATCCAAGTTTTGGATTTTTTAATGGCCTCCAGTGAGGGTAAATAAATTACTTTTTGATACAGTCACTTTGGATTGTTTTAATTTTTTTCCTAGTATTTACTTTTGTAAATATAGGACTTCTAAGGTTCTCCCACTCATTTAATAATACTTACTTTTGCTAGGTAAGAACACTCCTTAATTGCATACATCAGAACTGGGTGTGAACAGGACCTGTAAACCTCCTTGATTCAAGCAAAGCCATTTTGTGAGAGGCTTGGGCATACCCTGAGAAAGTTGAGAGAGACTATCTCAGAATCCAATATTCTAGTTCTAAAATTCTAGAAGTAGAGACAAAGAAGTAGGATCATACTGAACCAAGATAGCAAGGACCAGGAGCTCAGAGACAACTTTTTTTTTAAACTATATTCTGGAAATGCTTGTTTTATTCCATAAATTAAAAAAAATAAATAAAAATTTTTAAAAAGAAAAAGTTGGAGTTGTGACAGAAAAGGGATATCAAAGAAAGCTATTGGCTTACAAGCATCTTAGAGAAGACTAGACTGATGCCACCATTAATGCCTACTTATTCAAGGACTAGGGGAAGTTCCAAAAACTATATGTTCTTTGCCCAGCTTCCCGTGCACTGCTTCTCTGTCCCCAAATTTTATAATATGTTTCATGCAGTGCTGCTTCATTACTCAAATGTTTCTGAGAAATTGAATTTTGCCTCAACCACAAAGAGGCAGGGGTTAAATAGAGATACATGCTCATGTAGGTGGCACAGTGGTTAGAGTGCTGGGCCTGGAGTCAGGAAGACTCATCTTCAGACACTCATTAGCTGGTTGATCCTACACAATTCACTTCACCCTGTTTGCCTCAGTTTCCTCATCTATAAAATGAGATAGAGAAGAAAATGGCAAACCAGTGTCTCTGCCAAGAAAACCCCAAATGGGGTCACAAAGAGTTGGACATGACTGAAAATGACTAAATAACAACCCCTGAAAAAATGCAAAGAGGCAAACCACAGTCCAAATGTTAGGAACTTTCCTTATGGAGACTCAGAGTGATTGTGAATGTCCTCTTTAGCTTTTATCTAAAATAAATTCTCCAAAGTTGTCAAGGAGAGAACCATAAGAACTTTAGGTGCCATCATATTGCTAATAGGCTTAAAATACATAATTATTTCTAATAGTACACTTATATTTAACCTAAATCTACCTTTTATCAACTTCCAATGAGTATTTATGGTTCTTCCTTCTTAAAAATCAAGTTTAAGTCTAATCGTTTTTCTTTGTGACAGGCCTTTAAATGCTTGAAAACAACTAATGCACTTCCTCTAAGACTTCTTTTTCCAGGTTAAGTACCCTTAGTTCTTTCAGCTGGTCATCATTGTTTTTCATCACCCTGGATGCCATCCAGTAGACACTCTAGCTGATTAATATTCTAAAATTTAGTACCCAAAAATAAACACAATACTCCAGAAGGACTCAAAAAGGCAGAAAACCCTGGGATCATCACCTCCCTCATCCTCAACTCCCTCTCAATACTGCACTAGTTTTTCTGGCTTTCTCATCACACTATTTACTCATTAAGCTTTCAGTCCACTAAAATCCCCAGATCTTTTTTGCAGACAAATTGCTATAAAATTTCTTAAATGTATAAAAAACAGAGGCCCAGAGAGGTCAAATTATTTGCCCCCCCCAAATTTTTTTAAATAAAAAAAAAGCAAAAAAATTATTTGCCTAGGGTCACCAAACACATAGGTGATCCATCTAGGATTTCCTCATAGGAGGCACTGCAGCAAAGTGAACAGCTATATTTGCATTCTGGAAGACCTGGGTTTGAATCCTGCCTTAGACTTAGCTTTATGATCTTGAGTAGTGTTTTAACATCTCTGGGCCTCTGCTTTCATTTATGAAATAAGGGGATGCACTCCACAACTTGAAAAGTCCCTTCCAATTTTAAGTATATAATCCTATGATTCTAACTTAGTTCTCCTTCTGTTTCCCAGTCTACTACTCCTCATGTATAAAATGGAGATAATAATACTAGAACTACCTACTTCCCAGAGTTGTACTTAGGAAACTGCCTTGAAAATCTTATATTGCTGTAGAAATTAGAGCTCTAACTAGAATGTAAACTCCCTGAGGGCAGAAACTATCTTGCTTCCTTTTGCTTGTATCTCCAACACTCAGCACAACGCTTGGCACATAGCAAGCTTCTAATAAATGCTCTATCTGCCTAGCTATCTATCTAGACAGCTTTCATTTTACCTCTCTGTTAAAGGAATGAAGTCCAGAGAGGGACTACTCATGGAAGAATGCTGGAAACAGATATACAGCATGATCTTAAATATTGTTTCACTGTAGGCTAAATCTTATAGAGTCTTTTTTTTTGCATCCAAACTACTTGGCCCTCTACTGATATCATTGACTCCTTCCCCAACCTACCTACTAAACCCTTACCTTGCTTTGGGAATGGTCATGGTTTTTGGAGACTAAGGGCTTTTCTCTCTTCTCCAGGACCTGAATTATATGTGGGTATTATTTGCCAAGTTGGGGATTGACCTGGAAAATTTCTAATATCCTTTCCCACTCTGAGAGGCCAGAATTTGCTAAGTTCAAGGTCAAGGCCCCTCTGGCCTTCAGCACTAAGCATATTCACTGACATTTGCAGCCGAACCCACTTGGCTCCTTTCTTCAAAAAGGCCAATCCTCCTCCCTAGAGACAGGCAATCTTTTATTTTCATGACTGGTCAGGCAGTGAGTATGTCTGGAAGCCTGTTTAAAGGAGGGCCCAAACACAACAGCCCCCTGGGCATTGACCTCCACCAATAAGCAGAAGCAACTCCTGTTGCTGGCTTGGGAGCTTACATCCCCACCATCTTTGCCCAAACTGTTTCCCCATGCCTGGAATACATACCATCCTCCCCTCTGTCTCTTAGAATCTCCATTTTCCTTCAAAACTCAGTGGAAGTTCCGTGATCAAATGAGATCATAATATTTGTAAAGGGTTTAGCATAGAGCCGAACACATAGTGTGCGTTTAATAAGTGCTTATTCATCCTCCCCTCACTGTACTCCCTAGCTGTTAGCTCTCTTTCAATCACTTATTATTATTATTATTATTATTATTATTATTATTATTATGTTGCATTTATTTTATATATGTGCATACCTATACATAATAGCTCTATAAGGGACCTCTGTAAGGGACCTCAGAGGCCATATAGTCCAAACTCCCCATTTTACTGATGAGAAAAGTAAGGCCCCCAGAGATTAAGTGAATTGCCCAAGATTATATGGGCAATAAACTTCAAAGGTGGGATTCTAACCCAGGGCCTCTGACTTCAAAGCCAAAGTCTTTCCTCCATGCCTCCTTGCTGCCTGTGAGATGTGAGGAAAAGATAAAAAACACATAAGTGACCATTTGAAACTAATCAGACCATTTAGGCATATTCCCATTAAAATGTAAGCTCTATAAATGCAGAGATTATTTTTACCTTCCTTTGTATTCTCTGCACTTAGTACAACGCCTTTCACAGAGTAAGCATTAAATAAATGCTTTTACTAACTCCAAGTTAACCAGGTAATTAAGAAACTCTTTATTTTGCTTTGCCTGTGCAAAAAAAAAATTGCAGGACCATCCAGAAAAAAATCAGAGAGACTGCTTAGTAAGGAGCCAAGGGAAGGGAATCTATATCAATGGAAGATGTGCCCATCAAGGAAATCACACACCCTTGGAAACAACCAAAGGATGGAGATCTGAAAAGTGAAGACAGACAGGCTGAAATGATTCTGAGGACAGCACTGCTCTCCTGGGGGACTGAATCATGAACACCAGCATTTAGGACAAGCGGAGAAAGATCTATGAGCCAGAGACAAAGGAAGGGAGCATTCATAGCTTCTTCTGGATTTCCTCTTGGCTTCTCTGGATCACAGATTTAGACTTTAGAGGTCATCTAGTTCAAGCCCCTCTCAATTTGAGATGAGAAAACTAAGCCCCAAAGAAGCTAATGACTTACCCAAGGTCCCACGGAGAGTGACAGCTTAGGAATTGAAATCTGCTTTTTGTCTCTACCTCGAGGCTGCCCCGGTTCCTTTCAATGTAAACTAAATACCACTTTCTACAAGAAGCTTTTTCCAATCCCTGTCAAAGCCAGTGTCACTGCCCTGAGATATCTAAGATAACCTCCAGTTTAATCACATATATATAATTATATACATGTAAATAAAAATGTGTGTGCATGTACAAACATATAGGTACATGTATATGTGCAGATATCAATTGTGTACATGCAGGCAGATGGGTAAATAAATTAATGAATGTCTAGATTAGTGAATGGATAGATAGAGAGAGAGAGAGAGAGAGAGAGAGAG
>NW_027185573.1:7040844-7048290 GCF_028583685.1 Petaurus breviceps papuanus | reverse complement strand
TTTGTGCATAGTCTCTCCCTTTAGTCTGAGTCCCTTGAGACAGGAAATGCTTTTGCCTTTCTTTGTATTCCTAGTGATTTTGCAGCTAGCACATAGTAGGTGCTCAATAAATATGTATTGGTTGACATTTGACTGATTCTGAGTGCAGATCCACCATTGTTTCTCCACTACACCCTGTAATGGGAATGTAAATTTTAAAGATCTTCCCTGCCCCTAGGCTAAAGTGCACCTGGAGCCTGGGGTGGGAGGCTTGTTTTTCAGTAGATACTTCTTGATTGGCCAGTGGGTCAATAAGGTTGTTACATTCTCTGAGCCAGGAGAAGGCTATATAAGCCCTGATGTGTAGCTTTGTTTTGGGGCTCATTTTGAGAAGTGTTCTGTGATTTGATCTGGATTCTGGGAAGCCGTTGTTGAGAGCCCCACATCGGCTTTGAAAAACCCAGATGTTGAAACCCAGATGTTGATTTGGTATGGATGTAATGGTTGGACAGTTTGGAAACTGTCTACTTGACCTGTTTCTCTGTCTTGATTATTCTGTCTGTATATTCTGAAGTTCGGGGTGCTGACCTTTTTCCCCTGAACTAGGTAAACGATATATGTTTGACTGATTAAAGTAAGCTTGTTAACCCATTTTGAGTTGCTTTCCTTTATCAAAGCAGATCCAAGAACCTGTGTTGGCAGCAACCCTGGGGACCCTGGGGTGCTTGCTGCTATACACCCTCTGCTTCTGTGGGTCTAGAATAAGAGCAGAGCCTACCTTTGGGGAGAGGGGAAGAGTAGGTCAAAGAGAGGGAGGATGTCTCTCTGGGGGTTCCAGTTCCTCCTCCCCACCCCTAGACATAAGTTCCTTGCCCTCTGTCCCATCAGGCCCTTCTTAAAAGGATCCATTTGCATTGATGGATTTGCCAGAAAGAAAGTTAAAGATGAACCGATCAAAAGATAAAAATTTCCTGTTCACTCTATGCATGGTACACATTAAGATTTATTTGAGCAGCCATTTTTCTAAACCATCCAAGGGAGTTGAGAGAGATGCCACCTGGAGAGCTCTGCTCAATAACTTCTCTGTTATTTTTATTGATTCTTTTTAAATAAAATAAGAGAGTTCAACTGATTTAATACAACAGGGCTTAAAGACACCTTCTTGGTTTGCTTGGCATATTTCAAGGAAGGAATTGATTTTCCACGGAGGTAAATCCTTGATATTTAACATTTAATAAAGATTAGACTTGTATCAGAAACATGTAATAAATGGCACAAGATCATATAGGCCTGTGACCTAGAGTTCTGCCTGAAATTCAGAATGAAAAAAAAAAAAACAGATTTTAACAAGGAGGATGACAATTCATAACACTAGAAGTGATGTGATAAAAGGTCCCAGAGAATCACAGAATTGGAAAGGACTTTCTGAGGCAGCCAGTCCAATCATACCTGACCCAAAATCCCTTCTACAACTTTGCTAACATGAGACCACCTAATGTTGGCTTGAAGGCTTCCAAGTCAGAGGAACCCACCTCCTCCCAAGGCAGCCTATTACCACATTAGATGATTAGATGATTAGATGATTCTTGTTGTTCAGAAATTTGTTATTGTTGTCACTGTTTCCTGGTATCAAGCCTAAATCTTCCCCTTTGCATCTTAATAATAGCTAGCACTTATACTTTACAAATATTATCTCATCTGATCCTCACAACAAGCCTAAGAGGTAGGTGCCCTTATTATCCCCATTTTATAGAAGAGGGAACTGAAGCAAATAAAGGTTAAGTGACTTGTCCAGGATCACACATCTAAGAGATGTCTGAAGCTGTTTTGAACTCAGATCTTCCTGACTCCAGGCACAGAGCTCTATTCACTGTACCGCCTAGCTTCCAAGAAGACTTGAGAAGATATAGGATAACTATCTCCAAGGATTTAAAGATGTAGCATGTAAAAGAGGGATTAGGCTTTTTCTGCTTTGGCCCTAAAGGACAGAATCAGGAGCAAAAAGACACTGAAAAGGGGCAAATGTAGGCTTGAGGTCAGCAAAAGTCTTCCTAACACTTAGAATTGTCCAGAATGGTATGGGCTGTCTTGGGTAGTGGGGGACCTTCAAATGAAGGTAGGATGACCCCATACTCGGGTGTGATGCAAATAGGATTTACTTTCAAGTATGTACTTATATTTCATAAGTATTTATATTCAAGAATTTATTCAAGCAGGGAAGGCTTCCAAGGTCCCTTCCAACTCTGAGCCCATATGATTCTGAAAAAGCATTTTGTTTATCTTTTAATTCACTTCCTAAACATAAACATCAATGAATAAATTCCTGATGGTGCCCAGGGATGAAAGTTATAAGCCCCTTTCCTTCCAGTCTTTGGAAAAGGGAGATCTATTCCTACTGCATGGGGTCATTAGCTGTCATCACTATGCCTTCAGGCTGTTGAAGGAAAAGTATGGGGAACACAGTATTTCCTCATAAGAGCAACCCCTCAAGATATTCTATAGGGATCCAGAACTGGAAGGAACCTCAGAGGCCAGCTGGTCCAACTCCTTCATTTTATAGGTGAGGAAACTGGGGCCCATAGATGTTAGCTCTCTTGTCCGAGGTCACACAGGTAGGAAGCTTCATGGTGTCACAAAATATCAGAGCCAAAAACACCCTCAGAGACCATCTAGTCCAACCTGTAATTGAACAATTATCTCTACAATATCTCTAAAAAGTGGTCATATCCTTTTCTGAAAGGATCAAGGGAGGAAGTACAGAACTGTGATTCCAATATTGGGAGAGGACTCTCAGTGTGGAAACTCCCTCTAACCAGGCAGACCAACAATGCAGTCACGTCTTCCATTTAGAGTTGCATAAAACACCTGAAGAAAAATTTAACTAGTATGTGTCAGTGGTAAGACTTGAACCTTGGTCCCACTGGCTCAAAGACCTTCTTTTTATCCACCATACCACACTCTGCTTCTCACATGTCAACAAATCAAATCAACAGATATTTACTAAACATTTTTATGTTCTGAGAAACTACTAAGTACTGGAGATAGAAATACAAACCAGAACAAAACAAAACCCTCACTACCTTCAAAGAGCTTCCACTCTAATGAGGGAAAATATCTTCTATAAAACAGGGTAAGAGACAGAAGGAGATACTTGCATTGTGATGAAGTCCAGAGGGTCAACAGTAGGCGTCACCCATTTTTAATACAAAGAATGCTTGTGTTATCCCTCTACTAAAAACCTGTGACTTATCCACGTCCAATAGGACCACAAACACCCCACGTATGGATGACTGCCTCGTCTTGTGGGGATGACACTGTAATCATTCTCTATTTAATCATCATTAAATGATCCTCAATCTATTTTCCTCATTCCTATCTATCTCTGTGCCTACACACATAAAAGTCATCAGGCCAAGAGGAAAATGTTTTATTAGTGTTCTTTCCGCGCCCCTCCAGAGGTTTGCAAAGATTAGGCTATTTCTGTAGAATACAAACTAGCCTCCTGATGTCTTGATGGTGAGGTGTTACTTGGCACACACCCTGTTTTCAGACTTTGTAGAATTTTCTTACATTGTTTCGGTAGCAGAGGGAATTGTAGATGCCAATGCTACAGAGTTTTATTAAGTTTGTGGAACAAGACAGAGGCATGTATTGAGGCAGAAGGCAAACTGGGCTAGGATTGGGAGAGCCTCCCTTCCGTGGCCACCCACAAGTCCTACAGATACTGTATCCCACAAATAGAATGCAAGCTTCTTGAGGACACATCTATTTTTGCTTTTTTTTTTTGCTATTCATTTTTGCATGTGTATCCCCAGAACCTAAAACTGGACTGGCATCAAACAAAAGCTTGCTGATTAACTTAACTGGATCTATCCACAGACCCCAAGTTCAAAACTCTTGATCTAGTGCAACCCTCTCATTTTTACAGATGAGAAAACTGAGGCCCAGACAGGTCAGGTAACTTTCCTGAGGTCACACAGGGAGTCAGGACTTCAGTCCAGATCTCAAGACCCCAAATCCAGAGTGTACTTTCTATTAAAACCTCTTTATCTATAAAATGGGGATAATTACTACTATCTCTGTGAGACTTACTGGGGTTGTATAGACCACAATATCAGAATGCCCTTTGGAAACCAAGTGGCTACAGTCAAGCAGAAGAGATAAGATATGTGCCCAGATAAATACAACACTGTGCCCAGATAAATATATGCATCTGCTGGTATTTCTCTTGTTCATGTCTCCAGCCACATCTCTGAAGTCGAATATCTCCAAATTCCTTCAGGAATAGCTATTTACAGGATCACCCTGGAAACCTGTGAATTGATCTTTGTCTTCTAGGCTACATCCCCAGCCAAGGTTAACCAAACTTTACAAGGAATAATAGATTCATTCAAAGGACTTTAAAGGATCACTCCCTTCCAGGCCAGCCTTACACACAGATGGGAAGGCCAGCTGCCCACTCATGTGATTGAAGAAGAGATGAAAGAGTCCCAACTAACCGTAAAGGTCTGCTGCATAGACCTACCACAGTCCTGCTCTAGTTTCCCATCTAATATACAATGAGATATTTATAAAGTGTTCAGCACATAGTAGTCCTAACACTTAAAAAATTATTTTCTTCCTTTCTCCTCCCCATATAGTATCATAGGTTAACTGGAACTGGAAGGACCTGGCTTGCCTCAAGTCTCAGTTAAAATTCATGTTCTGTGAGAAAACTTTCCTGATCCCCTTAAATGCTAGTGCATTCTCTCTGAGATTATTACCTCAAAATTGCCCTGAATATACCTTGTATATTCATGTATACAATACATATATTCTTAGATATGAACATACACACACACATATATATACATATATATATATTCATATATAGCTATTTGCATGTTATGGCCTTCATTAGATTATGAGCTCCTTGGGAACAAGGACTATTTTTGCTTTTCATTGTAACCTCAACACTTAGCAAGTACCTGACCAATTGGAGGCTTTCAGTAAATGCTTATTGACTTAACTTGTTGTCTTGAAAGGGTACACCTTATTAAAGAAGAAATAGAACACCCAAAACAGGGTGGGAAGCAACCTTATGATATAGGAAACTATGGATTTAGGAGGACTATATGAATTAGAAGGAGGGAGAATGGCTTTAAAAATTGCACGAGGATCAATGGAGGTAGAAATAAAAAGACATTCTTGATAGCAGTAAATTGACATTATTATTATGGTCAATTGACAGTCACTGTCAGTTTAATATAAATTATTGCAGTAAATTGATATTTACTACAAACCACCTAGACAGAAGAAAAAAATAGATGAACAGGTCAGGAAACTGATCATAAACAAGGCAAAGAGACAAATTATAGTAGTGATGGGAGGGAGGGGATCCAAATACTCAAACATCTACTAGAACACTAAGCCTCTACAAAATCAAAGGAGATAATTAATTCTTGTCTTGACAATGATCATTTCATTCTTCAAAATGTAAAGGAAATGGTGAAGCGTTGATTTCCTGGACCCAATTCTTACCCCAAAAAAAGGAATTTTTTTTATGAAGTAGAAATATTGGGAAGCTTGGGAAGAAGTGACAGTCTTAGAATTAGTGATAAAGCACTCACTCATCCATCAAAGGAAAAAATACTAATAATAATGGTCAGCTTATGCTAATATACAGGAGAAGCAAACCAAGATTCCAGCTACCAGCAATAGACATTCTGTGAGAATTGTGTTGTTTGAAAGCAAGAAGGGTAGTAATAATTGGACTGAGGGTCTTCAGACTGTAGGGTCATTTCCCATATCCTTTCCTGAAGCATTCTGTACTTTTGAAAATGATAATAACATGAAGGACCAAAGAAGAAACTATTTTCTACATCTAAGACCTTGTTCTAATGTGAAACGAGTGTGAGACTGCTGGTCTAGACCCTTTTGAGAGGTGACTTTGTACCTCTAAGAAAACGTGTCAGCACTTTTTTTGAAGCACTGAACTGAGAAGAAGTTAAGAGTTACCCAAAAAATAGGGAAGAAAAAAATTTTAAAAACATATAGGTAACCACCGGAGTTAACCCAATTCTAAAAGACTAATAACAGCATGGTGAGGGAGAGGGAAGGTTTTTAATAAAATAGCCACAATTTGTAGAAATGCAAAAGGAGGCACTTTGAAACTTCACAAAGCGTGTGGGTGGAGGAATGTTTATGAAAACATCTCTCAGAGCTTTGGTCTCTTTTATTTGAAGTATTCAAATTAAGCTTTGGTTTCCAGTTCTCATAACCTATTCACTGGTGGCATATTAGTTTCAGTGGGAACTGAATCCTTAACAGGAACCGTGAATACTCACAGTTGAGCATGGAAAAAGAACCTCCTGAAAAATTATCCCCCAGGGCACCAATATCAGAGACGTGAGAAGTTGTTTGATGTTATTTATGAGTAAGGACTCTTCAGCTCTCCACTGGACTGGCCACACCTTCGACTTCATCATCACCCGGAACTACACCACCTCCAAGATCCTGACCTCTAAAATGAACTTGTCTGACCACAACCTCCTGTCCTTCCACCTCTCCCACAGTCTCTCCCACAAACTACTCTCTGTCCTCAATATAACCTCGTGTCCCTCCACTGCTCTTAGTTCTTCTAGCTTTTCAGTCTGTCACAGGGTGTTGCCTAGGTGGAGTGTGGGATAGGGAGAAGGGGCAGAGCTCAAGGGGGGGAAAGGACAAATTGCAGTTACAACTTCACAGACTGGTTTTACAAGTTGGTTTGACCTAGACCCCAGGTACCCCATCAATAGGTCAAGCTTAAATCTGATTCTTTGCATTTCCCACCCATTGTGTCTGGCTGGATTCTCCCCAGGTCAGGCAGAACACAGCCAATCCTGTTTTGTTTTGCTTTGTCCATGTGATAGTCAAATGCTTTCTATAGTTGCAAACAGTCTCATCTCCACCCATGTCTTCTCTATCCTGTTGCAACCTCAGAGTACCATCATGCAAAACTTATATGCTATGACTTTAACATCCTTACCATCCCCTGGACACTGCCAAGCTTATTAATATCATTCCTAAATGCCCCACCCAGCACTGTACACAGTACTCTAGGTGTGTTCTGACCAAAGCAGAGTACCATGGGATTCCATCACTCTGGATCCTGAGCCTTTTTAAAAATACAAATCCTTTTGTTATTCTGACCTTGACAAATAAACAACATGGATAGCTATTTCCATATACAAAGAAGACAGAAAATAGTGTATTGTACATGAAACCACAAATCTTGATTATGCAAGCAAATAGTTCCAAAGCTATCCCACTCTGTGCCTAAAATATAGTAAGCTATAGATAGAGAGACAGATAAATAGACAGATTAAAAAATGAATTAATGCATGTATGACTAAATGGAAGAACAAATAGATAAATGAATGAATAAATAAGTGAAAAAACCAACAGAAAGATAGATAGATAGATAGATAGATAGATAGATAGATAGAT
>NW_027185573.1:6991068-7040834 GCF_028583685.1 Petaurus breviceps papuanus | reverse complement strand
AGATAGATAGATGGATGGATAGATAGATGGATGGGTAAATAAATAGATGAATGATTAAATGAGTAAATGAATGCATGCATGAACAAATAAATAAATGCTTGAGCAAGCAAATAAGTGAATGGATGAGTGAATGAATAAATGAATTAATTCATTAATTATAACTAAAATAACACACAATGACTGACTTCTCTTCCCCACTGTAATTTTCTTAATGTGCCCCAAGTTTTCAGTAGCTATTTTAAAGCCAATTTAGCCTCTTTGTCTAGATGTTCATTACCAATCCCATTACTGAGAAGGTACAGTGACTAGAGCGGTAATTTCATTGATGTCAAGACCTCCCAAATGAGAAAATCCCCTCTGCTAATGCAGATTGGCACCCTTTCTGCTATAAGTAGCTTCTCTAAGGAGAAGCTGCTTGAACATTAAAAGGATAAATGATTCATTCCCCCAGGGTCACACACCCAGGTCTTCCTGTCTCACTACTTCATGGCTGACTTTTCCTTCAATATTATGTTCAAAACTATTACCACACATAAAATTCAAGCTCACTAGCCTATAGTTATCTTATTTCCCACAGAGGCTATAAGAAGTCATTTCCATTTTCTTCTAACCTCCAATCCCACCCTTAGGTCCACCCCTCATTGTGTAACATCATGTAACAAAGATTACACCTCCAGTGTGAAAACAGGGAATATCATGTCCTTGTGTAATGGGAATGTAAATTTTAAAGATCTTCCCTGCCCCTAGGCTAAAGTGCACCTGGAGCCTGGGGTGGGAGGCTTGTTTTTCAGTAGATACTTTTTGATTGGCCAGTGGGTCAATAAGGTTGTCACATTCTCTGAGCCAGGAGAAGGCTATATAAGCCCTGATGTGTAGCTTTGTTTTGGGGCTCACTTTAAGAAGTGTTCTGTGATTTGATATGATGAGACTCTGGGAAGCCGTTGTTGAGAGTCTCCCGGCTTTGAAAAACCCATATGTTGATCTGGTATGGACGTAATGGTTGGACAGTTTGGAAACCGTGTACTTGATCTGTTTCTGTCTTGATAATTCTGTCTGTATACTCTGAAGTTCGGGGTGCTGACCTTTTTCCCCTGAGCTAGGTGAACAATACATATTTGACTGATTAAAGTAAGCTTGTTAACCCATTTTGAGTTGCTTTCCTTTATCAAAGCATATCTAAGAACCTGTGGGGACTCTGGGGTGCTTGCTGCTACACCTTGGAGTTCAGTGGTTTTCAAGAAATAGAGGAACAGGCTGTCAGGAAAGAAGACTCGAGCTCTTTCAAGCAAGGACTTACAGGTGGTATCTTATGGAGTCATTAATGGAAGCTAAGACATTCTAGTTCAACCCTATCCTTTTGCACCAGCAAAAGACAAGAAATTCATGACCATAGAGTACCGGAATCAAGAATTCAATAGAGTTGTTTAAACATAGATCTATACTAGGGTTATCAACTCAGAATATCAGGAAAGGAATTGTATGATGTGTTGAATGTGAAGTTAAATCCTTTCATTGTTACCAATAGGAGAGAGAAAGAAGAGGTGGGAGTAAAAGGAAGGTCAAAAAAAGTTAAGCAGCAGGGAGAAAAAACAGGGAGATGAAGGGAAAAGGAAGACTGACACTCACTGTCCTAAAACAAATGTGTTCTCCTTTATTCTTCATTAAGTGATACTCAGTCTTCAGCTTGCTCTTCCTTGGGCCTCTGGGGGAAAAAAGTTCCTGTGCCAAAAATATCAGTATTTATCTTCTATAGAAAGTTCCAAGTGATTTCAGCTCAAAGAAACAATGTCAACAGAAGGAGAAATTGGGTGGCAGAAAGGAAGGGGATGTAAATGACTCTGCAGTTGGGCAGGAGTATTTGGATTAGCATCTGTGGGAAATGAGATAACTAGTAAACTTGATTTTGAGAAGCGGCAATAATTCTGGAAATAATATTAAATCCAATCGAACAAGCATTTATTATGTACCACTGTTTTCAAGGTACTGTGTTAGATGTCTGAGATACAAAGATGATAGAAAACAGTCCCTACTTTCAGTAAGCTTGGGGGGCTCTGCTGGGTGGGGAAGGGAGAGAGGAGGGAAGGAAGAGAGGTTTAACAGTATAAGAGACAAAATATTTCTGGGAACATGCAAGAGGCTAGTTTGGCTGGAGTGCAGAGTGTGCAAAAAGGAATAACATCCAATAATAGTAGCATACAGTAATAGAGTATGTAAAAAGGAATAATATACAGTAAGTCTAGAAAGATGTCTAGAACCAGACTATGAAGAACTTTAAATGCCAAACTGGGAAGGTTGTTTTCCTTTTAAGGGCAACTTGGAGCCATTGGAGTCCCTTGAGCAGGGAAGTGACATATTCAGACTTGCTCTGGAGAAATATTATTTTGATAGCTGTTAAGAGATTGAATTGAAGGTGAGGGAGCCTGGAAGCCTGACTTGGTTCTTAAGTAAGATTTCATAATGTCAGAGCTTTCCATGAAAATCTGAACCTTATCCCATTGGTCATCTGAGAGTCATAGAATGTCAAAGTTCATGTAGGGCAACCCAAACCTGACCAAGGAGACTCTCAATCACAGGGATTCCCAACCTGAGGTACATACATCCCTGGGGGCTGTGAGCTTATCAAGAGAGTATGGGGAATTTTTGGTAATTAACTACATTATCTTATTGACATGAATTAATCTCTTCAGTTTATTTCTTACATGCATAGGCATGACAGGGTGATAGATTTATTTTAAGGAGTCCAGACATCCATATGCATACCAAGTGCATATTAATTTCTATTGGGTTTCAATAATATGTGCATCACATTTCATTGTACTAAATAAATAAACAATAAACAAATAAACAAGTACATCTATAGAATGAATAAATAATACATATACACACATTTCTCTTATGAATCATTTTCATTATATTATTTCATTATCTTAATTATTAAATAATATATTAAATATTAAAGGCATTGTTAAATATTTCATTATTTACATGATTATTATGTAATTTAAAAAAAAATTCTGGACCAGTGATTTCATTGATATATGGAATTCCCAATGGGAAAACTCCCTTTGTCAATATAACTCCCCTGTAACTTCATAGACCTAGCACTGAGAAGGAATTTAATGACCATCTAGCCCAACACTTTCATTTTATAAATGAAGGAACAGAGGTCCAGAGAGGTTAGCTGACTCGCTTGTCAAGGTCACAAAACAGGTAAAAAAATAAATGGCAGTGCTAAGATTCTAATCTAAGTGCTATGGCTCCAAATCCAGCTCCCACGCCCTCTACCATGCTCTCTCTCGATTTAGAGTCTTTGAGAATATTCTAAGGTTAATTCAAGGTTGCCGATGGTCACACAGGCTAATATGTGTCAGAGCTTGGATTTGAACTCCAAGGTCAACCCCTCTATCCATCGTGTCATTCTGACATTTTTCCAAACCACCAGTCACTAATAGTAGAAGGACTTCATGCAGGGTACCATGACTTTTTTTTAATATGAAGCACATATTCCACAAGACTGGAAACCACTGTCTTGGGTTATATTGTTCAATGTTGCCCTTTGCCAAAATACACTGGAAATCTGACCCGAAAATATGACAAAGACAACAAACTAATTCACAAAGTCAAAAGGATTATTCTATGCTAGGAGACAGTCTACCTGGATTACACCAGTAGAACCATATCATTTTTTCTCAGTAAAGGATAATTGCTTATGAAGCGAGGCAACCAGAGGGACATGTGCTGGTGAAAGAGAACAAAAATATCTCCCATAAAACTAAGCTCAAAGTAATTCATTCTTCCATGGATCCTGCAAAGATGTCAGCCTGCCTTTCCCTCTGCCCACAAACCCAAGGAGCTATCTAGGAAATATCCAACAACTCTTAAGTTGTACTAAATTCTTGTTAGTTGTCCCCTCTGCCCTTGGCTTGCCCAGGAAGCTGAGCAACTTTCAAACTTCTTCCATCATTCACATTAAATGTTAATTCACAGGCTCTCAGTGTAGAAAAGACCTGAGGCCATCCAATCCAAGGTCTGCCCAGTCAAGAATCCTCTGGTCATCCATCCTTCACTTGAAGACCTTGAGTGAAGAGGAACCCCCTGACTCCAGAGGCAGATCATTCCTATTGGTAACAGCTTCCATTGTTGGGAAGTCTTTCCCTACTTCAAGTCAAAAGTTGCTCCTATATAACTTCCACCCATTTCTCCTTGTTCTATCTCCTTGGGCTAAACAGAAAATAATCTAATTCCTCTCTTAATTGACAATGATTATGATTTCCTGTATTCTCTTCTCTAGGCTAAACTGTGGTCCCTAATCACCACCAGCTTCTTCAATTCATATACACATGGCATGAATATAAGACTTTTGACCATTCTGGTGACCTTCTTCTGGACACTCTCCAACTTAACAATGTACTTCTTTAAAATATGGCTCCCCAAAATAAATATAGCCCTTAATTTGCAGTTGGACCAGAGCAGATGTGACAATAGCACCATCACTTCCCTAGACTTTTCACTGCAATATTTTTCTTTTGAACATTCTTTGTATCATGACATCCTTCAGTTATCCTTGGTAGGAGCCTTTTAGCAGTTTGGGGACCCTCTTGCCAATTACTAGTATCTGTGTCATTCTGTTTTTATCTGTTTCTTTATGGTGGTATTGACCATTCATACTCGAGTCTTAACTTGTTTTTGTTAAGAGCCTCTAAATATTCCTTTCAAGCACCCAATACATCTGTACAGGGAAAAAAATGTTCTCTACAGTGAATGGAGTTGATATCTATTCTTTGTTTCTCAAGAAATGAAAACATATATTCAAGGACAGAAAAACACCTTATATTCCAAAATATTCTTAGAAGCTTTCTTTGTGATAGAAGAAAACTACAAAGTGAGGAGAATGACAGAACCAGTTGTGTTATGTGAAGCTCATGATAATTGTTGCATGATAAGAGACAATGAACATGAGAGATTCAGAGAATCAGGGGAAGACTTATGGGGTCATAGACCTAGAGCTGAAAACGCCTTCAAAAGCAACTAAGTCAACACCCCCCCCTTTTGTATTAGTGAAAACTGAGATCCAGTGACTTGCCAAAAGTCACAGGAGAAGCACAATTTGAACCCAGGTCCTCAAACTCCAAAACCAGAGGTTTTTCTACCATGTCACCTGGCCTCCTTGTACACCAGTTTGTGTAAGCTGATGCAGGGTGAAGAAAACAGAACCAGGAGAATGATACATAATGACAGCAATGGAAATGAAAAGATCTCTAAAGAGCAGCTGAATGTTCATCAATCATCATAACCAGTGCTGGTCCTATACAATGGACAATGAAACAGACCTATACTTCCCTCCCTTTGATGGAGAGGTAAAGGATTACCATTGCAAAAAGTTGCAGACACTGTTGATTCACTTTGTCGGTCAATTCTTCTTAATTGTTTATTTTGTCCCAATGGACAGTTAGATGTATGATAGATAGATAGATAGATAGATAGATAGATAGATAGATAGATAGATAGATAGATAGATAGATAGATAGATAGATAGATGTGTAGATAGTTTTGTCTATGAGGAAAGGAGAGGAGAGGACAGGAGAGGAGAGGAGAGGTGAATGGAAGAGAGGAGAAGAGGGAAGTAGAAGAGAGGAGAAGAGGGAGGAGAGGGGAGGAGAAAGATTGGGAATTGATGGTTATATAAAAAATAAGGAATCAATATAACATTTTTTTTTAAATATGGACAACCACCTCTCTATGTTCTTCTTGTAAAGGTCACTGCTCATCTGTAGGTGGAGAAAGGCAGACTGCTGCTAACTTAGAATAAAATCAACAGTTGCATTTATTTACCTTACACAATAAGATTCCTCATTCTGGAAAGGAATTGTTGTGTAGGCTGCTGTCTTGTGAGTTTGGGGTCTGTTTAATCTACCCTTAAAAACATGATTATCCGGTCTCGGTGATTTCATTCCTATGTCTTGCTAGCTGTCGCTCCCTTTCAGGTCCCACTGACAGGATTCTGCTTTCATCGACTTTCAAGCAGTCTTTGTGTATTCCCTTTACATCTTAACTATTCCTCTCCCAGCATACCTCCCCTTCATCAGCATTTCTGACTCTGGTCCTTTGATTCTATTCAAAAGCATTTGTTAAGCTTTTACTGTGTCATAGACACTATCTGAGGCTCTGGGGAGAGAGAGAGAGACAAAAGTGAAAAGAGCCCCTGTCCTCAAAGAGCCTACATTCTGTAGGAGAAAAATAATATGCACACAGAGTAAGAAATATTATATATGTAAATGTTTATACAGATGGATGTACACCTATATCTATATATGTGTGTATATGTATGTGTATATGTATGTGTGTATATATGTATATGTACATGTATATGTATGTGTATATGTGTGTGTGTACAAACACAGTAGTATTCTAAGTTACCTTATAGTGGTAAGGAAAGAAAACAATTCATGCATAGGGCAAGGTGTGATGTAGAGTATTTGCCACAGTGTTTGAGGACTTGGGATATATCAATTTAAATCTGATCCCTAAATTGTATTGCCTGAGTGACCCTGAAGAAGTCACCTAGGCTCTTGGGGCCTCAGTTTCTTCATCTGTACAATGAAGGGGCCACTATGGCCTCTCTTTGTCTCTTCCAGTTTTAGCCCCATGATTCTATGACCTGGGTTCAAGTCTTAGTTGTGCTGATAAATAGTTGTGTCAGTTTGAATAAAAAGTTTCCTGGCCCTGGGCCAATGTTTCATGGAAGGAGGTGAGGCCCAGTGTCATGAAATACTTTTTCAAAGTAATGCAGCTAAGCTTTTAAGGGATGGGAGACAAATCTCTCCATCTTTCATTTCCTATTGCCACCTTCCAAAAAGGCTTGTTGTAAGATCCAAGTGACATAATGCAGATGTGTCATCATCATCATCATCATCATCATCATCATCAACATCATCGTTAATTATGGTTCTACCTCCTGTTTCCTTTTCCCATTTTTTCCTGTGCCTAAACAATCTATGGGCATCAGAGTATTCAGTTATTGTTTTTTTATATAAGTGAGTCTCCTGGCATTCCCTTCCAAAGTGGCCCCGCCTCCTCCGCAAGGCATCCTGTCTTCAAGGTCTGCAGAAGGCCCCCCCAGGAGACCGATGTCAGGCTGGCTGCCAGTTGACAGAATGCAGAGGGCATTGGATAGGGAACACTTGTCATTTCTATGGCTCTTTCCATCCAAGGCTAGGAAATGCACGTTCGTGTTGCCAAGACAGCTTTCCATATTTATACCCACTGCATGGTGGGGTATCCTTTTTTTTTTTTCTCCAACTAGTTTTGTCATTTGATTGTATATTATTCTGGTGTGATATTTACGTGATCCATTTCTCAAGCTGTAAATGCTGTTCTAGTTTCCCTACCCTCTGTTCTCTGCCTGAATCCTTCCTCTCTCTCTCTCTGTCTCTGTCTCTCTCACTCTGTCTCTCTGTCTCTCTCTCTGTCTCTGTCTCTCTCTGTCTCTGTCTCTCTCACTCTGTCTCTCTGTCTCTCTCTCTGTCTCTGTCTCTCTCTCTTTCTCCCTCTCCCTCTCTCTCTCCCTCCCCCCTCCATCTCCCTCTGTCTTTCTCTCTCCTCCTCTCTTCTCTTTTCTTCTCCTCCCCTCTCTCTCTTGCTGCCTCTCTCTCATCTTTTCACTTCTCTCTCTTTCTTCCCTCTCTTTCTCTCCCTCTCTTCTCTCTCCCTCCCTCTCTCTCCTCTTTCTTCTCTTCTCCCTCTCTCTTTCTTTTCCTCTCCTCTCTCTTTTCTCTTGCTGCCTCTCTCCTCTTTTCACTTCTCTCTCCCTCTCTCTCTTTCTCTCTCCTCTCTCTTCTCTCTTTCCCCTCTCTCTCCTCTCTCATTATTTCTCTCTCCTCTTTTAACTTCCCTTCTTTCTCTTTCTCCTCTTTTCTCTTCTCTCTATCCCTCTCTATCTCTCTCCCATCTCTTTCTCTCTCATCTTTCTCTCTCTCCTCTCTCTTTTCTTTCTCTCTCCTCTCTCTCTCCCTCCATTCCTCCCTCCCTGCCCCCCATCTCCCTCCCCATCTCTCCCTCTCTATAGCTTCCCTTCCTTCTCTGCTTCTTTTCTCAGCACACTATCCCTGCTCCCTCTCCCTTTTCCACTTTCTAATTTCCTCTTCTTGCAATAGTCCTCGTGGGCTATTTAAAAATAATACTGCAGATATCACTGGTAAACACACTGTGTAACCCGACCTCAGCAGAGTCTGACACAACAAATGATTTTTAATGCACCAATCTTCCCATGTGGAGCTTGACAAACTAACAGAAAGCCAGAAATCATCTAGACAAAGTAGAAGAATGGAGACCTGAGACTGCAAAATAGAGCTGTTTGAATGAAGTCACAGAATGGGATGCCTCTATCCATAGACACATGTTACTCATTAAGCATCTTTGCAGAAAATCTTGGGTCCTGAGGCTCACAGAGCCCTGAGTCCAAAAAGGAAGGTGTGTAGCCATGAGAAGGGTGAATCACTGAAATATAGTTCCTGTTGGCCAGAGGCCTCTGGATTCTTGACCCAGCTGGTGTTGTGGTTACAAATAGAGCAGGCTTTTATATAATAACCTCACAAAGAGGCCTGCATTTCTCTTCACCGACTGCACATATGAAACAGACAAAACATCCCTCAGTGACCGTTAGCGTTACCAATCACAAATAGCAATGGTCCCTCCCAGCCCCGTGGAAGAGTAGGGGAACTTCAGCTACAGCAGCCAGGGGACCAGCCAGAGACCAGAGACAGCAGAGAGCCACAGGATGAAAACAGGATCAGCACCAAAACACAGAAGAGCTTGCACTAATGGGGGATCCTTGATCTCTGATGAATGCTGTTCTCTGTGCCAAAGCATTCCCTTTCTTGGGTTTGGTCTGAACTCGGAACAACCCCAATTTTAGACAGAAACCCACATAGCAAGGAAGCCCCAGCTAATTAGGCTGCTCCCTCATCATAAATGCAAAACCAACCACTACCCCCAGGCCTAATGCTCTACAGTGGCCCTTGTTCAAACCTCTGCTGAGAAAAAGATTCATTTACTGTGTTGTTTTGTTTAGTTTTGCTTTGAGTTTTTTCAGGCCTAACACAGCAAATCCAGGATGCAAAGGAAAGTTACCTGGGCCCCCAGTCCCTGCAGGGAAGATTCAAGAACAAGAAATTCACCTAAGTTCAATGAGAACAAGTTGTTTCCTTTTTGTCTCCACACACACACACACACACACACACACACACACATACACAAACATACACACACACACAAACACACACACACAACACACACACACACACACACACACCCTTCCTCTCAAGTCTGAAAATAAGAATAAGTCCAATTAAAGCTTACATGACAGGCAGCAGAGGAGAAGACAGAAGCTAACCTGGGAGTCAGAGGCCTGAATTCAAATCCTACCCCAGACCCACATTAGATGTTTGGCTCTAAGTGAATTACTCAACCTCTCAATGTCCTAGGCATCTTTCTCATGTTACAGGCAAGTTGTTAGGTCCTGCCTCTGACATAGATGACTGGGTGACCCTGGACAAGCCTCTCAGCTTTTCAGCGTGCCAGGTATATCTTTAAAAGTTACTGAATGTGGGAAGGGGGCAGTAGGTGGTATAGTGAATGCAGGGGTGGGGAGCCTGGGACGTCGAGGCCACATGCAACCCTCTAGGTCCTCGGGCACAGCCTTTTGACTGAATCCAAGTTTTATAGAACAAATCTGTTCTGTAAAGTTTGGATTCAGTCAAAGGGCTGCACTTGAGGACCTAGAGGGCCACATGTGACCTCGAGGCTGCAGGTTCCCCAACCCTGATTAGAGCATCAGCCCTGAAGACAAAAGGATTGCAAAAAGGTCTGAGAACCTCTATTCCAGAGGCATGAATGGCTAATAAAATGTTTTGAAGGTAAAAAAAAAAAAGGAGGGTGCAGCCAGGTAGTTAAGTTGATAGAGCACTGGTCCTGGACTTGGGAGGATCTGAGTAAATTTCTGGCCTCAGACACTTACTACCTGTGTGACCCTGGGCAAGTCACTTAACCCCAATTGCCTCAACAACAACAAAAATTAGGAGCAGCTAGGTAATGTTGTAGATAGAGTACTAGGCTTGGAATCAGGAAGACTCATCTTCGTGGGTTCAAATCTGACCTCAGACACTTACTAGCTGTGTAACCCTGGGCAAATCACTTAACCTTGATCGCCTTAAAAAAAAATTCAATTTTTAAAAATGCAATACAGCTTCAGACACTTACTAGCTATGTGACCCTGGGCAAGTCACTTAACCCCATTGCCTCAAAAAAAAAAAAAACAGAAGTGACTGAATAGTGATTGATCCTCATTGACAGAGGGAGTTTCCTACCAGGAACGCAGACTTGCAAAGTTATAGATCATTATAAAAAATAATCAAATCCAATCAAAGGTTTTATATAGTGATTTCTCCACACCAACCCTGGAAAGGAAAGGAGAAATACTGAATACAATTTCTCTTCCTGGAAGATGTTGCTTGTGCAGCTCCTGGATTTATTGGCATCCTGAAGCGGGTATGTGCCAGTGGCTAGAGAGCCTTGTTGGAAAAACACACCCTCTCCTCATATCCCCTCATGTCTTAGAGCTTAAGTGGTAAAGTGGACAGACTGTTGAATTTTACTTCAGAAAGACCTGGGTTCCAGGCCAATTTCTGACCCTTATTAGCTATGTGACCATAGGCAAGTTCCATTCCATCTAGGAGCCTCAGGGGAAAAAAAATTCAACCCACTCATTTTACAGATGAAGAAACTAGGGCCCATTGAGTTTAAGTGACCTGCCCAAGGTCACACAGAAAAACAAGTAGTGGAGTTGGGATTTGAACTCAGATCCCCTAACATCAAATCACAAACTCATGCCACTGTATCTAGCTGCTAATTCTTCTCTTTCTTTGCCACTTCAACAGCTTTCAATTCAGTCCTGCCACTGAATGACAAAACCAAGACATCTTGAATGCAACAATCAGCATTGATTAAGCAATTTCTATACTGCTGGCACCTACAGACAAAAATCTCCCATTCCTTGGTATTCAGACAGAGAAAGGAAGAAGGGAGACAAAGCCATTGGTTTCTTGGTGAGAATTTGCCTGTTGATTCTAATAAAGGTCAGGGATGATGGCTTGGACTCTGGACTCTGGCTCCCTGAATAGAGCAGCCTTTCTCATGCTCGGAGGGATTCTGCCTAGCTTCCATTTAATTGCAAAGCACTGTTTGGGGTGTTAAGCCCTCCAGAAAAGGGCTTAGTGCCACTCTTGGGGTGGGAGGAGTGGTTGGCACCATATTTTGACATTTCATCGCCTGCTTTCACGCCTCTGCACAGGCTGTCCTGGATGCCTGGAATGTTCTCCCTCCTCACCCCCCCTTATTAGAATCCTGAACTCCCTTCAAAGCTCTGCTCAGGTGTGCCCCACTCCTAGAGAAGATCCACCCCGATACCCTTCTTTGTTACTGTTATCTTCTGCTCCACATTGTCTGACATTTATTCATCTGTTTATATGTCGACTCTTAAAATCTCAAAGTCACAGACTGATCTTTCTTTCTCTTCCTTTCCTCTCTTTTTCTTCTCTTTTTTCTTTATCTTCTATCTTTCCTTTCCTTTTTCCCTCCTTTTTTCTTTTTTATTATTTCCATTTTCTTTCTTTCCCTTTCTTCTTTCCTTCCTTTCTTCTTTCCTTCCTTCCTCTTGTCTCCTGTCCTTTCTCCCTTTCTTGTTTTCCTTTTCTTCCTTCCTTGTTCTTTCTTCTGTCCTTTCTCTTTCCTTCTTTTTTCTCTCTTTTCTTCTTCATTGTCTCTTTCCTTTCTTCCTCCCTTGTTCATCCTTCCTCCCTCCTTCCCTTCCTTTCTTTTTCCCTTCCTTCATTCCTTCCATTCTTCTTTCCTTTCTTTTTCTTGTTCTTTCTTTCTCTTTCCTTCTTTTTCTCCTTCCTTCCTTTCTTTTTTCACCCTTTCTTCCTGACTCCTCTCTTCCATTTTCCCTTCCTTCATTCCTTCCTTTCTTTCTCTCATTCTTTTTCGCCTTTCCTTCTTCCTTTTCTCCTTCCTTTTTTCATCCTTCCTTTTTTCTTCCTTCCTTTTTTCTTCCTTCCTTCCTTTCTCTCATTCTTTCTTTTTCTCTTTCCTTCTTCCTTTTCTCCTTCCTTTTTTCCTTCTTTTTTCATTCTTCCTCCTTCTCTTCCCTCTTCCCTTCCTTCCTTTCTTTCTCTCATTCTTTCTTTCTTGCTTTACTTCTTCCTTTTTTCCTTCCTCCTTTTCTCATTTTCCTCCCTTCCTTCATTTCTTTTTTTCCTTCTTTCCTTCTTTCCTTCTTTCCCAGACATTAACACAGTGCCTCACACATTATAGATGTTTCATCAGAGTACATTGTTAAAATCAGGCCATCTCAATGTAGACCCCATAGAATGTAAGCTCCTTGAAGGTAGAGTTTGTTTCATTCATCTTTGTATCCCCAATGCCTAGCACAGACTCCTAAGAAATGTTTTATGAATGTTGTTGAACTTGGTCACTAATTAAGAAATCAATCACATTGATTTCTTCATTGCCATCAATTTCCCTATTGAAGTCATTTCAACCACAGATTTACATCTCCTTTTAGGACTAGAAACCCTTCCTGTTCTTACTCCACCTAGCATTTCAATCACAAGCCCTCTCTTGTCTGTCTATAAATATGGATAAATATAAAAGTATTCTCATCCTGGGGAGTCTGAATCATGGCAAGTCAGAGAATGACACCGAGCTCATCAACTGCTCACTCCCGCCTTCACCTCAGCATTCATCTCCTCCAAGTTTCTTGTAAAGCCCTCATTCTCATCGTATTCTGGAGACAGCTGGTTCATGTTTTATCAGTTGCAGGCAGTGTTGGAAAGGGCAGCAGGAGAGATAAATCTCCATCCTCTCCAGAGACCAGGCTTATCACCGAGACGGAGTGTCTGCTCTCCCAAGCGGAGGGACCCGAGTT
The DNA here is from genome assembly GCF_028583685.1 of Petaurus breviceps papuanus. Taxonomy (NCBI): domain Eukaryota; kingdom Metazoa; phylum Chordata; class Mammalia; order Diprotodontia; family Petauridae; genus Petaurus; species Petaurus breviceps. Next base: position 7,027,852 of record NW_027185573.1, on the reverse strand, counting down.
GACCTGGCTTCTTCTCCTTCCCGGGACTGACTCTCTGTCACCATAAACCCCTCCTCCCCATCCCCAATCACTGCTAAGAGTGGCGGAGCCCTGACTGAAACCCTTCAGGAGCTTCCAAGCCTTTTTTCTTAGGATGAGAGATCTACTGTAGAGTTAGAAGGGTCCTCAAAAACCATCTAGTGCAATGTCTTCATTTTTACAGATGAGACAGTGGAGGCAGAAAGAACTAATGGGATTTGCTCATGGTCATCCAGGTAGTATGCCCGCATACCTGGAATTTGAACTCAGGTCCTCTGACTCCAGAGCCTTCAGTCCTTCCTTCCTGTCTAGGTGGCATATCAGGGCAGCTAGGTAGTGCAGTGGATAGAGCACCAGGACCTGAGTTCCAATCTGGTCTGAAACACTTACTAGCTGTGTGACCCTGGACAAGTCACTTCACCCTGTTTGCCTCAGTTTCCTCATCTGTAAAATAAGTTGGAGAAGGAAATGGCAAACCACTATAGCCAAGAAAACCCCAAATGGAGTCATGAAGAATCAGACCTGACTAATCTACTAAAACAGCAACAACACAGTAATAGCATACTAAGCTTGGAATCAGAAAGACCTGGGTTGGAACCCTCCCTCAGATACTGGCTGCTTATAACCTGGCTAAGTCATTCCATTTTCCCCATCAGTTTCCTTATCTGTCAAATTCATGGAGTCACAATACTGGCATCTGCCCCCATAATATCCAATAAGGTAACAAATGCAAAGCATTCTGTAAACTTTAAAACACTATCTGAATCTTAGCCATTTCATTCATTTCAGCAAAATCTATTCATATATGAGAAAAGCCAGTGAATTGTCTAGCTTCTGACCCACGATCAGAGGATCACTTTGACTGCTGCTGCTGCAGGCTTCAAAGGAGGCCAATGACAAAAAGAAAGGGCCCATATAAACCAAAATGGAAATCAAGGGGGTGCCCAATAAGGGCTAATATTTAAATAGCCCTTTGCACATACAACCTCATTTGATCCTGACAACAACCTAATGAGACAGATGCAATTATTGTCCCATTTTACAGATGAGGAAACTAAGTCTGAGAGAATTGAAATGATTTGGCCAGGGTCACACAACTATCAAGCATCTAAGGCGGAATTCGAATTCATATTCAAGTCTTCCTGATTTCAAGCCCAGTACTCTATCTGCCACACTATGTTTGCTGCAATGAGTATGAAACAGCTGAGTAAACAGGCAATGATTGCCATAGAATATTACTGCATTATAAGAAATAATATAATATGAGGAATTCAGAGCAACATAGGAAGACTCTTGTGAACTGATGTGGAGTATGGTAAACAGAACCAAGCAACCAAAATACATACTTCCATAGTTCTGAAAAAGGGCTCTAAATGGCCCCATTGCTTTTGGAATTGATCAGTCTATCATTATTTTGTGAGTTTCTTGGTCTTGATACTGGGCAGATTTATTCAAAGAACCCTAGGCACTAGACTATGACTTCAATAATGTACACAAATAGGACATCAAAACAAAGTTAGACCCTGAGTAATTGTAATGACTGACACTGATCCCAGAGAAGAGGAAATGTGCCTTCCTTCTTTCATTGAAAAAGGGGAAGACTATGGCTGTGTAAGATTAAATATGGAGTCAAATGGTTCTGATCAACTGCTTTTTGCTTCAAGAGAAAGTTTGTTTGGATAGATTGGAGAGGAAAATCTGGAAATGACAGTGGTATTAAAAAAAAAGACATCAATAAAACTTTCATCTTAAAAAATGTATTCTTATGTTTCTAGATTTGCAGTTAAAAGAAGGAACTTCCTAGGCCATCTAATCTGGTGGTCTCCAAGCTTTTTTAGTCATGCATCTTTTTTTTTTAAGCAATTGGGGTTAAGTAACTTGCTCAAGGTTACATGGCCAGGTGTTTCTGGGTGGGTCCTAAGTTTCAGAGCCCGGATTCGATCCCCAGGTCGTCCCGACACTGGAGACGGTGCTCTTATTCGCTGTGCTACCTGGCCACCCCAGTCATGCATCGTTTTCTGTAAAATATTTTTGGGCATGAATTCCCCTCTACAATATGTGATATATTTACTATTTATAAGTCATATACATATGCTGCCATACTAAAAATTATAAGCATTCCAAAATGTAAACAAAAATAGATGTTATAAAAGAAATAACGCTTGATCTTATATATAATAGGGAGCTATTGGAGTTTATTGACTGAGGGGGTGATGCAATCTAAGAGATCTGCACTTTCAAAATATCATTTTTGTCAGCTTTGTGAAGGATAGATTGAAACTAGAAGGGACTTAAGGCAGGGAGGTCTACTAGGAGGCTATTGCAATGGTCTAGGTAAGGTGTGCTAAGGGCAGAAATAGGGCAGTAGCTATGTAAGTGTGTAAGTAGAGAGAAAATGGTGAAAATGAGAGATGTTGTGGAGGTAGAAATGACAAAATTTGTCAATTCATTGGATGTCAATGAGTTAGAATGACCAATCAAAATGGCATTAAGATTTTGAAGGATGCTGGTGTCCTTGATGATAAAAGGGAAATTCAGAATTGGGGTAAGTTTGGGAGCAAAGGTAATGTAATGACATTTGCAATGCATATTACAAACTATTCATATGTGTTCATTTGGCATGACTTACTCTGCACCACTCAAAATGAAAAAGAGAAAGAGGTGCCAGTCACCACCCAGAGCTATAGCCAGCCCTCTGAGGAGTACCTGACACAGACATGAGGTGATCTGGGCAGCAGAGGATAAGCAGGGGAGATAGGAAAATTTTCACAGTGATATTCAGTGTCCATTGGTGACTAAGTAATGCTTAGGTATGATTACTTAGAGGACTGGATTGTGGATGTAGAAGGGAGGAGGTTAAGAGCTAGCATAATAGAGGGAGGAGGCAGGGTGGAGAAATATTAGAGGATAAACATAGCAATGATATTAACAGTAGCAAGCATCTGCATAACATTTTAAAGTTACAAAGTAGCTTATAAATACCATCTCTTGATCTTCACAACAACCCTGGGAGATACTATCCCTATTTTACAGATGAAAAGACTAAGGCAAAGCTTAAGTGACTTGCCCAGGGTCACACTGCTAGTAAGTGCCTGAGGTTGGGCTGTCCAGACTTTGAGTTCAACACTTTGTCCCCTTCACCACCTCTTTGGTGTAATCATGTTAGAGAGAAATCTCATGACTGGCTATTACGTGGAGGATGGATTGTGTCCCCACTTCCCATCCTCTAACTGCTTGACCACACACCATTTGGAGTCAGATCCTGGAACCCACTTTGGAGACAACTGATACTAAACTGATCTAAATTGTTTAGATGAAGAATTGAAGGCCAGAAAAATAAAAGTGTATTCTAATCTGTATAACGTCTCTGATATCTGTTTACTATCTGCTTCAATAAATGGGTCTATTTGCCTTTTCACTATTTGTGATCATCTTTTGTGTAACTAACATTTAGTGACATAGGAGTCAAAGTCCTCAGATATAAATTTGGAATTCTTCTTTACTTTTAAGTGATAATGATAAATGAAGTAGATTAAATATATAAGTAATTTCCCCTAGACCAACAATATTTAGTAGAGCAGAAAAATCTAATTCTAGTCCAGTACCCTCCCTCTGAGGAAAGAAGTGTTGACAGTTTCATGGTCCCAATCTTCTTTTCCCCTCTAGGCAAAAATTAAAGTCTCCTTTTGAGATATCCTTTTGAGATTTCAGAGTTATCTATTCATATCTTCCCATAAGCCACAATTTCAACAATGCATATGGATGTACATATAACTGAAAAAGTCAAGACTTATACTTTACATAAGGTAAAGCTTCCTGATTATTAGAGGTATCCAAAAGTAGAAAATGGTGCTTTGGAGGTGGTAATTTCCCCCTGCTTTGAGGACTTCCAACATAATCTAAATGGTCACTGTCTCTCAAGCACAGGGAGATCGGAGGTTCAACCCTAGACACTAGGCCACAACAAATTAGCCACAAAGATGAGTCTAGATTCCTAGGTAGGCTGACTCTAGTCTAGGGAATGCTTCATGGGAGACACAGCCTGTGAGCTGAGTTAGGAAAGATAACTAATGCTGAAAGGCAGAGGTAAGAGGAAAGGAAACTCACAGTCTGGTTCTCACAGAGGTGAGAGGACTGTATTACTGGAGGTTCACGAAAGCCTTCACATACAGTCCCCCTTTTGATCCCTAAAACAACCACATAAAGTAAGACTTGGCTAGATTATAAACACCTTAGATGAGGTACTGTTTTGCCCTCAGAACTTAATCCTCTGGTTCCAATAAGCAATTTAAGAGTACAAACAGCTTTTTTTTCTTTTTGTACACCTAGCCCTTAGCCCAGTACCTGGCACACAGTAAGTCTTAGTAGACATTTGCTGTCATTGTTCACTACACCTCTTGATTCTAATAAAATATAAGCGTCTTGAGGGTAGGACCTACTTTCTTTTTTTTTTTCCTGTTGGCATTCCCAATGTTGCATATAGTGCCTGGAATATAGTAAGTAGTGGTTGATTGATTAGTTGAGACTGACTCCAAAATTAGTGCTGTTTCTACTTCATCAGAAGATCTTTCTCTTCCCCCATTCTCCAATAAGGATATGCATCGACCCAAAATTACTCCTAAAGTGTCTGCAGGTCATCCCGGGACATCCTCCACACAGGGTCAGCTCTGAGCAGACACGAAAAGGAATGGCCCTTGAAAACAGAGCTGGAGGGAAATGTGGAATTTCAGAGCTGGCCATCATGGTACCATCCAAAGTCCACAAGGAAAAAATGCTCTTACGGCTTTACACCCCTCCCCCCATTTCTAGGAGTATCTGAGTCCAGCTGCTGTTTTCCCGTGTCAAAGAAAAGCACTTCTAGCTAGAAACTGGCTAAACAGTATTTATAAAGATGACTGAGTATTTTTATAGGCATTTGTCTGACTCCAGCCTTCCTCGATTTAGGGATAGAGGGAGACACCCTTTGTTCTTCAATCTGCTTAGTGGGATGTGTCATAGGATCGAGATCTGAAGGGCTTTGAGGGGTCCTCAGAGACCACCTGAGTTTCCCATCTTATTTTATAGAGGGAGAAACTGAGGCTTGGAAAGGTTCAACAACCTCCCAAGGGTCACATAGCTGGTAAGTGTCAGAGGCAGGATTTAAACCCAGATCTTCCTGATTCCGGGTGCAGCACTCCACACACACACTAGGCTGTTTCCACCTGCCAGTTAGCTTGAAGTTCTTTGTGTTTATCTGCACGTTGTCCCCCCATTAGAATGAAAGCTCCTTGAGGACAGGGGCTGGTCTTAACCTTCTTTGTATCCCCATTGCTTATCCCAGGTCTTGGAACATGGTAAGAATTTAATAAAAAAAAAAAAAGGCAACTAGATGGCATGGTGGATAGGGCACCAAGCCTGGAGTCAGGAAGACTCACTTCCCTGAGTTCAGATCCAACCTCAGACGCCTAGCAAAGAATCCTTATAACAGCTCATATTTAGAGAGTACTTGGGGATTTCAAAGCATGGTTCAGGCATGATCTCCCTTGATATTCTCAGTCACTCATATTTAGACAGACACTTAGCACCCGCCCAGAAACACCTGGCCGTGTAACCTTGAGCAAGTTACTTAACCCCAATTGCTTAGGGGCGGCCAGGTGACTCAGCGAGTAAGAGCACCGGCTCCAGTGTCGGGATGACCTGGATCAAATCCGGGCTCAGACACTCAGCACCACACCCAGAAATAACTGGCCGTGTAACCTTGAGCAAGTTGCTTAACCCCGATTTCTTAAAAAAAAAAAAAAAAGAAGTTATCATCAGCCAACTGCAGTGACTCTCTATTACTTCCAGGATCAAATACAAACTCTTTTACTTGGCACATAAAGCTCTTCATACCTAGGTGGCCCAGTGGATAGAGTACTAGTCCTGGAGTCACCTCAAAACAGGATTACTGGTTCTTTGACTTTGGACAAATAACTTATGGTCTTTCAACCTGTTTCCTTTCAACCAAGTCCCTTTGAATTTCAAATTTATGATCCACTGGCTCCCATGTAACATTTCAGTCTTATGATAGATAGATAGATAGATAGATAGATAGATAGATAGATAGATAGATAGATAGATAGACAGACAGACAGACAGACAGACAGACAGACAGACAGACAGACAGACAGATAGATAGATAGATAGATAGATAGATAGATGGATGGATGGATAGATAGGTAGATAGATAGAGAGAGATAGAGACAGAGAGACAGAGAGGGAGAGAGAGATGGATGGATGGATAGATAGATATGGACAGAACTAGATAAATACCTGAAAAGGTACATGGCAGCCACTGCATCATTAATTATATATTATAAATATATATTTGTATGTATATATATACACATGAACATATATTTACTATATATACACATTATATATACAGAATGCTTACGGTATCCTCTCTTGCAAATTCTTTGATTCCCACAAAACTAGCCTTCCTACTATGTTTAATATTATTCCTATTTTACAAATGAGGAAGCCAAATGACTAGCCCAGGGTCACTTAGTCAATGAGTTAATAAGAGTCTACAGTAGGATTTGAAAATCTGGTCTTCCTGACTCAAGTCCAGCATGCTATTGATTCCTGTACATTCTCTCTCAGATCTTTAACTGATCAAAAAACAGAAATCCATTGGCAATCCCAGAAGCAAGGAGGAGAAACATCTGCTGCAAAGCTTTCCCTTCAATGGAACCAACCAATGGCTACAAATATTTTATGGGACTTACTTCCCATCTCCAAAAAAAAGGAATAACAGCTACTCCCCTGATTCTGAATCCCTGAGCATAAGCACATCAAAAAGAAAGTTGATTATGTGAAGGGCTATTACAGTTCATAATTCCTGTCCCTTTCAGGAGTGCTGTTACCTTTAAGAATTCACAGTAGGCAAAAATGACAGCCCCTTGCGGCTGTAGCTTTGGCCTTCCATGAATTGATGCCAGCAGTAAAGCTCCATGGGATGAGAAACAGTACTCTGCTTTCAGGGCTTGCGTAGCCAGAGTATTTTCCCCAGCAGGACACGCAATACTGCTGTCCATAAGAGAAAATGCCAACATGTTCCCTATAATTGAACCTCTCTTAAAAGCCAACATTGAAAGGTAGCTCTGACAGCTGCATCCTCAGCTAACCATGTTATGCCCTGCTGGTAACCACATTATATTTGAGGGGAAATTATGTGATTGTTGGTGTGTTTCAACCCCTCCAATAATGGCTTGTGATGTAAGAAGGGTCTGAACATCAGAAGCAAAAAGAGCTCTCATGAACACAGCTCATTCCAGTTAATGCATGTGCTTTTTGACCCAAGGGAGGAAAATCCAAGTCAAACTTACATGTTGTTGTTATTCAGTCATGTCTGACTCTTCATGACCCTATTTTGGGGTTTTCTTGGCAAAAATACTGGAGTGCTTTGCCATTTCCTTCTCCAGCTCATTTTACAGATGAAGAAACTGAGACAAGTAGGGTTAAGTGACTTACCCAGGGTCACACAGTAATTATATGAGTATCTAGTAATTATCTGAGACATCATCATCATCAATTGTTCTGAATTTATTCCTGACTTCAGGCCTGGCACTCTATCTACTGTGTCACCTAGCTACCATGATGACCCCAATACATGAAGACCACAATGATGTGAAGGAAAATGCCATCCAAAGACTTCATAACTCTGATAAATGCAGTTACCAGTTGTAACTCCTGAGAACTTGATGGTGAAACATGCCTCTCACCTTTTGGCAAATAGACATATGTTTTCACACATGGCCAATGTGCTCATTTGTTTTGATTGACTGTATTTATATATCAGAGAGGAGGGGGGAAGTCACTGGAAAATGATAATAATGTTTAAAAAAAAGAGCAGAGTCAAAGGACCTCACTTCAAATCTAGATACCTCACTACTGTATCTATAAAATGAGAGGTTTGAACTGTAAGACACCTGAAGTTCATTCTACCTCTAAATCTATGTTCCTATTGTCCTACAGCATTTTGTTTGGCCGTGGACAAATCACTTCTCCCCTATGGGTTTCACTTTTCTCAGTAAAATATTAAAGTTGAATTAAATGGTCCCTAGAGTCCTTTTTAGCTCTAAACCTGTGATCCTACTTTGTATGGCCTTGGGAAAGCCACATAACTCCATGGGAGTCAGTTTCCTTATTTATAAAGTAAGGTTAGACTAAATGGCTTCTGCAGTCCCTTTCAGCTCTGAATATTAACTTGTGTAATCTTGGGCAAATCACTTAGTCTGCCTGGACCTCAGTTTCCTTATCTAGGAAAATGTCTGATGGTTGACTACATGGCTTCTGAGGTCCCTTCCAGTTATATCCAAGTGAATAGATTCCAAGGCAGATGCTTTAAATAAAGGAATATTCCACCCTGAAGTCTCTTTGGCTTGGCTTCACTTTTGTATAAAAGCTGCAAGTCTGAATCAAACCATTTGTGGAAAGACTGGGCTCTTGATTCAATATCTCAGAGACACTTGCCAGGGTCCATTTTCTCCAGTTACATGTCTGTCTGGATAAAGTTCTGAAGTTGGTGGTACTTTGGAAGCTTTTCCTTCTATCAAGAAAGAAAAGATCAACAAATCCCCTTCTGGAAAATAACTTTCTCTTGTGAGAAGTGTTGAACTGTCTATGTTACCCTATCCATGTCAAAACTTCCCCACTAGTTAAGAGGCAAAAGATTCCATCACATGCAATTCTCTCTAAAAAGGTAAATTCAAAAAGCTTGTATTACTAACCAAAGCTTCCCCAACGTGGTCTACTCCATAGGTTCCCAAAGTGGGCAATATCACCCACTGGGGGACACAAGAATGAGCCGGGGGAGCAGTAGTAGCCTTGGGTGCAATTGGGGACCATTGAATAAAAATAAGGGGGTGGTGGAAGCATAAGGAAAGAAGAGAAGAAAATTTTGAAAAACCATTCATAGATGTTTCATCTGTTGTGTAACAAAGTCAAAGTCCTAGTGATTGCATTATTTTCCAAATAAATACACAAAAATGCAAGTTATAACCAATCAGTGGTCAAGTCTGCTGACAGGTCTTAACAAGCAAGTGTTGGCAGGCAAGCTTGTCACACATTGTAGGGAAACCCAGTATGTATCAGCAGGGATATGTGTGTGTGTGATGACTTGTTTACAATACAATACTGTAAATGACACAATATTGCATCATCAAAATTTCAATGCAGGAGGAAAAGCACAAATTTACAATAAATCTTTAAATTTAAGATGTCATTTTATTTAAATTTTGTATTTTTTTAAATGACACAAATTTCAAAAAAGGAAATTAAAGGGCTAAAGAAAGTAGATTTCCAGGGGGGCACTGAGTAATTTTTTTAAGGGGAAGGTAAGCCAAATAAGTTTGGGAACCTCCAGTCTAGATCAAGAATGTATTACCTGGAATATTATTAAAAACTATTGCGTAAATTCTCTACCTCTGTGCCTACGTCCAAGATGTTCCTCTCTACCTGGAATGCCCTTTCTCCCACACATCCTTCAAATACCAGGGGAAATTGTGCCTGCTCCAAAAAGTCTTCCCTGACCCTTCTCCACTTCTGTCAGAAATCTTGGAGTCCCTTGTGATAACAATCATTCACATTTGTGTATTGCTTTCAGTTTTATAAGCCCCTTTCTTCACAACAACCTCCAAGGCAGATACTCTAGGTATTATAAGTACCATTTTACAAAATAGGGAAATAAGACTTAGAGATTGTGTAATTTACTCACAGTCTCTGTTAGTATGAATCACAGTAGGTACTAGAACAGGTGCCAGGTAGCAGTGCTACAGTGGAATAGAGCTCTGGGCTTGAAGTCAGGAAGACCTGAGTTCAAATCTAGCCTCATACACTTACTAGCTGTGTGATCCTGGGCAAGTCACTTAACCTAGTTGCCTCAGTTTGATAATAACAGTACCTACCTCCCAAGGTTGTTGTGAGGACCAAATGAGATAGAGGCACATTGCCTAGCAAGTGGTAGGCCTTCTATGAATGTTAGACACCATTTATTATTATTATAGCACTTCAGACCCAGGGCTACCTATTCTGCCTTGGACTACAGGCATCCTATCCCCTGAATAGACTGTAAGCATCTTGAGGGCTGCATCATTGTCCTGAAAGGCAACTTCAGTGCTAAATAAACTTGAAGTCAAGAAAACCTGGGTTGGAATCCCACCTTGGACAGATGTTCCTAGTGGTTGAACCCAATTAAAGCTACTTCCCTTTCTGAGCCTCAGTTTCCTCACCTGTAAAAACAATCGTAATAACCTGTAGTTTTTTCTTCCCAAGGTTTTTTCCCAAGGATGAAATTGTTATTGTTCAGTCATTTTAGTCATGTCTGACTCTTTATGACCCCATTTGGGGTTTTCTTGGCAGAGATACTGGAGCGGTTTGCCATTTCCTTCTCCAGCTCATTTTACAGATGAGGAAACTGAGATAGAAAGGGTTAAGTGACTTACCCAGGGTCATACAGTTAGAAAGTATCTGAGGCCAGATTTGAACTCAGGTGTTCTTTACTCCAGGCCCTGCACTGAGCCACTTACCTCCCCCAAGGATGAAATAGGATAGTGTATAAAAGGTACTTTTCAAACCTTAAAGTGCTATGTCAGTGTCAGTTATTGCTAAATAACATCTTTGTTTCCCACCTAGAGATGGGTTATGCGGCTTTCATATAACGGGTTAGAGGTAACCTGCCACCTCGCACCAGATTGTTGAATGACCTCCCTAATTGTCCAAGGGGCTCTTTTTCTCTTATCAGGGCAGACAGTCATTCAATCAGGCCACACTCCTTCCTTTCATCTTCATAGAGCTGGTGGAAGTCAACAACAAAGCTTTCCTTGATGCTTACACAATTCTGACAAAGGACTTGGAATCGCCTGTTGCTTCTGGAAGTGGTTGTATTGAGTGGTCAGTCCAGCATGCTGTTTTGTAAGCTCCTTTGACAAGGCACTAGACAAATTCATTAAAAAGAAAGCCAAGCCCTTTCAGAGACAGTTAGCTTAATAGAGAAGAACCCAGAATCCTGACTTTAGGTGGCTTCCCCTCTTACCCAGACACCGACATTCACAAGGATCTGAGCATTCCCCCAGGGTTTTGTAGCTGTTCGATGCAATTAATAGTACTGACTGTCCTCTGAGTCTGGCACGCTCTCCCTCCTTGACCTCTGCCTCTTGGAATCCCTATGTCTCTTCAACGTTCATCTCAAGGGCTGCCTCCTTTGTGAAGCTTTTCCTTGTCCTCCCCTTTTTACAGCCACCCTCATCAAATTTACATATTCTATCAAATATGTAAATATTGTGTGTATTTGTATGTATGTGCACATATGCCTGCACTGTTTCCCCTTACTGAACATAGGCGTCTTGAGAACAAGGATATCTCATTTTTGTCTGCATCCCAGAGCCCTAGAACAGTGTCTGGTACATATTAGCGTCATACACCCCGGAAGAGGATACAGAGGCCAACCTCCTCATTTTACAGATGAGGAAACTGAGGCCTGAACAGCTGGATGGTAGATGAGGAGCTGGGCCTAAAATCGGAGAGATTTATCTTCCTGAGTGCAAATCCAGCCTCAGACATTTATTAGCTGTGTGACCCTGGGCAAGTCATTTTATCCTGTCTGCCTCAGTTTCCTCATCTGTAAAATGAGCTAGGGAAGGAAATTGCAAATCATTCCAGTATTTTTGCCCCCCCAAAAAAAATCCACATGGGGTCATGAAGAGTCAGATACAACTGAAATGGCTGAACAACAATGATAAACTGAAGTCTGGAGTTGAATAACTAGCCCAAGGTTACACAAATAGCAAGCAGCAGGTGTTTAATAAATCCTTGTTGATTACTTGTTTGATTGGACTGCTAACAGGCAAAAAATAGGACATAAAAAATGAACAAGACAAAGTCATAGGATCACAAATCCACATAATTCCAAGTGTAGAAGAAACCATAGGCAATGCCTAGCTGTTTAACCCTGGGTGATTCATGAATTCCCCTGTCTGGTCCTCAGTTTCTTCATATGAAAAATGGGAGAGTTAGATATAATGACCTTAATGGGGCCTGCTAGCTTTAAACCTATAATTCCATGTACAAAGTGGTCTTGTCCAAGCCTCTTGTTATACAAAGGGACAGCTGAGGACCCAAGCCTGGAATTACACACTTAGAATTGGATGGAACCTCTTAGACCATGGAGCCAACCCCTTCAATTTACTGAGGGGGACACTGAAGCTCATTTAACTGAGGGTAAATGATCTGCCAGTGACCAGACTGCTATTAAATATTGGTGCAATGGATCACTCAGAGCCTAAGGGTTTGAATAAATAATCCTTTTATTAAAATCATATTTCCAGAAACCTCGGATAGAAACAGTTTTCAAGGTGGTCTTAAAGCAGTCCTGAAGATTTTTTTAATAAAAAATAAGAACCCAGATAAGGAGGCTAAAATAGTTATTAGTGAGGGGGTTCTTTGCAGTCTTGGGAGCTCCTAACCAAAGTCCTGCCCTCCTCTTGCCCAAACGGTCCACAGATGGGTCCCGGATCAATATCCTTAGGGGCAAAGTTAACCCCCGACTGCCCAAGATCCACCAAACTTTGTCACATGCAACAGTCCTGGCTGATGTTGTGGGAGTGTGGGAGATTAAGTAATATCTCCCCAGCTACACCAACATCCTGACCCTCAGCACCCAAGGTCACACAAATAGGAAGCATCAGAAGCAGGATTTGAATCTATATTCTCTAGCTCCAGAGTAAATGCTGCCTCCACTGAACCACTCTATCTTCCATTTCTCACTGTCCCCCAACTCCCCCATGGCTGCAGAATGAGCTTGGGGCAAAGACAGGTCTAAAACATAGCCTCAGCTTTCAAGTTTACAGTAGGGGGAATAGGGGAATTATACAGAAAGAGGGAGAGAGACAGAGAAGGAGAAAGAGAGAGAGAGAGAGAGAGAAAGAGAGAGAGAGAGAGAGAGAGAGAGAGAGAGAGAGAGAGAGAGATCACTAGGATATCCCCAAGATCCTCAGAAAAATTATATGTAAGCAAGAGGAATGGGCCTCACATGTGGTGAGAATACTGTCCTAGTGTGGCTCAAAGGAAGGCAGAATAAACATCTCTGACCTCTCCTTCCTCCACCCTTCTCCAAGGGAGACTTTCATTCGTGCCAGGAGGGGAAGCAGGAGGTTGTGGTCAGAGGCCATTCTCCTCTTCTCAGCGAGAGAGGGTACTACTGAGTTGGAAATATATCTACCTGCTCTAATATTTAAGAATATTGTTTGATTAAAGAATTTGATTGGATTCATTGCTTTATCATTTCTAGAGGAACGGGGATCCTAAGCTCTATATCAAAGCTTGACTCCCTTCTCACCAAATACCTGTTCCCTATAGAGAATATCAAAGAAACCCATTTATCCAAAACTCTAACAAAACAGAAATCAGAAAAGGTTTACATGGGAGAATATATATCAGACAATACACAGTGAAGGAGCTTTCCCATTGGGAGTGAGATAACACAGATCAACCAAGAGAGCTGTCCTAGAGCTCATCCAAGAGGAAACTCTACTAGAGTAGCAAACTGGCACAGAGATATGATGGAGACCACCTGTTTCACTCATGTCCTCCCAGAGTCTTTTCCTTTAGCAAACTTAAGTGGGGTTGACCTCTTCCATCTTTTCTCTCTTGACCCTAGAAATTAAGAGTGGCCAAGGCAATGCTTGAAGAGTCAAGAAGGCTCAAAGTTTGATGAGTCCCAAAGGGGACTCAGTGGGGACCTGTGAAAGCTTGAGCTCTTGAATCAAATCCACTAGCCCTTTGTGAAGGACAGGGAATTCATACATACATAGAGAGTCCCATGCCAGCGGGCTTTGGAACAGAAATTACAAATAAAGTGAGACCTTATTTAGGGTGACTCAATTACCTACTAAGGGATCCTGTTCTTGCATTCTGGTCTCCACCCTTGTCATTCTTCTGAAAGGGTTTTCTCTAAGACAGAGGTGTGATCCAAATCCATGCCCTCCAACTTCTAACATCCTTTCCCTGGTGATGCCCTCTGGACTTTCTACTTCAGCATCCTATAGGCAACTCAAAATCAACATGACAAAAAAACAGATCCAAACTAGTGAGAATAATGAATCCCCTGAAGTGGTCTAATTTTTTGAATTCTCACTGTAAATTTCCTTTGGGCTGGAACCAATTACCATATTTTACATAATTATAACTTCAGAGAAAGCAAATTGGAATGCTTACAGCCACTCCATGGGATTCATTATTTGAACTAAAGAGGACTTTGCTGTAACCAATATCACCCCCACCCCAGCCCACCCCCTAAAAAAATCCCTCTGGAAAACTTTCCCATAGCTACTGAGCATATAACTTTTCTGCCAGTCACCCAATTTCACAACCTTTGGGGTCATTTTTAATTCTTCCCTTTCTCTCACTGCCCATGTGAAATTAATTGCCAAAAACTGTTTATTCTCCTTCTGCAATATTTCTTTCTCTCTCCTCTACCCTCTCCCTTATCCCTTTTCCCTCTCTCTTTCTCCCTTTCCCTCTCATTCTCTTTCCATAATGACCCTTTTTTCCGACTCACACAGCTTCTCTCCAACAAGAACCTATCATCTCTTTGCCCCACTGCTGTAATAGCTTCCTAATTGCTCTCTCTGCTTCCAGCCCTTCCTTTCTCCAATCTATCCTCCATTCATTTGCCAAGTCAATATTCCTAAAATGCAGACCTGACCATGTCATTGTTCTATTTAGAATTCTTCAATGGATCCCTATCTGTGATAAAATAGAAAAATCTCATCCTGACATATAAAACCTTCCACTTACCTTTCCAATCTTATTTCCCATTACTGCCTTTCATGTAATCCGCATTCCAGTCAAACTGATCTCTAGCTGTTCCCCATACATACTTCATCTACCACCACCATGTCTTTGCACAGATTATACCTGATATCTTAAGTTCATATTATCTCCTCACATAGGTCCTTTAAAAGTATATCTCAGGTGCAAGCTCATACACCAGACTTTTCCAGACACCCACTGTCCTGTTCTTGTTAAAGCCCCTTGCTCTGCAAATTATTTTCTATTCCTATATCTAATTACCTGTACGTAAATTTCATCACCCCAGCAGAAAGAATTCTTCTTAAGGACGAGGATTGTTTTCAGTTTTGTGTTTGTATCCCTAGCACTGGACGTGAAACCTGGCACCTAGTAGGTGAGTTATTAATATTTGTTCACTTGAATTTAATTGAAAGCTAATCCTATCTAAAACCTAAGTTTGGGGGCCTTTACTGTGGATGACAAAGGACCAGCATCAAAGACAAATCACCTTTGGGCATTATGCACTTTTCTGGAGGGAAAAGGACCAACATGGAATTATAAAATCTCAGAGCTGAAAGACCCTAAAAGTCATTTAATCTAATGGTGTCAAACTCAAATAGAAACAGGGGGCACTGAACTAAAAGGATCCCTGTGGGCTGCAGATTGGTTTAGAAAACCATGTGTTAACATTATCTGTCTTCTATTGTATTTTATTTATTTTTATTTACATTTTAATTACAATTACATTTAAAATGAATTATGTTCAGTCATTTTTCAGTCATGCCTAAGTCTTCATGATACCATCTTGGTGTTCTCTTGGGAAAGATACTAGAGTAGTTTACTATTTCCTTCTCCAGCTCATTTTACAGATGAGGAAACTGAGGCAAACAGGGTTAAAAGACCTGCCCAGGGTCACATACATGATAAGTATCTAAGGCCAGATTTGAAATAGGCTCTTTCTGACCTGGCACTCTATCCAATGTGCCACCTAGTTGCCCTGTTAAACAAATTACATTTGAATTACAGTTTAATCTGATTCAGGAAAGCTGTGATCTAATTCAACCACCCTCTATATGCAATGACCTCCTCTATAACTCCCCAAATCAACTTTGGAAACCCTTCCTACAAAGTTGGAAGATCATTTCAGGGGCAGAAGAAGATTATTAAGGGGTGAGGGGAATTTCCTTGAAAGGATAGAAAACTAAGGGGTGGCCAGGTGGCTCAGCGAGTAAGATCACCAGCTCCAGTGTTGGGATGACCTGGAGATCGAATCCCGGGCTCAGACACTCAGCACCACACCCAGAAATAACTGGCCGTGTAACCTTGAGCAAGTTACTTAACCCCAATTGCTTAAAAAAAAAAGGATAGAAAACTTGAAATAACAAATTGGGCTGCCTCTCCAAAACCTTGTTAATAATTAAGGACTAGTATTTGTATGGTATCTACTATATGTCAGGCACTGTGACAATGTTTTACAAATATGATCTCATTTGATCCTCACAATTGCTATTATTAGCCCCATTTTACAGATGAGGAAATGAAGGTTGAAAGTGGCCCAGAGACCATTTCTCGGGAATATTGACTAGGACATACTTTCCCAGGGATGAGTTGAACTAGATGGTCTATGAGAAGCCTTCCAGTTCTGAGATTCTATGAGTCTCTTTGAGAAAGGAAGAGCACCAAGATATGCCAATACACTGGCCAAAGGTTTCCTCATGCTCCAGATACTCCAGTAATCATTGATGAAAATTCTCCAGGGCTCAAGACACTGTTTTTCTCCTTGACCCAGCATTTATGGTATCAGTTATGTAGAGACAGCCAGCAGTGGGTGTGGGTGCAGGGGGAAAAAATCATGCTCATTCCCGCAAGGCTTTAGCCATAGTCCAGGAACTAATATATTTATAACCTTATCCATTAGCCATTCTCCAGACAGCTTCATCTTGATGCTATGTGTTTTCTCAGCCATTGCCTGCCTCTAAATGCCCACCAACTATGACTAAGACATCATCGTTACAGTAGAGACACAGAGACGATCGAAACAGCTCCATAGGCAGGGGTGATGGAAAACCCAGAACAAACAAATTCTCTCCAATGATGAAGGGATCACAGGGTATTCCCATCAGGAACCATATACTAGGAACTTCCCCTAAACACAGAGATTTCATAACAAGTCAGCATGAGTCTATAGGAAAAGCCTTGGAGTCACAGAATCGCAGAATCTAAGAGTTAGACAGAATTGCAGTGACCATAGTGCAATCCCTACTGCTGTGGTTTAGTTATTTTTCAATCACATTCGACACTTTGTGACCCCTTTGGGGTTTTCCTGGCAGAGATGCCAGAATGGTTTGCCATTTCCTTCTCTAGCTCATTTTACAGATGAGGAAACTGAGGCAAACAGGGTTACCTGACTTGCCCAGGGTCACACAGGTAGTAAGTATATGAGGATGAATTTGAACTCAGGAAGATGAGTCTTCCTGCACTCTAGGCACTATCATGCCACCAGCCTGCCCTCTAAGGAATGAATCCTTACTATAACATATTCACCAAGTGGTCTGTCTAGCCTCTGCTCGATGACCTCTAAGGAACAGGAGCCTGCTGCCTCTCCAGGAAGCCTATTCCACTGTCAGCTTGCCTTTTCCTGACATCAGGTCTAAACTAGCCCCTTTATAAATTCCTCCCACTGGTCTTGATTCTGCTTTCTTGGCCAAACAAATCCAGTCTATTCAGTCTTCAAATACGGGAGAACAGCTCTCATGTCCTCCCTTCATCCCCTCTTTTCCAGCATAAATATGTCCAGTTCCTTCAACCAGTCCTTGTAGGACAAGAATTCAAGGCCCATGGTATCACAGATTTAGGGCTAAAAGGGAAAGAAGATACTATTGAGTCCAAACTCCTCCTTCTACAACTGGGGAAACTGGGGTTTAGAGAATTGGGGTGACTTGCCCAGGATCACAAAGCTAGTGTCTGAGGCAGGATTTGAATTCAGGTCTTCATGACTTTAAGCCCAGAACTCTATATACTACACCACTTAGATACCCTTCACCATCCTCATTTCCCTCCTCTGGAAACTCAGGCTTATCACTGAACCATTTCACAAAGTGCCGGGTCCATCCTGACTGCTCCCAGGTTCACTTGGAGTAGACATTTCAAACTCCTCTCCAGCAGCTTAGCCCGCCTCATCCCTCCTCTGTCCTCTCCCAACTCCTTTATATGCATTGTCTTGGCCCTTAGAATATAATCTCCCTAAGGGCAAGGAGCCCTCCCACTCATATGTGTATTGCTAGGGCTTGCACTATACCTGGCACATGGAAAGTGCTTTATAAAAGTTGCATTTCCTTTTCCATCTATCCCTAGAGTTCTTCCATAGGAGGCTGGATGATCATTTATCAGAGATACTGTAGACAGGATTCACACTTTAGGCAAGGATTGGACTTGTTGACCCCCCGTAGTGCCTTCCAGTTCTTCAATCCTATGAGCTCCAGGCTTACGGGAGATTTCTCTGGTAGCAGACAGAAGGATCGATTGGAGGGGAGAGAGGCTAAAAGCTGCCTGGAATCAAGGCAAACACTACAGTATCCTTTGCAGCCTGTACAAGCATGCCTCTTTCTCCTCTGTGACCCTTCATGTCCATTTATCCAGTCTAGGCTGATGGCATGGCATTTGCCTCAAGAATTAGAAAGTTTCTTGGCTACGGTGCCCAATCATTGCTCATGTTCCCAGCCCAATCCATGGCAGAAAACAGCTATTCTGTGTCTCTGAAGAGAGAAAAACATAAATAACAACCTTCAAAAGTGAGCCAAGTATCCCAAGAAGTTTCAAAAAACAGAACAGAAGCTTTGAAGACCATTGTTGAGTGGCTACTGCATTATCCTGGGTAGTTCTCCCCCTTTGCCTATTAAAAAAAGCAGACATAGTGATCAGAAGCTCAAGAATAGCCCTCTTTCCTTCAAACTCTTTATTCTAAATAGATGAATGAATTCCAGAGGTCACATACACACCACAAAACGAAGTTTTAGTCATCTCTAATGTTCCTATAAATGAGAGAATGTGGGGCATGCTGGACGAAGTCCTAGACTTGGAGTCAGAAGCCCTGAGTCTGCATCTCTGCTGGACATTGATTACTAACCATGGGCTGTGGCTCTCAAACTGATTCGCTGTGGACCTCCAGAAAGACATTATACTTCTCTGATCTTCTGTCTCCTCATCTGTAAAAAGGAACCAATGAGTATTTGCCCATCGCCCCCCACCAGTTTCTGGTAAGGAGCAGATAATACCTATGAAAAATGGATTCATACCACCTGTTTCTCATGTCTGGAATTTTCTGCTTCCTCACCTCTACATCTTGGCTGCCCTGGCTTTCTTTGGGTCCCAGCTAACATTTTACCTTGTACAGAAAGCCTTTCTTTTTTGTTTGTTGGCTTGTTTTAACTTAAAATAGGACTGAAGAGTTTAAATAGCTTAAAACTATCATTAAAATCTCCCAAGAGGCTGACACTTAATATCAGGACAGTTTGTGGTCCAAAGAAAATGACTATACTTCAGCTGACTTCTGCGTGGTCTAAACCAGGGCTGGAGAACCTAGGACCTCAAGGTCACATGTGGCCTCGAGTCCTACAGATTCCCCACCCTTGGTCTAAACAATACCCAGTCCTCCCTCTGTTGTTGGTCATCTTTTCCAATGAAGAACTGCTCCCCCCCCCAGCTACCAGTTGCCTCTACTCACTTAAACCAGTATACCTGGACCTCTGGAACTCAAAAGGTCACCACAGGAAGCCCTTCTTGATTCCCCTAAATTCTCCTGCCTTCCCTCTATAGATTATCTCCAATTTTCCTGGACATAGCATGTTTCTACATAGCTATTTGTATGTGGTCTCCCTCATTGAACTGTGGAGTTCCTTGAGAGCAGGGACTGTCTTTTGCCCTTACTTGTGTCTCTAGGCACAAAGCACCTGGTATATGGTAGGTGCTTAATAAATGTTTACGGACTTCTTACCTGCCTCTCAAAGCTCCTGCCAAACTTGATTGTAAATACTATTTGCACGTAGCAAAAGTTGAACTAGCCAATGAGAGCAGCCTTAAGGAGATTGCCCTGAAATCTCCTAGAAACTTCTGGGGACTCCGCAGATATGATCATGTAATATTTGGGGGTGTAAAAGATGATGAACAATCTGGCTATTGCTGACCATGTTGTGGCCCTGAGATGAAAGGCTTAATCACTTTGTTATGACACATAAAACCTTCACTTGAGTTCACTGGTCCTTCACTGCCCTGTGACTGTGATGGGGGAATGGGGGTGGGGGGAGGTTGAACATCCATTAAAAAGAAAGACTTCTTCTAGCTGCTTCCCTCCTTTGATCCTCCAGAAGGCATCTTGTAACTACAAGACCACCAGTAAGGGTTGGGCTTTCCCCACTGCATCATGGTGACCTCAACCCCCATGGCAACTAATACAGGTGGACTCACCTAAGGTATTTGTTCCTGGACTGCTGGCTACCTTTCCTACATTATTTTTTTTTCTTTCCTGGTCTTTGATGGTGATGATGATGGCTATGGTGATGATAATGAAAATAGCACTGGCTTAGCATCCAAATTCTGCCTCCAACCGACTCCCTGGGTGATCTTGAACAAGTCTCTTCACTTCTTTGGTCCTCAGTTTCCTCATCTGTAAAATGGGGAGGGGTGATTTCTGAGGTCCCTTCAAGTGACTATCCTAAAAGAATGACAAACCCAAACCAGTAAACAACAAAACTTTGAACAGACTGGTCTCCTTGGGTGGCAATGTTCTTATGAGTTTATAACAGCATCTGCAAGAATAAAACATAGCAGAAATACAAGGACTGGAGGAGAAACACCTGCAGACTATTAATTAGAACTGCAATAAGCCACAGCTGCCTAAAGAGCGACTCCATTGATGGGAAGCTTGTACAAAACTGGAGAAGAATGGCCTCTATTGATGACTCTCCATGACACTCATTTACCTTATCTTCAAGTTTTTTTAACAGTTTCAAAGGAAAATGACCCAAGTCACCCTCTTAGAGATGACAGAGCACAATTGCATTTTGTGCACCAGGGAGATATCTCAAAGTTCAGAAATTCGCAATTCAGAAAGGGAAAAGACCAGCTGCAAAACTCCTAGGAAAAGCATACTATGTGGCATGGGCCACTGCAGTGATTTGAGGGGAGCCGTGGAATCCAACGCTCACTTCCAAAATACCTTTTGACTCTGAGCAAAACTGGGAGGTGGAGTTGAGATAAGAGCTCTAAGAACCAATGGGTGGGATAAGGGCTGGATTGGCAGAAAGTAAACCCAGTTCTTCCATGTAGTAGCTGTAACCTCAGGCCAGTCCCTTCCCCAATCTGGACCTCAGTTTCCTCAGAATGAGGGGGATTGACTAATTAAATCCTGAAGGTTCCTCCAGCTTTAACATTTTCATGTCTTCACTTCTCCCGGGTAGACTCTAGCTTCTTTCAAAGAATAACTCAAATATTCCTCCTAATGAGGCCTTTCCCAATCCCTCCCCCTCATTCCAAGTCATTCCATTTTCTCAGTCTTGAAAAATCTCTGTATTATTGGGTATATCTTTTGTATTTAGTTCTTCGGATACTGAATTCTATCCCCAAGCAGAAGAATGCACCTAGAACAGCTGTTGATTATAGTAGATACTTAGTAAATATTTGTTGAGTTGAATTGGACTTTATTACATTAGACAAGAAGTAGGAATAGGTTGGTGGATAGAGCATTGCCTTGAGGCCGCATGTGGCCCTCTGGGCCTCAAGTGCAGCCCTTTGACTGAATCCAAGTTCTATAGAACAAATCCTTTTACTAAAGGGCTTTGTTCTGTGAAGTTTGGAGTCTGTCAAAGGGCTGTGCTTAAGGATCTAGAAGGCCATGTGTGGCCTCAGAGCTGAAGGTTCCCCACCCCTCACTTAGGGTCAGTCAATTAATTAGCATTTATTAAATGCCTACTGTGTACCAGAAAGGCAAAAAACATCTCCTATTCTCAAGGAGCTCACACATTTAGGTTCAAATCCCAATTCTTTTTTTCTTTTGCTTTTTTTGCAGGGCAACTAGGGTTAAGTGACTTGCCCAAGGTCACATGGCTAGTTTTGTGTGTGTGTGTTAAGTGTCTGAGGCCAGATTTGAACTCAAGTACTCCTGACTCCAGGACTCTATTCACTACACCACCTAGCCACCCCCCAAAATTTTTTTTCTTTTTTTTTTATTTTAATTTTTTTAGAGGACAATTGGGGTTAAGTAACTTGCCCAAGGTCACACAGCTAGCTTTTGTGTTAAGTGTCTGAGGCAGGACTTGAACCCAGGTCCTCCTGACTCCAGGGCCGGTGCTCTATTCACTGCACCAGCTAGCCACCCTCAAATCCCAATTCTTGACACACAACAGTTAAGTATCTTTTCTGGGCAAGGCATTTTACCATCTTTAAGCCTTAGTTGTTTCCTCAACTATAAAATGATGTATGTACACACACAGACACACACATATGCTTTGCATATTTGTCTTCTCTGTTAGAATGTAGAGTCACTGCCAGTGGGGATTGGTTTATTCTTTGTGTTTATAGCCCCAGCCCCCAACACAATGCCTGGAGTATAGTGGAGCTTAATAAATACTTGTTGATTGATTGAATGATAAATCAATAAACCTGTGATTCTAGGAATCGAATTAAATTCAAATTAGACATCTTCCTCTTTGCCATTCTAAGTGAAAGCAGACAGGCTGATAAATGACTTACGCCTATCTGCAAGGTCAAATTATTGTGTCCCTTGTTTAATCTTTAGGAAAAATTGCAGCCTCACTAAACTGATAACCTCAGAAAAGATGGTATCTAAGAGCCAGCCTTTGGAGCTGCCCAGCATCTGTCCTATCCATAGCTTCTCCAATCCCTCAATGCTGTCCTCTTATGAATGATACTCAAATCCTCTACTTCTCTGTGACAAGTCCAAAAGCATTTAATGAAAATCAATATTTCCTTTGTCATTGTTCTGCTTGTACGTTTTGAAAATGGGAGCTTATGAATGATTGCCCCTGGGATGTATCTATTAACAGCATTAACAATGCCGCAGGACTGTTCTATTGTTAAGATGGGCTGTTCATCCCAAATGTGGTTGCTGGCAGCTTGAGGTTACCCCAGAGCAGAACAACCAGCTGAAAGTATGCTCATTTCTCACTTCTACACAATGGTATTATCTCTGTGTTTATAGCAAGGCTCTGCACGGCTTAACAAAGTGGTGAACTTTACATTTGATCCTAAATTACCATCCCATTCTTCCCCATTCGGCTTAATTGTGACATACTACAGAAGTTACACTCTCAATTATATTTTAGCCAAGTCATGATTGCAAAAGATCCCATGAGGGAAAGTTATTCTGCTGTTCAGATGATGTGGACATAGGCTATTATTATTCCTTGAGATCTATGCTCTGGGTTGGCAGTCCTGTCATGACTACAGGCTTAAATTAACTCCACATTAATCATCATTCCCAACCATGCCCCTAATGTGAGTAGGAGAAAATCTATTTGTTGTATTCTTTCAACTGACATCTTGGGAAGCCCATGAAACAAATCCCAAAACTTGGCGGCCGATACTCAGAACTGTGCCTCATTCCCATTGCAATATGGACTCTGTGGATATAGACTTGGAGGCCTTCATTTTCCTGGATACATCAGAGGCACTGAAATTAAAGAGTCACCTTAAGCGCCCTCATAATTCATCCTCCTTTCTCCTCAGAACATGAGAGTAGACTCCATGAGAAAAAGATTAGGTGGTTTTAGAAATCGATATAAATGCTTCCCTGTGATTTAGGTAAAAATGCATAACTTATCTACAGCAGGAAAGGGCCACAGAGACCATCTAGTCTTAGCAGGTTTGATGAGAATATGACTGGACTCCAAACCAGTCTGTGACAAGAAACAGATTGAAATGCTTTCCTTGGATCTAGAAAATGGTCAGCCTGTGCTAGCCTCTAAGTTCACAAGCAGGTCCCAGTCTGGGAATTCTTCTTCTGGGGTAATTTTTTTCACTTTAATTTCAACACATGGCTCTTAAGCATCAGTTACTAAAAGCAAGTCAAAGTGGTTCACTCCAGTAGTGGGAAACTCAAATGGATCCCTGCAGGCTACATATTGACTTAGAAATCACAAATTAACATTATCATAACCTAATTCCTGATCAATATCAGTGGAGAAAGTTTTCTTATCATGAGCTACTCAGACTGATGAAAAAAGACATATAGATCCTCTACCCCCTTAACATGAAAAAAAAAAAATGTGTTGAGGTTACAAATCAACCAACAAGCATTTATTAAGCACCTACTATCTTCCAGTAGGGGCAGCTAGGTGGCACCATAGTGCATCTTCCTGAGTTCAAATCTGGCCTCAGACACTTACTAGCTGTGTGACCCTGAGTGAGTCATTTAATACTGTCTGCCTTAGTTTCCTCATCTGTAAAATGAGCTGGAGAAGGAAATGGTAAACCACTACAGTATCTCTGCCAAGAAAACCCCAAATGGGGTCACAAAGGTTCAGACATGACTGAACAGCAAATCTTCCAGGCCTTGGGCTAGGTCCTAGGGATACAAAGCCAAAAGTAAAACAGCCCCTGCCCTCAAGGAGATTATTTTCTCTTTGCAAGAGGAGACCAAAGCAGCAGCTATTATTATCTGTACTATTAATATTCATTACTATTATTTTGCTGATGGGGTGGCAGGTTCTAGGAGGTTGTATCCTTATTAGAGGACATAAGATGCCATCTAATACAATGCTTTCATTTTATGGATGAGGAAACTGAGGCCTGGGATGAAGTGAAGGAACTTTCCCAAAGTCACAAGCATCATAACCAGGATTTGGATGATAACCTTAAAAGTCCCTATAAGGACCCCCCTCATTGTACATATGAGGAAACTGAAGCACAAAGACATCAGATGACTTGTCCAGGGTCACAAAACTGTGAAATGCCTGAAGCTGGTCTTAATTTTCAGTCCAGTGCCCTATTCACTATGACACACTTCCTCCCTGGGAGCCCAGAGCCTCCTGACTCCAAACCCAGGCCTCTGTACATGACACCACACACATAACACCTTCCTTCAGCACACATATCACTGCAAGACCCCTTACAGAAGCAGCATAGCCAGTGCCTCGGTGCCACTGAGACCCTCCAGGGGGGTCGCCCCATCTTGATGCCTCAAACTCTAGAGAGCTAAATAATAAACTAATTCTCCATTCTACCTTCTGTTTTATCAGCCTGACCCAAGAGCTCTTTCCTCCTTTCTGACAGATGTTTTTACAGTAGCCAACAGCTGCAGCCAGCAGGTAGGACACTGGGATTTCTGATTGGCTAGGAAGGAGACTCTGACTTCACCCGGAAAGCTTGGCCCTTGAGGCAGTCAGCGCCTACTCTGTCAAAGGCGATGGAATCCATCATCATTGTTTTGACACTGCAAGGGGGGTTGTCAGGTGATGAAAGCTTGCTGGGCAGGGGAAAAACAGCATTCAGAAAGCACTGTGCAGAGGCAGGCCTGGGTGCGTGTCAGTTTGCAGACAGAGTGGGTGTGTTTTGACTGGCTAGTGCACCAAAGAATGATGGTGGAGAAAAGTCAGGCTTCGAAGTTTAAAAAAATATCTATTTCAAACACATAAGAAACAGCCATGCCAGGAGCTTGGGGGCAGGTCCCCACCAGAAGAGTCAGCGCCTCTAACAAGAATTCAGCCCACTTGTTTCTAGGTCTCTTAAATCTGGCTCCAAACACTGTAATTTCAAGAATCATTTAAAAAATGACGAAGTCCCCAAGTTCTTGAGGGGAACACAGACTAAGAAGGGGTCAGGGTTTGGTTTTTACTCAGTCCTGGCATAATCATGAGTAGTTCTGCTGCTGAAGAGGAGAGGCAGCTAGGACTCAAACTCTGGAGACCTGAGTTCCAATCAAACTTCCAACATTTCCAGTATTTACTAACTCTATGATCGAGGGCAAGCTGTGTGATTGAGGGGGCCAGATGGTTTAGCCAACAGAGTGTTGAACCTGGAGTCAGGAAGATCTGAGTTCAAATCTGGCCTCAGACATTTATTACCTTGTGATCCTGGGCAAATCACTTAACCTCTGCCTGCCTCAGTTTCCTCAACTGTAAAATGCGGATAATAACAGCACCTACCTCACAAGGTTGTTATGAGAATCAAATATTTGTTAAAACAGTGGCTAGGACATAGTTGGCCCTGTTGCCATCTTTAGTGTAAGGATGATAACTCTGGTATTACCTACCTCACAGAGTCATGAAGAAAACATTTTATAAACCTTAAATCCAGAGCAGGAATTCTAGTGCCCCAGGGAAAATGCACTTGGAACAGAGGAGACAATCTGCTCATAAATGGGTATAATTGCACAAGGAGAGAGAATATCTCATTCCTCTGAAAACATGACGCAGGCCTCCATGGTATGGCTGATTAGTACCCCTGCCATACCCAGAATGAGGTAAGGATACCAAAGGGAGATGGTGGAGGGGGATGACAGGGCCCTGAAAAGAGGATAGAATTCCTCTAGGGTTATACAATACAGCAAGGAGTCAGCAGAGGATTCCAAGACAGAAAGCAGGCCAACACAGAAAGAAGTGCACCTCTAGAAATCAGCACCCTAGGATGATGCTCTGATCTCCCCATCCTAGTTATGACTCTGCCTGAAGTTCTATAGAAATGTGCACTGCTGCCCTTATTAATAGTCTAGACCCATCGTAAGCGAGTCCCTATTGATGAAAAAGTCCCAGCCACATGGTAACTAGCTGGGTACTCTGGAGGGATCAAGTCATTAGTTTGAGAAGCCAGAGGAAGGAACATTATTCAAATGGCGGTCCAAAGAATCACATGATCTCCATCGCTATACTGTTGCAATAACCAGTGACATTCGTTTCTACGGAACTTCAAGGTTTATGAAGAGTTTTTCTTACAACAGCCCTGAAAGATACATAGCAGATGCTCTAGTTTTCACGTTTTGCAGATTTGGAAATCGAGGCTGGGAGAAGGGAAGCCTCTCTCGTTCAAGATTACATGCTCGGGGTCAAAGCCCAGATTCAATCCCAGGTTCCTCCTAACTCCCAAAGCCGTGCTTTCTCCACAATATTCCAAGCTGCTCAAGCTCAGGTGACCCAACACATTAATTTAATAATTCAGCACTCTGAGAGAAGAAAAAATTCATCCAGTCAACAACCATTCCTGTTAATGATTTCTCTGCTGACCTTCTTTCAGAGACTGAATTAACAAGCCACCAGGGTGAGTGCTGGATATGACTACATGGCCCCTTCTTCCCCTTCATGCACTCTATGGGCCAAACTGGCCTCTTTAAAGTCCTTCATGGATGCTCCTATTTCCTGTCTCTCTAACTTTGCATGGCTTCTTTCCTAAACCTAGAACATACCTCCTTGCTATCATCATCGCCGTCCCTTAGATTTCCTTGTGTTCTTCAAGGCTCCGTTCCAGGGCCATCTCCATGAACCCTTGCCTGATTCTCTCCACTGCTATGACCTTTCCTCCAAATTACCTTGTCTCCATTATGTATCTATTCTGTAGATAAATATGCACACATATGTATATTCATGTCGTCTAGATGGGCTCAGTGGATACAGCAGTGGGCCTGGAGTCAGGAAGACCTGAGTTCAAATCTGGTCTCAGACACTTACTGGATGTGTGACCCTGGGTGAGTCATTTAACCTCTTTTACCTTAACCTAATTGAAAAGGAAAGGGCAAACCACTCCAGTATCCTTGCCAAGAAGATCCCATAGACCATATTGCATGCTGTGGTCCAAGTCAAGAAGAGTCAGACACACCTGAACAACAACAATAAACATATATTTGTATATTATATATGCATATATGTATAATACATATAGTGTGTATATTGCCCACCTGTGCAAATAGATGTGTGTACATACTCGTATATGTGTGTCATATGTGTGTATATTGTACATGTGTGTAATATGTTAATATACACATGTAGAATCTGTTTGGAATTAATATTAAAGTATATGTCCATTTTTTTCCAAACAATAATTGTCATATTGTGATTAAGAAAGAAGTTGGGCCAAAAGGACCTAATGTATGTATTGTGTATATGTAACATGTATAGATATGCATTTGTTTGTGTACATATGTGACTACGTGCATGTTCATGTGTATACATCGTGTGTGTGTGTGTGTGTGTGTGTGTGTGTGTGTGTAAAACACCTCCCCCAAAAATATTGCCACAGAAATTTGCAGAGCAGGAATGTAGGACACAGGTTTAACCAGAATTCTCCAAGTTTCTGGGGCTTTTTTGACCTTATAGACCATAAGGAAGCCACATGGCCAAGATGAAGAGAAGCCACATAAAGAGATTAAGGGGAAGGGGGACTTGAAGCCACTTTGACCCCCTCGTGCTTCTCCCACAGAGACAGCAGGGAATGGGGTGGATGGGGTAAGGGAGATGGGACATTGTCCTTGTGACAGAAAGTGAAGGGGCACAAGTGAGACCTCCGAGTGCTGCAGATTATACAGGAAGCCAGCCAAAGACACAATCAAGTGAGCCAGTCAGAGCAGATCGGAGTAGAGAGTGCACCATGAGCCAGCAAATCAAAGTTGGGGAGACTTTCAGAATCCAAGTCATGGCACCTGGCTTCCTCTTCCTCTTCCTTTCCGGGATCATTGCCCAGGGAAAAACTATCTGCCCCTTATCCATCTAGCCCAGAGGTAGGGAACCTATAGCCTCAAGGCCACATGGGGCCCTCCAAGTCCTCAAGTGTGACTCTTTGATTGAATTCAAATGAAGGGCTGCACTTAAGGACTTAGAGGGCCACACGTGGCCTGGAGGCTGCAGATTCCACAGCCCTGATCTAACCACTTCACTTCCCACTTCTCTTCTGACAGAGAAAGTGGATGGACAATGGGGAAAAAAGAGATTCAGTCACCCACACCCACTCCCAGCTGTCACCATCATGACCTGTTGGTTTAAATGCTTGCTTAAATTCCTAATCTATTTGGAATTGATATTAAAGTGTCTGCCCATTAACTATGATTTGTTTCCAAAGCTATAAGTGCACAAATTGGGATTAAGAAAGGGGGAGTTAGCCCAAAAGAAGAGGAGCTTTTCGAATGAGATGGAGACAAGTCAATTAGAGAGAGAGAATTTCCTAAATTGATTGAGGTCAAAGGTTATGGACAGATGAGTAACTTTCTGGGCATAGTTCCAAACTGATTTCCAGAATGACTGAACTAATTCATAGCTCCTCGAACAGCCCATCAATGGGATATTATTCTCCCATAAGCAATAATGAAAGCAAGATTTCAGAAAAACTTGGGAAGACTTGTATGAACTGATATAGAATGAGGTAAGCAGAACCAGAAAAACAATTTATGCTATAATGACACTGAAAAAATGAAAAACTGAGCCCCAGAGGTGCGAAGTGACTTGTGCAAACTCTCCCAGAGGCAGAGCTAAGATTCAAACCAGGGTCCACTGATTCCAAATGCAGTGTTCTTTGTGCTTCACTGAGTGGCACTGTGGATAGAATGGCCCTGGAGTCAGAGGACCTGAGTTTGAATCCAGCCTAGGATGCTTACTAGCTGGGTGACCCTGGGCAAGTCACTGCACCCTGTTTGCCTCAGTTTCTTCATCTGTCAAATGAGCTGGAGAAGGAAATGGCAAACCACTCCAGTATATTTTCCAAGAAAAACCCAGATGGGATCACAGAGAGTCCTGATTTTGCCTTTGAATTATAGAATTCTAGAACTGGAAAATCCATGACAGGTCATCAATCTATGCCCATACTTCTGGTATGATAAAAGAATCCCTTCTACAATATCCCTGACAGATTATCATTCTGCTTCTGTTTGAATATTTCCAGACAGGGTGCTCCCTTCTTTACAAGGGCATTTATATGCTAGATTTGTAGTCTGTGATGTAGTATCACAGAAATATCCCCAGGGCTTCTGCTTCTTTTTTCCCCTAGTATAAAGTGTATAGTCATAGTTCAAATCTGGGAAGCCCCTGGTCCACAACACCCCACCTAGAAGCCATTCATTCATAAGACAGACTTCATTTGGAGGCTGGCTCCTTCCACCCCTTAGGAGACCCAAGGTGAACAGCTCTGCAAGCAAATCAGGGTGGCTAAAATCACTTCCCTTGGCACTCTGGTTCATTTCAGTAGGCATTCATTAGACACCTACTGTGGGCATGGTGTTACACTAGAAACTTGAGACAAAATAGTCTATGCTTTCAAGGAGATTACATTCTCCTGGGGTGTGGAGGGCAGGAAGTGAGAAATACAACATGTTCAACGTTAAGTAAATACAAAACATATGTTCAGTCATTTTTCAGTGCATTCAATTTTTGTGACCCCATATGGGGTTTTGGGTGGGGGGGTGAGAAGAGAAAGCGTTCCAGGAATGGGGGACAGGGGGACAGTTTGTGCAAAAGAACAGACGCAACAAATAAAATGTCACCAACAGGGAATAGGATGTATGCCTTGCCTAGAACAGAGACTAAACAAGTGGAGTGATATGAAACCCATCTGGTGCAGAAATTCTTCACCCTTTGTGAGTATGATGAAGGCTATTGGTCCCTTCTGAGAAGAATGTTTTTAAATGTGTTAAAAATAGGATTATAGAGGAAGAAAACCATATTTTAAAATGTTCATTTTTTTATTCACAAGTCTCAAATTAAGAACCTATAGAAAAATAGATTGGAGCCAGATTGTGGACTTTAAAAGTCAAATAAAAACATTTGTATTTGATCCAAGGGCAAGAGGGAGACATTGATGTTCTAGAACAAAAGAGTGACATGGTTTGACTTGTTCTCAAGGAATATTAATTTGTCAACTGTGTGAAAGACAGCCTTCTCTCTTTTAATTATTTGCTATTTATCCTGTTTATATCTCACTTTGTATATATTTGTTTCATGTTGTATTCCTTTTTATATTTGTAAGTTCCTTGTCTCTTTTTATATGCCCATTGTTTAGTACAGTGTCTAGCATATAGTAGGCACTTAATAAATGTATGTTGATTGATTGAGATGGGGTAAGGAAGGTGGACAGGTATGTGGGAAAAGAGAGAAGATCAGAGTCAAAAAGACCAATTCTTATTGGAAAAAGGCAGAATCTCCTTTCTGGCCTTATACTGGACTCACCCAGAGCCACACCCAGTCCAGGAGAGTGTTCCTTCCCATACAACCAATTCCCATCAAACAAAATCACTTCAGTTCACTAAAGCCCATGTTTCCAAAAATTCCCTCAGAAATGTGAAAGCAACGTTCAGAAGAAAAACCCCAAAAACCCTAGAGGACCTTGGCTCAGGCAAGCTTTAATTACCATCTTCTTCTGGAACAATAACAAGGCGGCCTCTCCTCAAGGTTCTGTTTCTGGTTCAAGGATTTTTTTTTTTAATAGCTACTATAACCATCTCTTAAAATAGGGCCTACATTTTATCCACCCTGTCTTTTTTCCCTGCCCACACCCCTAAATCGGCACACTTCCAATAACATCCCAAAAGGCAAAATATAAGAGGTTCCCTGGAACCTCTATCAATAGCCCTGAGCCAGGAGACCTATAAGTTTGATTCCAGTAAGGAAAAAAAAAGATATTTTAGTCAATGGGGGCTTCATCTCTCCAGTCTATGACATTCCTCCCTGCCTGCCTATTATATGAATCTCTAAGTTAAGGACAAGCATTCATGGAACCTTTGAATACAGGATCCTCTCAAGAATCCGGCAGGAATGGTATCTTCCCCTGTTAGAATGTAAGTTCCGTGAGGGCAGGAGCTGTGTTTTGACTCATATTTGTACCCTCAGCACTTAACACAATAATCACTTAATAGATGCTTCTTGACTTGGAAAGGAATTGACCTTTCCATTCCAGTAGTCTTCAGATTCTCCTCATCCTTGCTTTAACCATCTCAAACCCTGGTATTTCCATATCATTTTCCACAGCTATCCTTCAAACTGGGGTTCATTTGAAAGAAATATCCATGTACAGTTTCATCTGTTCATGAACTTCCATTGGTAGGTTAAGATCCACTTGTTTTAAGCACCTCTGGAAACTACCACATGTCCTTCCTTCAGTGAGGAGCAGAGGGAGTAATGAATGGAGATCCATACTGGGTACTCAGTCTTGGGGGGGGGGGAAAGATCAGCTCATGCCACTCAGAGGAGGCATCTGGATAATTTTATCCATAATCACACATCATCTATGATACTGGTCCTTCTTATGTCCATTTTTGGAACCTCTGCCCTCATAATTATTCATCTATTCAAATAATTTGGACTATTCTCCCAGTGAGAGGTTGGGTACATGGAAGAATGACTCTGAGTTACCAAGGATAACACAGTTCTTTCTCCACTCATGTCTGCCCATAAGGCCATCTGTTGATGTTGAAGTGATCTGTGTTCTCTAAGGTGAGCACACAAGTTCTAACAGGTCCTTTCAAGTCAGAAAAGCTTCATAGAATTGATTTGGAGCTGGAAAGGACTCTGACTCAACCACCTCATCTTACAGATGAGGAAACTGAGTCCTAGAGAAGAGAAGTGACCTGAGGACCATAGCCATAGATCTACAAGAGACCTTGGAGGAGAATTAGTCCAAATGTCTCATTTTACAGATGAGGAAACTGAGAAGCAGAGAAACTAAGTGACTTACCCAAGGTCATATAGGTAGTAAGCAGGATTTGAATGTGTGTCTTCTGATGCCAGAAATAAGTGCTTTCCCCACCCTACCCCCACTGTGTCCTGCTTCCTCCTTATAAAAGGCCAGCCTAGTTAAGTTTGGGGAGGCTCTTCAAAAGGCAGACAGAAATTTTTTATTACCCCTATTTACACAATAGGGGTCAATTAATGGAAAGTTAATGATCTGTCAACTAAGGTATAAAGGAGTCAGAATCTATGATAATGGAGGAAGAAACTGACAGTGATAAAATGACAGATCTTTCAGAGTAAAATGTAGAATCTAGGTGGTGCAATGGATAAAGTTCCAGGCCTGCATCTGGGAAGACCTGAGTTTAAATTCAGCTGAATGACCCTGGGCAAGTCACTTCCATCCAAGAATTGTGAGGATCAAAAGAGATAATATTTGTAAAGTGTTTAGAAGAGTGTCTGGAACATAACAGAACATGGGGCATAGTAGTAACTATGTAAATGCAAAAAATAATGGTTAAAATAATAGATAATAAATATTTAATAAATATAAATAACAAAAGGCTAACATAATAAATAGGCAAATAATAAAAAGGGAAAAATAATAGCTATTATCATCATTTTTAAATGCCAATGAAGCTGCATGCACCACAAATATTTATCACATATCTATTCAAGCAAGGTGGAAAGAATAGGAGACAGCAAAAAATGCAAAAAACACCCTGCCTTCAAGGAGTTTACATTCTTCTGGAGAGATGGGGGGAGATAAAAGAGTTCACAGAGAAGTAAATATACAATATATATAGCAAGTAATTTCAGGAGGGAGATGGCCATAACACAGCTGGGTGGAGAAGTGAACTTTTGGAGGGAAGAGGTGCTGGAGGGAGAAGTGAGGAGGCACATAGCAGATGCCCTGCTATGGGCCCTGCAAAGGCTTAAGGCCCAAGATGAATGTTGTGTAAATAGACTAACTTGGGTAGAACATAAAGCCGAATGAAGACAAATAATGTGAAATCAGTATGGAAAGTTGGACTATAGCCAGATTTCGAAGGGTTTTAAATGAAAAACTGAGGAGTTGGTATTTTATTCTAGAGTCAATAAGGAATCTCTGAAATATTGAATTTGGTTTTAGAAGGAATCTGGGCAGCCGTCCAACCCAACCCATACCTGACAAGACATCTTTCCCCGATAGTACACTCAACAAATGGTCAGCCAGCCTCTCCTTGAAAAACGATGGGCCCATTCCACCTTGGGTTGTTGCTGCTGCTGCTGTTACTGATGATGATGATGATGGTGGTGGTGGTGATGTTGTTGAGGAGGAGGATGTGAAAGATAGCAAAGGGTTAAGTTTCCAATTTAATGGAAACTACCCTAGCCTTCTTCTCATTGGTTGCCCCCTAAATTTGGTGTGTAGATATGCATAAGTAAGGGATTGAAGGATGTTTCCTTCTGATTGGGTAGAGCAGTCAAATGAATAATCATGATTATAAAGGATTGTCAACTGTAATTCTCATTGGCTGTCTCCAAATTTAGCACATAATGAGGGATTGGAAAACACTGTCCTCTGATAGGATACTACTTCACGAATAATTATGGTAATGAAGGATTGAGATTGCTTGACACCAATAAGCTTGAGATTGTGAGCCCACCTCACCCATCAATGGTGAGACAGACAGGGGAGTGGGCTGGGTTAAGATTAGGATAACACTATTTGCACTCCCTGGCTGATGGCCCTTAAGCAAAGGTGTCTGTGCCCTGTCTCATGAGAAAGAATAAAGGACCCTTTCTACTTTCTGACTCAGACTCCGATTTTAAAAATCTGGCAGTGGTCTCTATCCCACACAAGGAGGAGGAAGAGGAAGAGGAGGAGGAAGTTTTTTTCTTGACCTCAAGCTTAAATTTGTCTCATTATAGCTCCCACCCAATATTCTTCTAGTTCTGCCCTCTGGGACTAAAGGGAACAAATTTAATCCTGTTTTTGTATAATAATCCTTTAAAAACTTAAAGACAAGCTATTGTGCCTTTTGAATCTTCTCTAAGTTCAACATCCTGAGTTCCTTCAACCCTATGGTATAATTCTGTTGTTGGTTTAGTCTTGTCCTGCTTTTCATGACCCCATTTGTGGTTTTCTTGGCAGAGATACTGGAGTGGTTTGCCATTTCCTTCTCCAGTTAATTTTACGGATGAAGAAACTGAGGCAAACAGGGTTAATTGACTTGTCCAGGGTCACACAGCTAGTGAGTATTTAAGGTCACATTTGAACTCAGGTCCTCTTAACTCCAGGGCTGGTATTCTATCCACTGAGCCACCCAGCTACACATATATATGTATACACATATAGATACATGTATATATTTATGTTATATGTGTGTTGAATGTATATACATGTGTGTACATACATGTATGTTTGCATGTGTGTACTTCTTAGCTTTCCCAGATAGACTATAAGCTTGACAGGGCAGAAACTATGTCATTGGGTGTATCTAGTATCTAGCTCGGTGCCTGGCAAATAGTGTTGTCATTGTCATTGTTCAGTCATGTCTGACTCTTCATGACCCCATGGACCACAGCACACCAATACTGTCCAGGGAGTCCTCTTGTCAAAGATCCTGGAGTGATTTGCCATTTACTTCTCCAGTGGATTAAGGCAAATGGGGTTAAGTGACTTACCTAGGGTCACACAGCTAGTAAGTGTCTAAGGCTGGATTTGAACTCAGGTTGTCCTGATTTCAGGCCCAGGGCTCTATCAACTGAGCCACCTAGCTACCGCAAAGGACTGGCATAGTAAATAATAGGTGCTTAATAAATGCTTGTTGCTTAATTGTTTCCTCAGTGACTGGGTTCCTGATTGTCCCTCCTTTCCCATGACTGAACTCTGATACCTTTAGCCATACTTTTCAGAATGACTTCCTGTATACCTGAATCCTGGCTGCCTGCCTGTCATAGGGACCCCTGTGCATTCCCTTTCTAAGACAGACATGCTGAATGTTAGACCTCTTTGTACACATTTCTCATTTTTTTACCTTTCCCTTCCTTTCTGAATGGAGTTTACAGTCTTGAACCTGCCTAGAGCTGACCATTGACCTTTCCCTGCTCCTTGAAATTGACCTGAACTACTGCTGCCCAACTTCTCTGAATGGGACCATCTAGCCATTAACTCAGCTCAGGTGATGACCTACCATGGGGAGGAAAATAGTGAGGCCAGGCTGAAAACACACATGTACATATGTGTGTATAAATATAAATGTATATCTATAAATGTTTATATATGTATACATATATATGTGTGTATACTCTCATTGTCAGCAAGTTTTTCCCCACGTTCCATGATGCCCATATCCCAACTTGGGTGTGTTCAGCACTTGGCTAATGGTCCTTAAAAAATATTTAAGGTGTGTGTGGGATAGGAGCATGTGGAGAGGAGAGTCTGAAAGAAGGTTCTGAGATTATCTATGAATTTTAGGAATTTGTGGCATGTGCCAAACTTATCTCTCTTTACTCCCTAACATTCCCCTCTTTTACTCGAGCCAATTTCATAGGATCACAGATTTAGATGAAAACTAAAGAAACCTAGAAGCCATCCAATTCAGCTTCCTCATTTTACAGAGAAGGAAACTGAGGTCCAGAAGCTTGAAATAAGTTACCCAAAATCACAGAAGTGGTAATCCCATGTGCTCTCCACTTCTCCATCCACATACCATGCCCATTCCTCTCTCCCAGATTCCATGCAGGGACAACATAAACATATACAAAAAAAAAAGAAAAGAAAAAGCACCATCCATTGATCTGTTGCTCAAGGCCTAGCTCCTGTCTCCCTTTCTTGGTTAAACCTCACCCCACCACACACTGATTTCTACCTTCCTGGAATTTTTACTTCTCTTCCAGACTTTCCTTTCTTTCATTTCTGTTGTTGTCTTCCTAGGATATGTTGATTTTTCTTTTAAAAGATCCAAGAAAATATCACATGTTTATTGAGTGATTCTTCTGTGAGGGATTTTTTGAAAGGCATAGTCAAAAATAACACATGCCGAAAAAAGCATCTAGAGGTTGGGATCTATGGTAGAGAGTGGGAAATGGCAATAGCTGGTGTACAGCTGAGAAAGAGATGGAAGGGAAGGGGCAAAGAGAAGAGAAGGAGGGGGCTGGAAGGAGAGAGGAGAAAGAGATTAGATGGAGAGATAGAAAATTTGATGGATAGAGATTGATGGTAGATAGGTGGATAGATAGACAGAGACAGAAACAGGCAGACAGACAGACAGATAGATAGATAGATAGATAGATAGATAGATAGATAGATAGATAGA